>NC_079290.1:15387069-15696116 GCF_023638135.1 Falco biarmicus
TAGATTAGCCTGACTAATTTGGGGCTGTCCAAGTTAAAGCATGTTAAAGGCATTGTCCAAATGCCTCTTAAACACTGACAGGCTTGGGGCATGGACCACCTCTCTAGGAAGCCTGTTCTAGTGTTTGACCTCCCCTCTTGGCAAAGAAATGCTTCCTAAAGTCCAGTCTGGAACCTCCCCTGGTGCAGCTTTGAAACCGTTCCCAAGCATCCTATCACTGGATCCCAGGGAGAAGAGATCAGCATCTCCCCTCTCCACGTCCCCTCCACAGGAAGCTGTAGAAAGCAGTGAGGTCACCCCTCAGCATCCTTTTCTCCACACTAGACAAACCCAGAGTCCTTATCTGCTCCTCACAGGACATTCCTTCAGCCCTTTCACCAGCTTTGTTGCCTTCCTTCGGATGCATTCCAGCACAATAACACCCGTTCTTAAATTGTGAAGCCCAGAACTGCCCACAGCACTCGAGGTGAGGCCGCACCAGCGCTGAATACAGCGGGATAACCACCTCTTTTGATGGCGGCTATGCCGTGTTTGATGCCCCCAAGGATACAGGTGGCCCTCGTGGCTGCCCAGGCACACACTGCTGGGTCACGCTGAGCCTGCTGTCAACCAGCAGCACCCCCTGATCCCTTTCTGCAGGGCCGCTCTCCAGCCGCTCCTCTCACAATGTATAGACTTGTGCCCCAGCATTACTCCATCTGGGATTTGGACATGTTAAATTCCATTACACTGATCATTGCCCAATGCTAGTATATGTCTCAATGTCATATACTTATGTTTATTAGCAATTAAATACTATAGTGCTTAAAATCTTAATTGGTCTAATAGAGCATATGTATATATGTAGAGAGAGATATTACATAAATATATGCTATTAGACCATTTTATATAACTTAAGGTCCTCTCATTGTGTGCATTCTTCAATGAAAAGCTTTTTTGTTCAATTATGTCTCTGGATCCAATTAGCTTTTCATTTCAAGACAAGAGAAATCAGACATAAAATGAGAAATAATTATCTCAGTCTGAACAAAAGAAAAAGGCAGATGGGGATACGATCAAGTGGGGAGTTGTGTGATAATTCCTCTGAGAGTTATGAGTGTTAGTTTAGATATTTTTGTAGCATATCTATAAAAAATTGTTCATAAACATTACAAATTACAGTACTCTCACTTCTCTTAGTTGTTTCTCAGTGTGGAGGAGTTGTTCCCATATCCCATCTTCCAGAGACAGGTGATTGTTTGTTTGATTTTATATATTTCAAGCTCTCTTCCTTGCAAAGAAATAAAGAAATTAGTAAATGAAAACTATGAACTTGGAGTATCAGAAAGCAGTTAAACCTCTTCTCAAAGCTTCTTTTATTATTTTATGGTTAACCGTTTAAAAAAAAAATTCCTTTTAGATATCTGAAAATATGTTACCTTCCTGATACTGATGAACAGATCTTATTGTAGGCAAACAACTGCGTTGGGACTTAGCATATGCATGCTTCTCTTCAAAGTTTCAGGAATATGCAGGAAAGGCAAATGAATATGAATTGCTTATTTTCAGTTCCTCACATTTTTATACAACTAGTTTATCTCCATTTTAAAGCTTTTCTTTTTTTCCCCCCTCCATGAACAGAATTGATGTCCCCACTGCAACAATGAAAGGCCAAGTACTGAATTCAGTAAGCAATTTGCCCTTTTCTCCTCTGGAGAGGGTCTGTCAAGGTTATGACTGAGGCATCTGAGGCAGTGGTAGCTTCCGAGTTGTGAAACAGAGTTTTTAAAAAAACCACATTTTTTTAAACAGTGTTTACTCTTTGTCTGCTCTGTTGTGTAATCTTGCTGTGCTGCTATTGACTTCAGTGACTGTAGAACTGGGACCCTTCACAGTGAAAGAGCAGCCTTGTTTGTGGACCAAAAGTAGCAATACACTTTTCCTACCCCGAGCATGTTATTCAAATATTAATAAACACTAGCTCTAATAGTATTTCTGGTTGCAAGTAATTGTTATCATACAAGCAGAACTGGATAAGTGGTCTCTTTGTCATCCCAATGAATACAGCTCAATTATTTTAGTTGTGAGCTTCCCACGGTGATGTGCTGGAGTATCTCAATACTGATTTGAAAGAAGTCCTGGGTCTGAGGCACTACTAAGGTGCCTGTGGCTGTGAACAATATATGTTGTCTTGTATCAGAAGAGGAAGACACTATTTTAACACAGAAAAATTTCCTTTATAATCAACAGACATATTAATTGAAATCAGTGCTGGGACAAAGTCCTTTTTTGTAAGACTGCCTAACAAATATGCCCACAAGTGTTTATTTTTGTGGGAATAAAATGGTCTTTGCCATCACACCAGAATGGAAGAAAATGATTTTAGAGTCACACCATTACCATAACAGAGAAAATGATGTCCTGGCCAAATCTACTTAAAATAATTCACCTTTGGATTAAGACTAACCCTGGAAAAATTCAGTCAATAAAGCAACATCTCTGAAACACTAAAAAATTCTTTAAAAAAATATGAAAATAATATAAAAGTGTATGCAGGTTTGATAGTAATAGTTTTTGTAATGTTGTTGAATGCTCTTTTATAATTCCAGGCTGAAGGCCTCAATGTGTCCGACAAAAATACTTTCACTCATCTTTTTTTCTCTCTCTCTTTCTTTTTCTGTCTAATAGGAAAAAATGTGTGTGCTACTGACCCCACACATGCAGTTAAGCACTGAATGATAATCTGCCTTTTAGTCATTTTTTTCACTACATGTACTTTGCTACCTAGAAAGTTCTCTCTTTCTAGAAAGTAACAGACAGTTTAATTAACATTGTATATTATGTCATACTATTTACTAAAAGATATGAAAAACCATGACATATACTTTCATGAGTGTTGATTTTTCTTTTGGTTTTTGTTTGTTTTGATTTTTTTAACAGATATGTTAGGTCAAGAACGAAGCACGACATTGACATGAGGATAGGGATACATTCAGGATCGGTTCTGTGTGGAGTGCTGGGCCTGAGAAAATGGGCAGTTTGATGTCTGGTCATGGGACGTGGATATCGCAAACAAACTCGAGTCAGGTGGAATTCCTGGGTAAGGCAGCGTGTATTTCCCACCATCAGAAAACATTGCCAACACAATACACTGTTAAACCTTGCCAACAGATTAAGTGTCTTACATTATTTCATCGAGTATGACCTTTTTTCTTTCTTTTTTCTTTTTTCTTTTTTCTTTTTTCTTTTTTTTTTTTTTTTTCTATTTTGCTGTTGACTATAGTCAAAAAAGGTAGAAATGGTCAGCTTGCAAAGGCACTGGAAAAGAGAAAGGTATTTCTTTTTCTTTGCCAGCTACAATATCCTGAAAAAAGGTCAGTGGTTGTATTCAGCCCATATAATACATAGAGGTAGCTCAAATTTCGTGGTTAGGTGCTGACCCGATTCCTGACTTTTTCCCAGGCTTCGTTCTCTCATCCTTTGCAATCAAATGCTGCTGTGAGACACAAGTCTGTGATGCATTTTATTTCATAATGCACAAAGTGTGGGAAAATTATGTGTTCATAATTTACGCTACGCTAAATTACGCATAAATACGCTAAAATACGCATAAATTATGCTACGCTAACAACAAGGTGTTATGGGCAGCAGGCTCTCCAGGAAGTCTTTCAAATAATTTAATGGTTTAATAGATGTTTTTTTTGACATTTATGACAACCCTGTCTATATGTCAAAATATATGTTTTTCCACTGAGCTGCCTAGTTTTTTCTTTGTCTGAGGTGGCCGATTTCACCTTGAAGATAGAATGTTATTTCTGCCTGGCATCACTATATCTCATTGTAGTTTGGAAGATGCAAATCCTAATTTTGAGAGCAACAGTAGTGATCGCAGGAATCCTCTGTTCACTTTCAATTTTCACCTTCTGTTGATGAAAGATGTAGGAAAAGAACCCCTATGACAATTGAATTTTTGGCCATGGAACACAGAAGCAATAGTAGCGGGCATCTTTATGCAGAGAAAGTCTAAGTGATGCTGTCACCTTGAGTAAGAGAGGTTTGAAGTTATCAACTCTGAGCCAGGTGCTGTACTCCCTACACATACATTAGGATCTGTCAGAGCTGTCATGTTCCCAGGAAGTTAGAAAGATATTTGCTTTAGATTGTATTTTCAAATGCAGGCCCTCTTCCACCTATCCCCCTTAGTAGATCTTTATACTAATACAATTTTCTTAGAATCAGCAGAAAATGAAATGTTGCATGCTTTGAAAATAACTTCTATACTCTGCATATGTCACCAGTGTATAAAATTGCAGAACAATTTTTTTTCTTTCCTTGTTGCTTATTCCACACGATAGCCCCAGATGACTAATAAAGGTCACATGCTGCTTTGTTAACACAAGAAAATCAATCATATAAGTTTCATCACCATCTGCACCTGCAAAAAGTATGTTTTTTTGCTGTTAATATGTGCAAGTAGCACAGCTATTAATGAATAACCTACCTTGCTGTTGATAAAATGCCAGGCTAGCTTGCAGTCTATTGGAGCAGAGTGATTTCTACTCCTGTAAATCAGTTTGCCAACAGAACAAAGCCTGTATGTGACATATATTCACTAAGTCCCCTCAAAACAGTGACTTTATATCAGACTTCCCTTGTGCATACAGCAGATTTAGAGCAGCTCAGTTCACTCCAGCCTCTCCTTACTTCTCCCTGCTGCCAGTATTCAAATCCCCCTGCCTGCCACAATACCAAGATCATTCCCATTCCCAGAGCTGCACTTCTTTCCTCTCGTTTCACTCAGAAAAGCTGCTCTGGGGCTATGAATGGTCCTGCTCCCACACCAGCAAAAATGAGCCACAGCCCCTCTCCTGAGCGCACAGAGGAGGGAGGCAGCTCACCCACCCAGCATCAGGGGGATCCCTCCACCCACGGGGGAAGAAGAGAAGGGGCTGAGCTCTTCCCCTCGAGGGCTGCGTATCACCCTGAGACCTCATACACATGGGTGATGCAGATTGCCCCCACAAAGAAGGAGCATAAGCAGGCAGCTCAGCTGTCATGGAAGGAGGCACTCAGGGGAACTGAGAAAAAGCAACCATTTCTGGTTTTCTGAGAGGAAAAAAAATGATTCCACAACACCTGAGAAAGAAATAATGTAAGATCCTACAGTGTTGTTTGAGAGACACTCTTCTGCTAGGACCTCATTTTCTAACAGTCTTCACCTGGTGGTATCTAGGTATTAATCTATGGTATTGAATTGCCATAAAGCCTAGCTAATAATTAATTTTCTAGGATGATTCAATGACTGGTGTCATCTAAAGCTTGGTGTCTGATAAGTTTTCCACAATAGGACAGGCTATACTTCTTTACTTCAATACTCAGGTACCCAATTTACCGTATTTGTATCAAATTAAAAAGACTTCTCTCCACTATCCATTTTAAGGATTTTTAAACAAGCTGTACAAAAGGTGAAACAATAAAATATATTTAATCTACCAACTATTTAGTAATACTTGGTCCATTTAAGGGTATTACATCAATAGCCAACTCCATGCTTTAGTTAAAGCTGTTATCATTCGCAAGGGGCTTGCTAGGACCATTTCCTTCAGTGGAGATGAGCCATTTTGTGGTGCCTGATAAAAATGCCTCAGCATGTGTCATCAAGAACTAATCAATAATTTTATCTGACTGAATTTTAGGAATCGGTCTGTGAGTCTGACTTTCAGAAAGTGCTATGCCATGCATCAAAGTTTGAAAAATGAGCGAGTTTTAATGGAGTCACTACATTTATTTGCTTGAATTAGATAACTGCCTAATGAACATCTCTTACTGCATTTATGATAATGCATTGTAAAGTATAGCATGGCTAACCATGTGGATGTGTTTTAGAGATGTTTGAAATTTACCCTACATGTAGGAACTTAAAGATGTCTTAAAAATAGAAATAAGAAACACCCTCCAGGTTTGATTGGAAGACATCCAAAGCCGTATTATGCTTTTGCAAATTTGAGCTTTTTGTATGTCACCTCTTAAATTCAAGTTTACTTTTGGAAAAGGTTTTTGAACTCATCGCTTAGTCTTACCAGAAATTATCACCTCACTTGCCTTTTTATAGTTCCCTTGTTTCCCTAATTCACTTCAGATGCAATCAGACCGCTAATTTCAACTGTTTAAGCTATCTCAGGTAAATGAAGGAAATTAAAGAGCTTCATGTAAAACGCTGTAATGCATACCATATATTTTCCTCTCACCATATTTACCTGAAGTGGCAATTTCCATTCACTCTGAGTAGTATTTTACTCAGGAAGGTCTCCCATTAAACCATTACTGTGAGCAAAGGCATCAGGTATGAATATCATAATGTCTTTCCTGTGACAGTACTTTGTGCATTCATGAGATCCTATTGATGTGAACATGTCTTGAGAGTATTTCTCCCCAAATGAAGCTCATGTTTGTTGAATAAACGATTTCCTTTTCTTTATAGAAACTGTCATACACCTTCTAATTATACATCATGTTAAAAATTATGCAAAGTTCATAAACTCCTTCTTGTCTATGTACACTAAAGCACAGTCAGTATTTTCTACTACTTATTTCACATATGCAGGAGAATTCACATCTCCAAAGCCACTCTGGACTGCCTGAACGGGGATTATAAAGTCGAAGAAGGGCATGGCAAAGAGCGTAATGAATTCTTGAGAAAACATAACATTGAGACTTATTTAATTAAACAACCTGAGGAGAGTCTGTTGACTTTGCCTGAAGACATTGTGAAAGAGGCTGTCAGTTCCTCCGACAGGAGGAACAGTGGAGCAACATTTACCGAAGGTTCCTGGAGCCCTGAACTTCCATTTGATAACATAGTGGGAAAACAGAACGTAAGTCAAACTTCCTTTAATGTCATCAAGTGTGAATGCCTGCTTGAGTGCGTTTCAATAATGGAAGCCTCAGAGGAGCAAAATTCATCTCTAACCTTTATTCTAACACATACTGTAACAGCAGAGGATTAAACAAATCATTTCAGGACAGAAATAAAACATGTATCCAAACTGGAGAAATGCCAGTGGACCAGAGATTTTGGAGTTATTTTCCAACTAAAATTAAATACTACAAGCTTAGTTTTAATTGAACCAGTCCATAAAGAAGTAAATTAAAAGTAAAGCTAATGTTTAGCTGGGACATTCTAGTCAGAGTTTGTACCTCCTTGCATAGATTCGCTGCACTGCCATCAAAGCGAAGGGATGAATGAACGGACATTTTGCCAGAGGCAAAAGCACCGTGTAGGTTATTGATATATGAGGGAAAGAAACAAGATCTACTTTAAAAAAAGCACCCTGTGAAAACAGTTTGTCCATTCTTCACTTTTTTTCTTTTTAAATAAAAAATATTAAAACCTCTGATTCTAAGATGTAATTAAGGTTCATGAGCAGGTGAGTTAGACTCTATGGTAACGAGCAGCTCAATAGAAAAATGAGATAATAACAACTGCTCCTGATCAGATCTTTTCCACAGGCACTGCACGGCTGATTGCTAGCACCCTGGGAACCAGCAATTCTTGTACAGTCATAAAAATTGCTTTGCGAAATCTGCTTGCTTAGAGGAATTAAAGATGGAAAGGTTAAAATGCCCTCAGACACCGCTCTTTTCACTGCATTTGAAAGATTGATGAGTCTTTATGAAACATTGTCACCTGGAGTTTTCTTCCATTTTTCTGAGGGATCTGTAATAACATGATATATATCCTTTCTTCTGCTGCACACCTTTAGTCCTACTTGTCTGCACTGTCTGTTGAACCTCAAGCGCTGTTGTGTGGAGGTCTTGTTTTGTCAACCGTCTTCTGCTTCTTACAATTCTGCTTAGAAGTGATAAACCTTCACAATCAATCAGCCCATGGTGTCTTCGTCTCTTCAACCTGAACAGGAGCATGGCATAGTTCGCTGTTATATAAAACACCTGTTTTATATATGTTCTGTACATCTGTGTAGCTGCATGTACACTGCCTTTTAGTGTTCTCTGTATTTTGTTGACCTGTCTCTATATTCTCATTTCATTAGGAATAGAGGTGGGTGCATGCTGCTATGAATATCTTCTGATCTCTGTTTCTTCTTCTTTCCCTTCAAGACATTCCAGTTTCTGTAGTCAAAAAGATTATGTGGATTAGGCTAACATTTGTTGAACATTTTCTTAGCTAAGCTTGACCTTGATACTAACAATGAAGAGGAGTAAAATAAGGGACTAGTGTTTTTATTTGAATATTGAACAACTCCCACCCAATAAACTAGTAAAAAGCCCATTGAAATCATTGAAATAGGCATAACTAAACAGTTGTTTTATAGTAGATTTTTGTTTTATGAGAATTAACAGTTCTTTTTTTAGAATTGTTTCTCACTGCTTTTTAAGATCTTGTTTTTGTGCTGAAATACCTATAATCTTATATTACACAGCTTTACAATAAGGTTTTTGGTGGAGACAAGTTTTTAAAAATCTGCTATTCCATGTGTGGTTTAATCATTATGTAATTTTCAATTTTAAAGTTGAGACAAGAGTCATTACTACTCCAAAAGTATTTCAGCTCAAAATTCAGCTGATAGGTTTAAATTATACCAGGATATAGTAGCTTTTTCTAGAATTGTGTCAGTCTTGGACAGAATAAGCATTTAATAACACTAATTATGCAGTCTAAAGGTTACTGGCAGCAGCAGAGGTTGAGAATCCAAATAGCAGCAACGCAACAATGAATTAATCCGTAATGGCATTTAAATGATTTCTTTACCCATTGTAAGTTACAACAAAATTTGAGCAACTCTGATCATGTGCCTTACTTTTAGCTATAGTCATGTTAGGAAGAGTATGAATGGCAAAGGCTCAGGTGAGTTCTTTTGCCAAACTCACACATCACACATCACAATCCATATTCTTTATCTCAAACTTATTTTCTACGGGCAGCCTAAGTCAGTGAATTGAAGGTGTGTTGATATGAGTAAGGAACAGAACAACCACTCTTTACTTGTGTGATGTATGCCATCACAGACCTTAACAAAAGTGTAACAAGAAACACTGTGTTTACAGCATGTTTAGCACCATGAGCCTTAGCTCTGACGGTGAGGTAAGCCAAGGATGCTAGGGCTTGCTCTCAAATTCAGACCATGCCCAATATGGATGGAGGTTTTTGTTATAGAAAAAAGTCTCTGGGCTGTTTTCCTAAAGCAAAGAGAGGTGGACAAAAGTTATTTTATGTTAAGAGAGTGGAGACCTCCTCCTCTAAAGTAAATTAATAGCTGATGAAGTTGAGCTTCTTCAGAGTGCCTTATGAAAGAAATAGCTGAAAGCATTACACAGTCACTGTGTGCGGTGCTGGAGGAACCTGATGTGCCTGTAACGATGTGAATTAGAAAAAAAAACATTAAAATGTCTGTGTCTTCTAGAAGCCTATTTTAGTTGTGGCTGCAATGACTTAACAGTTATCACAAAAATTATACTTCAAGACTCCCAAGCCAGACAAGTACAAACAACAGGGTAAAATTCAGTTCAAAACCAAGGCACCTGCATTTGTGTATCTACCTAGGTGTCGATCTCTCACACAGCTCAGCTCCTAAACGTAAGGATCTAGTGCTACTTGTAGTGCTCTAGCGTGCCTGAGACATGCATATGACAAAGGGCTTATGAAAGACCTGTCATCATCTGGACTATCAGTTAGAAACCAGGTGAGAGACTGATGTCTCAGGGCTAAACACCCATGCCGAAACATGGAGTAACAGCTTGATTCAGCTTAACTGTGCCTGTGTGTTGCTGCTGGAGATACTATAGCTAGCACACACCAGCTGGTCTCCACCACCATCCATGGAACTTATGGGGTTCCCGTAGGTGTTGTGCCATATCTCCTGGCTCCAGACTGCTGTCCAGAGTAACCTAGGGCATCTCAGCTGACCATTGCTGCATATGACTGGGCAACTGATACTATCCAGAGTGTATATTGCCAGTAATAGTTTAAACAAGCCCCTAGACACCTTCATGTAGGTGTCTTCCTCTTGAACCAAATCCTACCTGCATACTGACTCTTTAAACACGTGACCTTGTATTCCCCTATTTCCTTCTACGACCTGGTGTTTACAACATTAAAAAAAAATAATAATAATTTGAAGCCTTCCTAGATGGCCTTTCTAGAAGACTTTATAAATGGCCCTGATTTAAAATTTTCCTTCTTGTTAGAGTTCAAGATGCTTGGACTTGTTGCATGAAAGCTTTCAGGAAGGAAGTAAAATCTAATTGAAGCTACCTTTTTTAAATCTCTGTGAAGTATCTAAAAGCTAGAATTTTATTATTTATTTGTTTTAATTCCTCCTAAATTCTTTTAGTCTCAGAGGCAAGTTTAGCTAGGCTTTTTTCCTTACAGAACCTTGTATGTGTTCTGTTATTGTCAGAATGAATGGTTATTGTCAGCGTAAGGAAAGTTCAAGTGCCCTATGTAGAATTCACAACTGTATCTTCCATACAGCTGTTCACAAAAATGAGGGTGAGGTAATTGGGAGAGCCAATATTTCTTTACATTGGCACAACAGAGTCTTAAAAGATGTACAGCACAGGGGGGAATGCAGGCAAAATGTGGTTAGAACATATTCTTGAGACAATAATTTACATGATCTTTTTCATTGTTGTTACTAATTACAGGGAGGCAGTTTTCTTAAGTATGTGTATGGGTGTGAGGGAGAGAAGACTCCATTAAACTCAAATATGAATTACCTTGTTATCCTGTGAAAACAAATGCAACTTCAGAGTCCATTTTTGCATTAGTACTAATGGCACCATTGCCATAGCAGTGATATTATGTCATGTCCATCTACCACAAACTGTAAACCACTTCATACTTTCAGCAAGAAGACAATTTTTTCATATTAATTAATTTTTAAAATATAATTTGAAGCAAAACATAGTCCCTGGCTAGGATGAATTAAGATGATTCTTCCCATTTAAATGAAACACAATGCCCAGCTAAAACATTAGGGACCTTCTCCAGCCTCCCTTCCAGCGGAGATTTAGCAATATGAACTAATTCTGAGGAATTAATGCACACAACAGCATCTGATGCGATCTCATCTTTTAACAGTGACTAAAGACCCACTTGTGTGATTTTGACCACCAAAATTTTTCTGCATATCTCAGTTTAAAAGAGAGGAATACCTCAACTAAAGTAGTGTCCTAGTGTGTAATAATGTAGTATTTATAAAGCTGACTCAATGGATTGTTTTCCTGGGATTTCACTTTAACCTTAAGAGTTTCCACCTTAACTCCAAGGCTAAGATGTGGATTCAGGCATATCTGAAACTTTAGCATGAGAAAAGTTTCCCTGGTACTTTTCTTTTCTCCAAATGTTCATGAAATTTATTTTCTGGACAGAAGATGGGGAGAATTGAGTAGAGTGGTTTGCCAAACCTTCTCTGCTGATGTCTTTTTTCTACTAAAGCAAATGGGAGGATTCCTTTTCAGTTAAATAAAAGATTTTGATCCTGATATCCTTTTCTGCCTATATTTTGGGCTTTAAGTTACTCATCAAAAAATGGAATATGAGAAAACAAAACACTATCCATGACTATAGCATCTGTAAACTATATTTTAGGATTGTAAAGAAAATTGTCACTTGGGGTTTGATAGAAGGTACCTAGGACTCTCCCTGTGTTCTCATGTGCTCTCTAAGATTCATTAGAATGTAATTGCTGACTGTGGTTTGGATATGAACAAGGGAGACCTCCCTATATAATTTGCTGTATATAATCCCACGATAAGAAAGAGCTGACTTTCCAGAGAAAAAAAGTAATAATCTATCCCAAATTCCTGTTTCTAACATTGCCCAGTAGGAGATATAGCAGAAGATCTTTCCAGCAAGGACCTATGGGATACCTTTTCTCTGCAGAAGTTTATAACTTGTCCATAATAATTCTGCAGTGTCTTATGCAATTATGTATGAAGGTTTATATCCTTTCCATTCATTAACATTTCTTAACCCTTGGGAATATCACAGGTAGTAGAGTTGATTTTCCCTTTCAAGTGGGAAAGTGCTGGTTCACTGTGGTTTGTTGTGAAATGATACCATGAAACTGGACTGAGTATTCTTTTTATGACAGTAAAGTCTACCTCTTCCCTGAAAGTGAAGCACCCTTCGTACTATCTCTGCTAGCCTTCCTTTGCAAAGCTGTGCAAAAGTACTTTCTTTTTCTTTTGATTAATCAATGAAATAACAAAGGAACAATGCATTTGAGACAACATTTAAAATAATAATATGAATTACAGTTAAATTAAGTCGTATAGCCTAACTGTAATCTAGATTGGCTGAAATATATCAGTAGTGAAGAAGAATATATTATCTGAAAATCCATGCTGAAGTAAACAGAAACGTCACCTTCTTCACTCCTGCCAAACTGATCTGTTCCTTAACTACACACATCCAGTAACTTTAAGATCAAGAAAAGCATCGTTACCTCTCTTTTCTGTACCTTGCATTCTTAGTTGTTAAAACACAGCACTGAGTTAGATACCCTGCTGTGATTTTGGTGTGTACTCCCCTCATGCATGCTCTAATAATTAATTAGCAGAATCTGGAAAGGGGAATACAGTCCTAGTGTTCAGTGCAGGAGCAAAACTCCTAGTCTGTACAAAAAAGAGCGTTAAAGTAGTCCCCTTAACGTACTGTATGTGTTTAGTGGAACAGACTTATTATTTTACACTTCTATAGATTTCATTGAATGAATTGCATGGGATGCTGTAATGGTTTGCAATGCAACATGATCTAAAACATTGCATTTTTAACCCAAGGGGACCAGCAGGTTTATTCTGTTTGCATGTGCTTTCCCCTAGACTCTGGCTGCCCTAACAAGAAATTCAATAAATCTGCTTCCAAACCATCTTGCACAAGCTTTGCATGTCCAGTCTGGGCCTGAGGAAATTAACAAGCGAATAGAGCACACCATCGACTTACGGAGTGGCGATAAATTGAGAAGAGAGCATATCAAGCCTTTTTCACTGATGTTTAAAGACTCCAGCCTGGAGCATAAGGTAGCTGGGTCTTGGTAGCCGCATTATTCACAACTCAAATTGTAATAAATGTCCACTGAAGTAGAGAAGCTGTAGGTTCTAGCTTGCATTGTTTGTTTTCTTGTTTTGTTTTTAATTTTGTTTCAGTTTTCAGAAGTTGGGACTGAGTTAGAGGTCATAATAGACAGTGTCATGATGCTGGTGTTATAATGCTGCAATGATTATATTTTCATTGTTGGAAAATGCCTACACTGAGCAAACTCTGCCTCCAAAACAACAGCCGTTTGCTGGGTTTCACTTTCTGTCAAGTACAAGCAGTTTTCCATCAGATGACAGGTTGCTTTGACACAAATGGTGATTGAGCTTATTAATAAACTGACACTTTATTCAAAACATATATCTATATTTATATAGATATGTTTCTTTCATTTAGTCAAGGATCCATCTGATGTCCTTCAGGCAGCTGCTATGTTTATTTTAAGTCAAAACGAACTTGTCAACTCTTTGTTTTAAACATCCTTTTTTTAACATCTGCTTCTAAGAGGTAAATACTGTTCCTGTCTTTGCTGCTTCTCAACAGCAATATGGTCTCACTAATTTCTATTTCAGTCTACATCCAGACATAAGTTATAAGTTAAAAAGATAAGTCAATGGGAGGATTTTCCTTGCACACTGCTGACATGGGGTGAGGTTGCACAGATCTCAAATGATTTAATTGACCTGTATGGTATTACAATGCAGCAACAGCAGGTCTGCAATAGAAAGAAAAGTAATGAGGATCTGGACAGATGAAGGCCCACCTCTCTATCATCACTTAAACCTCCACTGGAAAACAGACTTTTTTACTTGAGTTATGGGAGACCAGTCCTCAGGTGGTTTCAGTGGTGAGAGCTTAATGAAAACCACTGGGAAAGAAATATTCTGCTTGAAGTAGATTTAAGCCCTTATTTCACAAGCAGTCCTGTAGGAGGATAAAGAAAGGTTCATTTAAAAAAAAAAAAAAAAAAAAAAAAAAAAGAAAAGAGGATTCAATTTCCCCATGAGGATATTTATGACACTGAGAAACAAGGTAGAATCCCCAAAGCTGAATTAGCCATTATTGCTGCAACAGAATATACAAAGATAGTACTCTCAGTGCAGTCAACATGCAAAGCTGATGGGGACACGGAGGAAGTGAAATCCAAGAATTTTGGTATCCTGTATGTTACCATCTAAAGCCCCAAAAGTCATGAGTAATCTTTAATCGTTTCAAGTCACAAGGTCAAAACATAAGGTGAAAGAGTCTAGACAAGATAGCATATAACCTAGAAGGTGGGGGATGGTATGTTAGAATTTTTTTGTGCAAAAGAGGAAACAGTCTGGTCACAAACAGCTTGCTGAATGTAGCCTTACATTATTATCTAATAAAAATTAGGTCTGACCATGGGCTGGAGTAAAGGGACACTCCCCAGAATCAGGTCCTATATTCAGAATATAAACTTTCTTGTAACTTTAGATTTCACAGGTAGCAGCCACAAAGAAAAATCTATGTGTAAAGTGTAGCATTTCATTTAAATGCAGTTTGAGGAGGTGGAAAAAAAAAGAATCATGCTCTAAACCATCACATCACATAGGTCGGATTTTAAATATTAATAAAGTCTTTAATTGCATCTGGATGACAAACAGTCTATTTAAAAGTCAGTATGTTTAGTAACTTTGATACGTTTTCTTCTCAGTGTGACAGTTCCAATGGAAAACTGTGCTGCAGTTTTTGGAAAGTGGTGTTGTCATCCAGTATTTCCTTAGCTGTAAGTCCCAATAGAAACACAAAATCCTTTCAGTAGACTGAATCTCTCTTCTGTCCTCTAAATTGAGCTAGTTTTTAGCATTGTGGTGGTAAAGTTCTAAAACTATCAACACTGCTTTATTTGCTCCAGTTCATCCACCTCTAATAGTTGGACAGTTGCTGGCCAGCAACTTCCTTGCTTGTGTTCAATGCACTGGGACGCAAAGAGATGATGTGGATTAAGGAAAGATGAATCGCAGTGTCCTCTTCTTTATAGGCAGGGGCAGTGTCTTGTGGGACAACGTGGGAAATGTCCCTTCCCTCCTTATTTGTTTGTACAGTAATTACAGGTTTGTCCCAATAGCTTTAGTTGTAAACCATAGTCTACAGGCAGTCATGAAAAAAATCATGTGTGAATTGCTTTCTTAGAGAAAGTACCTATTTCCTCCATGTTATATTAGTCTCACTTTCTCCCTTCTTCCTGCCCATTCAGGAAACAAAACAAAAAAACCCTCAGATTTAAATTGGAGTCTCACAAAGCTATTTCACCAGCCTTTTCCCTCTGCTCTCCCCACCCCTAACCTTTCAGTTTGGAATTATGTTTTCTTCTAGCCATTAACATTTTGCAACTGCTTACATGACCTTCTACATCAGCATCTAGAGCTGCTCCCCGCAGCGCTGCTGAGTAAGTGGGCAGTATGTGTCTACGGGTCTCCCATCTCACGTGGCCGTTTCCATTCGCTGCCACTCACCTTCTGGCCAGCACAGTGGCAGCTTCAGGTCAGAGGTGGCTCTGAAGTACAGTAACCTCTCCGATGCAAAATCTTGTGCCCTCGCATTTCACCATCACTTTTTCAGGCAGCGCTGGCATCTGCCTAATATTTATTTCTTTGATCTGTAAGTACATCTTGTCCCAGCCTTTACAGTTATTCAGCAGGCAGAACAACCAGTACCCATAGCTGAGATCCCGATCAAGATGTGTTACTTCCACCTTGTTCAGTGAGAATTGTGTTAATGCTCTGTACCCCAAAGCACAAGGCAGTGAGTAACCGCATGAACAATAATCCCTATTTCTTCTTCCTCCTGCATTAGCAACAGGACTAGTATGCTGTGGCATGATAAATCTTTTGGGGTTGCTTGAATAGATCTGAAATGTGGGTTGGTTTGGGTTTTTCCCTTTGTAAAACAATTGCAGGCAGCAGATTTATGCTAGCAATGGAAGTGCTGTTTTGCTTCCTTTAAGGTTTCAAAAAGTTAAATAAATAAATAAATAATTCTGTAATCAGCATACCTAAAACCAGCAGGGGATCTTGCACGGGTCCTTGTTTACAGCGGTTTAAATGATTAGCGTATCCAGCAGTTTAAGGCATTGGTAAATCTTCCCACTCCTCTCATCTCATTGCTCGATGTCCTTTTTATTGATAGAACACATGTAGATTCCACAGCAAGTAGTAGCAGTTGCATTAGCAAATGGGTTTTCTCACTGAGGCAGTTATGTATATTTCTATATGAGCTTTGTAATACTTCATTTTAGAGGAATTGTACAGGATCCCCACCTGGTATATTTTATGGGTTCTTTAGCCAAATGAACTCGGCATTATTAACCTGTACTTCACTCATTAGCACTTGATATCTCATTTAGAGACTAATTCACTGTCAATTTTGCTAGAGGTCATTTTCACAAATAGGCAGATAGAGCAAAAGAGTCATCACAGTAGAGTGCTTCTAATGGTAGCATGAAAATACACTAAGGGTTTCCAAATATGTAATAGCTTATAAGGAAAATCTGGTACTACTTTAGATTATTTTCAATATTTGAAAGATATCAGCATGATGCTCTAGCTTATTAGCAGTGACTTGGAAATACAGGATAAAGCATTGTAACAGGGCAGGGAATTTTACATGCTGGTAGGAGGTTTGTTAAGGAAAATTTCCAATGTAAATATTTGCATAAATATATTTTAACTCTTCCTACATATTTGTATTGGGATTATAAATCAGATTTGGCTTAGAGGTGAAGTGTCTACACATTTTCTTTGAGGTAAGCATACTGAAAATATCGAAAAGGCTTTGAATTTCACAGTACTGGCTTTCTTAGGTCAAAATGTTACCCCTAAATATCTGAGTTTCTCTGTTTCAGAATTTGTGATGAGTGAAATAAATAGAAATTAAATGAGTAGGAAATAAATTTTGCCCTTCCTGCATGCTGTATCTGTATAGACTTATGCTTCACCTCTTTCCTTCAACCCAGAAACTTCCAGTGGCAGGGTCTGCAAGAAACACTGGGCAAACCCTGTGCCTGTTTAACACCTTCCTTTCTGTCATTGGTCAACAACTAGATCTATGTCTGCCCTTTGGTCTTCTCAGGAGTTCATCCACCTCTTCTCCTGTCTTGGGCTTCCTGATACATCTCCTGTCCCTCCCCTGTACTGCAGAAGTTTTCCAGTGGCACAAACACCATTGCTGCGAAGAAGAAAAATACATGGTCTCCCTTTTCATCCACGAGGTCTTATGCGAGTCAAAGAGCAGCAGTGAGGATAAGACCTAAACCCTTCCTTCACAGTATGCAAACACTTTCTCTAGACGCACATGTAAGCCTGTTGTATTACCAGCATGCCCCTTTCCAAGAGCCCCGGGGAAGGAGTGGAGAGCTGGGGAACCAGCAGCATTACCTGGCAGAGGAAACTTGGCCTTTCTTACACAAGCTCAGTTTCAGCTAGCTGGCTGGGCTAGCCCGTACAGAAACAGTTCCTCCCGTCCCCGTCCCCAAACAGCACAGGCAAATACCTCAAGCCCCATGAGAAGTAGGGTGAGCCTTTGCTGCACCATGAGCAAGTCACACCAGTGCAGATAGGTCTGTGGGACGGCGCAGCTAAGGCTTCATTGCAGAATAGGTGGCATCATGGTTCTTCTTACCACTCTGCGTGGCTCTAGCTGGCTACATGCCTCCCCATACTTATGGAAGTGACTTGAAGTTTAGCCTATCCTTCATTTACTTCTCCAAGTCATTAAGGGGCAAACAGCTACATAAGTGCTACTTTTTTTCATTGGTGTTTGTGCTGCCTCAGGGATGTTAACAATTTCTCATTACAACATCGTTACTGATTAGGCCACAGCATTCATCCTTTTGACATAATGCTCAACACAGCAGGCAATTCCACGTTTGTGTTTCATTCAATTAGTTTGCTATAATTTCCCAAAGGAACAGTTGGGATTTCATGTTATGTTTTAAGGAATGTACCTTTCTTTTTCCCTTTGGTTCTTTTTGTGCTGCAACCAAAAAAAACCCTGGTCCATTATTTAAGTGGACTGATGTGCTTCTGTTTTCTTGCACATGAAACCAGGGTCAGTGACTGCTTCCAGCAGCAAAATGGAGTTGCCTGTGAGTATTATCAAAAATTATGTCGAAGTGATACTGCCAACAGACACAGGGCATAATCGCAGCAGAGGAATAGTCAAAATGAGGGGTGCCAACAAATAAACCCCCTCTCCTACTCTTAACAAAGGGGAGCAGTAAAGACAGAAGCCTTTTTCCCATTTCAGGAGCTTGAGACTATTTTGACCAGATGTTTATAGCTGAGATGAAGTCCCTACCAAAAGTCCACACAGGAAACATATTCTAAGTCTAGGTAGGATCTTCCTTCCAGAGCAGATTAGCTATAACATCCAGTTTATAGCTAAACTCTCTCAATATATGTTCCTGATAAATTTCTTCATTGGTTTTAATTTTTCTCAATTATAATGCTCTCTAGGCATTTATAACTGCAGTTTGTCTTATTTCCAAATTGCTGGAGAAAGATTCTGATATCTGATATCTCTTTGACTCTGTTTTCATTTTGTTCTGCACATGTAACACTTAGCTCCTTCAAAATGGCAAGAGATTAAATAGAATTTAGTTATTGTTCAAAGGAGGAAAAATTAGTGGGGCAGACATCTGTGGGATTTTTTATTACGTGAAGAAAATTTAGTGGCATCAGGGTTCGGTAAAGAGATTTACAAAAATATGTCTATGGACCAGTCTTCATTTGCTGTAAACAATTGGAGTTTAACTGAATTAGCAATGATAAATACCAGCTGAGGACTTGGGTAAAGTTTCCACATTAACTGATCCACCATGATTCACCAATGTATCTCTTACTCCTTTTCTTGGTAACTCCCATAAAAGGGGAACCATCATTTTCAGTGTTTTGGTGTCCTGGAGAACAATACTTTTGCAATAAACCATAAAAACAATAATGCACCTCAAATGGTCTTTTATGTAATAATACATTCATTTTCTACTTGGAGAATGGCCGTATTGCCACATTTCTGCACAGCTTCTGGATAACTTAGGATACACAGGTCATGACCCACATCTCAAATAGTCACAGAATGTCACAAACTACGTACTTTTCTTAAAAAAAAAACTAAAAAAGAAAACCAGACCGGTGTCAGTTTGCCAAGCATGGAGACACCTCCATGATGTCATGCATGCAGTTGCAGCTGACTTCAGTGTTTATCTTCAGGTGAGGAAAACCACAGCATTTTAAGTATTTTATTAAGCCATTAAGTATTTAGTAATCTACTCAGCAGTGCAAGCCCCTAGTATCTAACTGAGGATTTTTAAAGCAAATAATTTTGATAAAGAAGCAACCAAGTAAAACAATTTTGTATTGCAAATTAAAGAGCTTTGCTGTCTTGGATAAAGTATTTTACTAGCTTATTAATGATTTATTTGTTGTGTTTCATATTTAAAAACAAATACAGGTTTGTTGATTTATTATCTCTTCCTGCTAATTTTCCTATATGCATCAGTCTTTATGAAACTACTGCATGGGTTACCAGCTAATTTACTCTTCTGTGTGTGTTTTTGTGTTTTTTTATTCTAGTATTCCCAAATGAGGGATGAAGTATTCAAATCAAACTTGGTGTGTGCATTTATTGTTCTTGTATTTATCACCGCTATCCAAAGCTTACTTCCTTCTTCCAGGTAAATACAGAAATATATCTCTATATATCTGAAGGTGCTCTTAGGGAAACAGGAGGATAACATATCTAGGATTGACATGGAATGAACCAAAAAAATTCTTCTTGGTCTCCAAAAGTGTTCAGAATTATTTTTTCATTTTTTCCCCTAATATTAACTACTTTTGTATCACATTATCTGCAGCTACATGTTTCATGTGAGGTGGCAGCACCTACTGACATTATGTTGTTATGTTTTTAAGCAGAAGCCCCACTGAGTTAAGTGGGAACTTTGGGTTACAAAAGTTTGAAATGATACAGCCTGTTGCTTACAGTGTTGAAGTAAAACATGATCCAGACTTGTAACAGTGCCTCTTCGCTACGTGACCGGTAACCACCTTGGGAATCAGTGATTGTTTTTGTTTTGGTTCTTACATGCTACATAAGAAAATCGTACTGTTGTGTTTTGTTGCTGATGATAAGTTTTACCAAGCTGGGGAAAGCAATCTTGTGCCATTATAGAAGAAGCAAGGAGGTGATGTGGTAGATCTTTTCTCAACAACAGCTTCCTATCAAGGTCACGAAAAGGTGATGTAGCTGAGACTTCAGTGTCTACGTGTTTCACACAATCAAACCCATCAATTAGCATTTTTGTCTACTAATAGTGAGAACACAAGAGTGTTTGCAAGATCTAAGGTCATGTTTTTAGCATCATACCAGAGCCAGCAGGACATGACTGCCTCTAAAACACGCCTCTGGTCCCACTTGGCCTTTGGCAGAGCAAGTGCTAAAGTGGAAACGCCCATATGAACATAATTCTCATGCGGTTTCTAACACTCAGGGGAACCTTACCTTATGGCTGCCTGTAGAATGACCTTGAAAATACATATATATATATATATAAATAATAAGACATTAATTATGTTACAGTAATGCAGCAGTATTTCTTGGATCATTTCTGGAAGACCTGATTCACCATGCTTATGTCTAATAATACCAAAATGGTGGTTAGATGCAGGCAGGCAACTGCCCTGTGCAGCTGTGGTGTCCCATGGATTTTGTAGTTCTCAGCTGGGAAAGTACCCAGAGTAGTACCTGACCTTCTGGTGTTCTTTACGTGCTGTATTGCTCTAATACCAGTAAGTTTGTTTGCTTTTTTAAAGTTCTTCTCCCAATACACTTTGGGATTATATACTGGCAGCTGTTATTTTTATTTTTTTCTCAGTATGTACAAGAAGATTTATGGCTCTTCCTAATAGAACCTGTTGTCTAAAAAGATTTCTGCTGCTATATCAATCACTGCTATAACAGGAAAAAAAATGACTTTTTTTCTATCTGCACAGATTCATTTCTGTTAATTCTCATGAGGGTGTCTACTGCCATTGGAATTAAGGAGAAAGAGTCATGTAACCACACTGCCTGCAGCCATCTCCCTTCCTGCTTTCCTATCTGGCACAGCAGTCTTGCGTTTTCCCCTGCATTTCAGAAATCCTTTGTAGATCATTTTGTCACTGAATGTTAAAGAGGTTGTAAATATAAATAGATTCAAGTAAGGAGTAGATAAATTCTGACAAGATAAAATCAGCAGAGGATTTTAAACAGAAGTGTGAAGCCTTGGTCTCAAGAACACCCTTAAAGGTTCATTGCTGGAACCTGGGGAGATATTTAAGGAAAGGATATATACCACTACCCCTTTTGTAAGAGAAAATTTGGAGCCACATGGGTACCTTATGGCAGTTGTTATGTCCTGTCAGGAGCTGAAGATCACTGTCAAGATTTAAGAAGGCAAATTTTGGTCTTTGTTTTTCAGGTTCTGAAACTCTGCTTCAAAACATGTGTTTCAGTCTTAAAAAAGCATGCCTGTTAAATGAGAGGAGGTCAACAGATGACTAACCCTGAAATAACAGGATGAGGGGTTTTAAGTGAGAAGGTTTCAATATGCTTAAGCATATTGAACGAGGAATTAATCTGGAATTTCAAATTTCCTTAGTTCCAGTTCTAAAAACAATCCGAGGTATGAGCACATGAACAATCCAACACAAAGTTAGGTAGGATTTGGATTCAGAAAGTCTTGGAGATAAGTGCATGCTCATGTCCTATAACCTCAGGCAGGTATCAGAGAAGTAAACTACCACAGTGGAAAAGCATGCACATAATTTTTGTGTAACAACTAACAAACTGTAATTCACAGTCCTTATGGTAACTCACCCATTTTCTGACAAGTCAGTTTGAGCGTCTTTCAATAAATTCTTCAGAGCTCTGTTGAACAAGTATGGAATTATGTATTTGCTTAAGTACATGTCTGAATATTTTTCTGAGCTGAGCCTTTTGGGGATTTCTGGAACTCAGGTGAAAGAAAACTATTTAAATCATCACAAAACATACCTTACTAAGGACCTTCAGGGAGTTTCTCAGATAGGTTGCCTTAGTCTGTGTGTTAAAGAAAGGAATTCTCTTTCTGTTGCTGCTTCTACTGTGTATGGAAGTTTCAGAATTTTATCTCAGTTTATATCTGTCTCCCGCAGGATAAATATTTGATCCATTCATACTTTTCCCTGACAGTGCAGGCACATCACTGAGTTTAAAAGTCTTTGCAATAGTTTTCATTCTTTGAACTATTGAGCTGAGGAAATTACTCTAAGTGACATAAATTAATGCCATATTTCTGCTGTAATTACCCTCTATGAAGCCATTACATTACATTGACAACCTTGCAGTGATTCATCTTCTCCAACTGAGAGGCCTGGGAGTTTGATTCATTTCCTGCAATGAACTTTCTATATGCTCACGTGGGCAGTAGATCATACTAGAGTCGCCTGCTGAACTACTGTTATTTCTGTCAGGTTTTCACTGGGTTATTCTTGTGAGGCGAGAAAACTCAAATGAACTTGTTGTTCATTTAAACATCTGCATCTTCTGTTTTTTATGAGTTTTCCTTCTGGCTCAACTCTTGATTTGCGACTGTACATAAGGAAGAGGGAAGGCAAAAGCTCCATTTCAAACATCACCAGATCTTGACAGTAAGGGAAACACTAGAAAGAAAAGCATTTGGTTTTAAATCTCTTCTTGAATGAAGAGGGGAACCAACCCAGGTGTCCTAGTTCTGGGAGAAGTTTATGGACAGAAAATTATTATGGCTATTTGTTCTTATTCCTCTAACCTTGGCTTTGTTGTCTGCTTACTTGATCCTAGCATCATGCTGCCAACATGAGCTTAGTACAGATACTGGATTTAACCTCTAGGAGGTCATAGGTGTGCAGACTTCAGTTTTGGCTTTATCTCAACTGTTGAACACATCAATGTTCAACCAAATGCCTACAGCAGAAGAATTGTGTTGCCTATGTATTTATTATGAACAAATACAAAGCTGTGGTTTCTCAGGCACCTAAGCACATTGTGCAGCATTTTGGATTGATATCCCAGTCTTAAGTCCCTAGATGCTCCTATTATAGTACCTTAATTCAATAGCACTGGGTCTTACATGTGGAGTTTGGCAGTCCAAAGTAAGAACTCATGTTTAGTGTTCTCAGGTCTGACCTCTTAAGGCATGACCCTAATCTTTTTGAAAGCCTTAATTTGGTTTCATTTAGAGCTGGGTCAGGCTAGGTCTACAGTATTGGTAGGCTGTATCTGCATATATAAACTCTCTATAGATATCTGAGATCTAGCTAGAAACTATCAGATCCAAAGAGGGACTCAAGTCATTTGGCTTTGGAAAGCAAGAAAGCTATTACAGAATGCTGTTGTAGTCTGGTAAACTGAAGGAAAATCTCACCTAACTATGTATCAGTGTCTATAACGGGTTCAAAGTATAGCCACTGAAGAACAGGTCAGTCAGAAGATCTCCAGGGGCATCCGATCTGAATAAATCTAAGACATTGCTGTGCAGTGAGATAATTTGTATCCTAAACTACACAGGTCTCTTGATGAGCCTTCTTGACTCCCTTGACTAGTTCTCAATGAACATCTTGTCCAGCTTCTCCCTGGCTTTATTGACAGTGTTTCCCTTGGATTTCTGTATATTTTCACAAACACAAGCTGCTCTCAAGACATTGTTGCATTGTGTCTCTACTTGGTAGCTGTGGGACTTGCAGCAAGTCCTAAGACTTCCCACAAAGCCTTCAGCTGCACAGGATAAGATCTGCGGCTCCTGCTCCAATCTTTGTTTCTTCATTATTTGCTCTTCCCTTCATAATACAGTTTGTTTTTCCTGGCTGCATTGTTACTTCTTTCAAAAGCAAGCTTTACTTGTGGGTGAGCTTGCTGGAAAGGATGGGACTTTTTGGTGAAAAAAGTGTGTCCTGTATTCAACTCACACACAAAACTCTGACAAATTGAGTGAAATGTTGACCCAAGTGTGAGATAACATTTCATAGCTATGGTACATTATCAGAAGAGCGTCAAAGCTAATATTACCACATGGAAGCTCTCAAGGGAAGCTAATGTGTAATTCATCTTATTCCAGTTCATTAGGGAACAGAACTTCCAGTTTGATATTTTCCACATTGTATTTCTAATATAATTTGGTACTACCCAAAGACATCTTATGCATATACATCTTACAAATATATATCCTCAGATACATTCCAAAAGAAAAAAAATCTCTGTGAACTACAGTCTTGCTTTCTGTTTGTCATCTGTTTAACCCATTTTCTTTTCTGGACTCCTGTACTGCAAGTCATATAATTTTGAGGTTCTGAGAGCAGGAGCTGCAAGTATAAGCCACAGGTGCATTACTATAAATTATTCTGAGGCGTGCATGCTGTTTTCAAAAACTTATGCCTTGATCATACTTCTGTGTTAGCTTGATTAATATTAGTAGATTATAGAGAAGAAACTTTGAAGTAAATTGCATATTATTCTGTCCTGATACATTCAAGGAGTCATTGTCCCAGCAAGTCTGTTTGGATGATCAGAAAGGAATAATATTTATGCAAATATTGTTTGTAAAACGACATCAGATTTAATATGTATGAATCTTTATCATGACAGCTGAATTAGAGCATTAAAAATCAAAACATTCTGGTAAAAGGTAATATTTTAAATTAAGAAGGCTAAAGCATACAGGAGTACAGTTCTGCACTTAAATCTCTTTCACTTTGACACCTGTACCTCATGTTATTTATGTCTTTTCCCTCAACATGACCAACATTTCCGCATGTATAATCTGACTTCTGCCTACTCTTTTCCAAAAGAACATTTCCCAGTGAACATAAACATTTTATTTTATCCTGTTTTCTCAAGATATTTTCTACAAACATCAGTACTGTGAGGAAGACATACTCAAAAGTTTTCACAAAAACTGCCCAGTGCATCTTTGGTGATCCCCTGGTGCAAATATTTTGGACTCCATCCATCAGCTGCAAATACGGCAGAGCTAAGAAATGCCAGTTCCAGCACAGACTGTTTCTCAAGCTTGTCCTCCTATGTCCATGTATCCTCGCCTGTCGTTATCTCAGTGTAGTTTCCTCTTCTGACTGCCTATATACCTATTAGCTTATGGTGAAGCTTTCTAGAGCAAAAGGTTTAGTGAATTTAATGGGCTCAAACCACAGATTTGAATTCAGATTTGTATAAATTTAGGATTTGCTTTCCTAACACCAAATCTGGATAGTCTGAAATTGAGGAGAATTTCAGGTAGGTAGGGATACAGTCCATTCAGATTCAGGGAGCTGATCTGGCTGAACTACTGAAAAACAAGGAAAGAAAAGATACGTTGATATTTTCACTTCTATTCCTATCTTAAATCCTTAAATTTGTCTTGCTGTAGGGCACAAGTATACAAATAGCATTGCACCCTGCCCACAGAGAAGAGGGTTAGGTGATATGTAGCAAAATATGAAAGTTCATATTTTCAATAAGACAAAACATATGTTTACAGAAGGCTTAGTGAGCCGAGTACAGCTTACCTACATTCATGTGCCTGAAAGTGCGGAAGTATCCCTGGAGCACCCTGATAGTCCACTTCAAAGGTGGTTTGTTTTTTTTTTAATGTGAGACATGATGATTAAATCACTGTAGTATGCTGGCACATACACAACTAAGTTACTAGAAATTTTAACTACTTAATTCAAAGCCTCAGGTTTAATCGTTCTCCTTATAACAAAAAGGCAAGGGAAAGCAGAGGGAATATGGGAGATGTTTGCAGGAGCAGTGGAGTTAGTTACTTCTGGTTTGAGTCGGTTTGATCATTGGGAAAAGAGACATAGAAAGACAATGACTGGCACAAATGGGAACAAAAAAATTCTTGACTTGTGAATGGCTGAGTGCTTTCTTCTCAGTGAAGTAAAACAATTTACTGCATTTCCCAACCATGTGGGTTACTTGATTGACTTCAGGTCCCAATTTTAAGCAAGAGAAAGGAATAAATTTAGAAAAAGATCATGAAAATTGGACTAGAATAAATTACAGGTCTCAATGGTTTGTTTAAAGGAATTGAACAGTCTATTCCATGTACACACTTAACAGTACTTGATTAAGGATCACATTTGCAAGAGCAAAGTTTATAGGGTATGCCAAACGCCATGTTCTATTTAAACATGTTTGGATAATAGAACACCTTTTCAAATGCTTTATATTATAAAGGACTTCCATGAAAACAGTAGATCATTTCTTTCACTGTTTTTAGAAACCAATGGGATTCTTATCTGCAGTTGACCCACTAAGAACTAAAATGAGGGGAATCTTGCCTTTCTGCAATTATTATATCCAGATTCACTCCAGAAAGCGGGCTGCATTACTGTACTCACTTTGGCCCCCATGACCCTCAGTATAGTATGAGGTTAAGCCACCTGCATTGTGCTCTAAACAAATTAGCACTCTGCTAAACTGCCCCAAAACTGGTCTGCTAGAGTGGGAACAAGCTCATACTAAAGGGGCATCAGGCTCCTACAAGCTGAGTAGATTTTCTCTGAAAGGAACTTACAGGACAACTGAGTCCCAAAAGAAAGGACATTCCTGCCACTCAGACCTATATCAGCAGAGGCACTGGCAATGATTTCCCTGGCTGCTTGGCTTTAACAGCCGTTTCTCAGCAAGAAACCATGTGAAGCTATGGCAGATCGATGGAACATGAACAAATCCTTGCTTTCTCTGGGGTTTTTTCCTAGATTCTCTCAGATTTATGACAACTGATTTTTCCTAGTCTTAACTTTAACCATTTATTTTTATTAGCAGTGGTATTGTGTTAAGGTTTAACTCTGGGTTCTCTTTTTTTTTTCTTTTCCTTCCCAGGGTGATACCAATGGTCATTCAATTTTCTATTCTGATTATGCTGCACTCCGCTCTTGTGCTAATCACTACGGCAGAGGATTACAAATGTTTACCCTTAACGCTCCGGAAAACTTGCTGCTGGATTAATGAGACCTACCTGGCCAGGAATGTCATTATATTTGCATCTATTCTGATTAATTTTCTTGGAGCCATCATCAATATTGTAAGCTTGCAGGGAACCAGGGAATATTATATAGGAAAAGATGATTTATGAATTATTAAGCTTGCTACAGGACTTGGTAACTAATGTGTTTATAAGCCAGCTATGATTTCAATATAAAAAAAGGCAAAGTGCCACAGCTTTAGGACTT
Source organism: Falco biarmicus (assembly GCF_023638135.1). Lineage (NCBI taxonomy): Eukaryota > Metazoa > Chordata > Aves > Falconiformes > Falconidae > Falco > Falco biarmicus. The sequence continues at coordinate 15,414,364 of NC_079290.1, forward strand.
CAATTTGTTGCTTAAACCGTGTATTTCTGAAATATCTAATTATTTCTCCCTCATGACTATCATCTATTTTTAAAACCCTTTCACTACTTTCTGTTCAATATATCTACGCTTTAAGAACCATTTGTGATTTTCTGACATGCTGATATACTTTCTTACAGACTGTCAATCCAAGTAACGCTTAAAGATATTAAGTCCTCATCTCACGGTTCTCCCATTCATTATATTGCTAAAAAAGATTAGAAGTGTCAAGGAACCCAGAAAAAACCTTCAAAGGACAGAGCAGGTTAAGCTGAACCAGTAACCACAGCATGTAAAAACAACTTTAAAAGTGTAAATTCTAAACATATCTTGTCTTGCTCATTTTGAGGTTTGACAAACCCTTTTGGCCCAGATTCACCTTAGCTGAAGTACTAAACCATGGGCACAGTCACTCTCAACTTTCTTTACAGTCAGTGCAGAAAAACAGGCATCCCCAAAGATGTGGTTCGATCATACTGGACCCAATAAAGATATTTTTCTCTTCCACTGCCCACACAGGGAGTTGAGTTTAGTCTGATTCGGCTCCTAATTTACACATCTCCACTAAGACTCTAAAGTGTGACAAATCTAAAGCAAAGTTTATCAGTGTATCTGTGAGGAAAGGCATGTACCAGGCTTTGCTTCACAGCTGTGGTTAAATTAAAATATTGCTGATTGAATACTGTGGGGCTGGCTCTATGCAATGTCACAGGGTGAAAGAGGGGGGGTCTTGTATGCAAATACAATAGAGCTCTGATTATCCTGATGTATTCAGAAATATGAGAGAGGTTTGCATGAATCAGGCAGATTATCACATCAGACAACCTGGCAGGTGTTGAAGCCTGAGCCAAGAGGAAGGTAAATATGTCACCGATAGATTAAAAGTAACATTGCCATCACTCTTTCCTCTTGTAGGGCACTTTTTGGCTATGGATGTAGCAGTGCTTTTTCATATGAACTTTGTTCATTGCAAATATTTATCCCCTTCTATAATGAGACCAGGAAACCATTTAGTGACAGTAATAACAATAGCAACTGTTAACAACTATCAGTAATAACAACAGCAACAATAATCGCCCTGTAATAATTAATAGCAATCATGATTATATCATTGTAATAAGTATGCTGAACTCTGATACTTCAAGGGTTTGCCTTGTCTTTTGCTAACAGATGTAAGATATTTATTACATTCTATTGCTGCTCTTCCATGATTTGATTTAGGTTGCCAATGTGCAAGTACTCAGCATCTGTCTGGGTTTTGTAGTGATACTATGCAGTCACTGATAGGAGAATTACTTGGAGAAAGAAGAATGTAGCCACTGATAGCTTTTCTTACAGAGGAAATATGAATAGGGTAAATGATTTTTATCATTTCAATTTTATCATTTTTATCAGTTCAATAGGGCTGAAAACTTTCTGAAGATATGGACCGTGGTATGTTATAGGATAGATCACTAAGGAATGTTGCATAATTTAGAGGGTTTTGAATCATGTATGACAAATATCTGTCAGGAAAGATTTTGGTAGAATTAATCTTGCTCTTGAAACAAGATATCTCTAACAGGCTACCCATACCCAATTTGCTATGGATACAACAACAATGAGATTTTCCCCTGACTTGTTGTGGATTGTTTTGTAATATTGTGTCTACTCTAATCTTGTGGGATGGCTAATCCAAAAACGGTCAAAAGAAATATAATTCTTTTTACTGTCATACCAGTGGGTTTCTATAAAGCAGTAAACAGTTATATTTTTTGTCATATATTTAGAACATCAATGACTTGAGTCACCAAGTCCTGACCTCTACAGGAAATCACAACATTCATATAACGTCATTATTTTATATGTCAAAATTCTGCCATAATAACAGTTTGCTCAGGAGGGACATGCATGCATTTAAGAACAAGTAATGGAGCTCAGCCTTGCAGCTGTATGTGTCCACTGAGTTCAAATGCACCCAGCTGGAGGGGACTAAGCCTCAGATGCTTTCTAACAAAAGCTACAAGTCTTTGGCTTCACCAGGGGGGCAAATGAGTCTTGTGGTTCATTACATCAAGTGCATTCTCATTGTTACAAAATTAGAAAAAAGTTTCTGATACTGAAGGTCTGTTAAAAAAGATGCTCGGAGAGGTTCTCATGGCACTTTGCCCTGCAGAGGTGTGCTGTACACCTCACAAACTTTCAGGAGGTACCATTTCTCTGTTATCACAGAGGACTGCACAACCTAGATAATATTGCTGCGTTACAGACATGACTGAATAGCTGAAACAATAAACAAGAGACTTCCAAGTTCAAAATTCATTAGAATTTAATTATAAGACATAGGGCTTCATTAAACAAATTCTCTAACTGTGTTGGAGAGAAAGACAGGGGAACTAGCTTGCACATACTGGGCTGATGAAACGACATAGTATAAATATCCAGAGTGGATTAATATACGTAACAGGAGACTCTATCTGTTTTAACTGTCAAAATATGAAGCCATTAATAATTATTTTCCTGTGTTTTAAGACCATGATGTATTGCAATTCAACACTACTCTTTTTTTATATTTAATATACCTGGTTTGAAATACCATCAAAATTAATGCAGGTCATAACAGCAAAAGGCAGTATTACATTCTCAAAACCATTGTATCATAAATGAATTTTCATTCCCTTCCATTCCAGGCATCACAGTTGCCATTCTGGGACCATATTCTCTTTTGGCCCAAGTCAGTTCTGCATAATGCCACATCCCACATCTAGAATGATAGCACTGTCCATAGCAACGCAGCAGAAAAAAACTGCCTGCAAACAAGTGCAGTCTGATGTTATGTTCTCAGTTTAATAGTTTTCCCTATAGTTCACAGCAAAGAATAAACATTTTGAGAGGGTAATCCTTGAGAGTCCAGTATCAGTCCTCTGAAAGTCTCAGAGGAGTTCATTTTTCCCCTTTGGCAACAAGACAGCATGACAAGGCTACTCAGATGCTGAATGTCTGTAGCATGAATAGCTCCCCTCTTTCCATTTCATCTCTACAGTATGTCTTCTTACTGTTCATTTAGTCCTTGGAGCCAGTTGGGGAGCTGCCATGGAGAACGGGAGGCCAGCCAGTTCCCTCCCTGAACCTGGTCAGCCAGCCACACAAGCACGTAGTCACCAGTGCACAATATAGACGTGATTTTGTTTTCTTTCTTCACAGCTATGGTGTGATTTTGACAAACCAGTAGCCTTGAAGAACCAGACATTCAATTCATCTGCATCTTTTACGGACATCTGTTCCTGTCCTGAGGTATTTGTGAGGGTATTTTTGAATCTGAGGCACGGATCCACAAAGGTTACATAGCAACCACTACCTGGGATCAACGACCTGGTAGTGGAGTCAGGTGCCTCCACAACTCCGTGAAACTGAATTTTTTCATCTGTCCATATGCTGATAGAAAAAGCAGAGGCTGGTTACAGAAGGAATCAATCTTATGGTCTAATGGGACATTACAAACAATTTTTAACCTTTGAACTTCTTACAGAACCTTTATGCTGGAAACACATCCAGCAATCATTCAGCAAAGCCAGTGCAATAAAACACACTTCTTAATTCATATAAAGCTAATGGAGACTAATACTTCTCAAATAGCAAAACCAGCAGTCACTCTGCTGTAGTTATTTTAAATTTGCATTTGGAGCAAAAAAAAATAATCTTCTTTATGGTGAGCAAGCAGGCAACAAAATCATTGTGTTGGTCATGTGTAGATAAAAGAAGTATGTTCCTTAGAAAGTCATATGGCAGTGTCATGATACTGCCAGCAGCATGCTGCAGATTTCAGGGATGCAGACTTTCCTACAGAGGAACTGCATTAAAGAAAAGCTGTACTCAGAGAAATAAATTCTCTCTCTCCTAAAGCTGTATGATAGAAGTCAATTTAAACTACATTTGGACTGTGGTGTTGATGTTGCTATTTTAAATCTGAACAGCTCATGGCCATGATTGTCTCTCTATATCCAGTATCAGCTGCATGGATTGCATTTGACAGATGACTAATCATTGAGAAAAATGAAACAATGAAGAGATTGGAAAATTAGATATGAATAAAATTTCCAGGCATCACATTTTAAGAGAATAATTTAACTAAGCTAGACCTGCAATATTAAAAAACAAACCAACCAAACAAACAAACAAAAAAACTCCCAAACAACGAACTGCTATGGCTTTATCCTCTCTTCAAGTAGCATGGGAAAAGGATTAAAGCAGGAATACTCCCATCCTGATTAATGTGGGTCTTGTGGAAGTTCAGAATCCAAAGGAATATAAATTATTTTCTCTCAGTTAACTTTGCGTTAGCAAACTAGTACATGTAGTGTCTATCCCTTTCCTCTTTTAATTATACAGGATGCCCTTTCCCTTCTAATACAACAGAAATGCCATGAAGCCACAAATGAGGATTTCTGCTAACACGGAGGTGCCATTCAAAGCAGAGAATTTATGATTTCACATTCTATTTTAGCAAAAGCTTTCTTTTCAAAGTGCCTGTGCCCTAAGAAGACTTAGCTGAGCACTGAAATCCAGAGCAACTTGGTTTATGCTTCTGATCACTTGATCATTTAGGTAGATATTTTTGGAGTTAGTATGTAGTCACTGATCACTGAAAGTAACCAGTGCTGTTTTCTATTCAGTATTTTGTCTTCACTGGTGTGCTGGCAATGGTGACGTGTGCAGTCTTTCTTCGTCTCAACTCTGTCCTGAAGCTGGCAGTACTTCTCATCATGATTGCGATCTATTCTCTGCTGACTGAGACCATTTATGCTTCCCTTTTTCTGCAATACGACAACTTTAACCACAATGGAGAGTAAGTGTTCACAGCCCCCTTTTAGGAAATGCTTTTTAATAAGGTAATGCGTCAAGTCTTGCCAGAGCATACATGTGTTGGATAACACCATAGTTAAGTATGGAGTGATGGTTGCAAGAGGCAATGACTAATCCAAAAAGGTTTATAATGTGATTCTTTCTCAGGCCTTTTTATTAAGATGTTCATTCCATGAGGACAGTTAAATATCGAGCAGGGTTTGTCTTTTTTGTCTCCCAGAGCCTACCCATGTTGCTAAAAGTATGCATTACAGTGCATATACATTGGTTGCTTCTGTTCCTGAAAACTCCAGAGATACTGATTGAAACTCCCACCTCAATTTAAGAAAACCAGAGTGAATTGATTTTTCAGGGGCAGGTGTTTAACTGAATAAAATCCAAACTATGATGTGCAGTTGTAAAAGATATAAGGAATACAGGCATGATCCCATTTTGAAGGAGTACATTTGAAGGACAGACTCCTCCTCCCAGGCTTTCTTCCCAGTGAGAGGAGGTGAAGAGGAGGACAGAAGAGCCACACTAATTTTCAGAGTTAGAGGTGCGCTAAGTATAGCAGTAACTGAATCTACAGCAGCAGCGATTTAGCTCATTCAGAAAAACACTTCTTCAGCCTTTGATACTTGACCAATTTAGTATTGCAGTTGCTTGTGCTTGTAAGTGCCTTCCAGATGAAGATCCTCAGAATGACAGCAAAGCATGGATCTGCGGTACAATTAGTTCTCATAACAGCCATCTCTTTATGCATAGTAAGGCTCTGCATGCTTATCTTTCCTTGCTAGCTTCCTATGGTACCAAGGTACTAAAGATTTGGGATTCAATTCCTTTTTCTAATGCTAGTTGTCCACTTATAGACTAATGATATGACAGAGCATATTCACAGCAGACCCCAGCAAATATGACAAATGGCAGTAAGCAATACTTTGGCTAAGTACCTGGATGTAGAAATTATTATCATTCTTTAATTTTTGTCACTAATCAAGCATGGTAAAGAAAGGTTGTCCCTTGTATGAAAATCTTAGAGAACTTCGAGTAGTTTCTATTCCCTGTGTCAATGAAACTATCTAGTGACTTTCATCACAGAAGGGTAAGAAAGAGCCAGGAATATCTTCTAGAGCAGCCAACAGCCCAGGACATAGGGAACTGAGCCGAGATGCTCCACACTCAGGACAAGGGTCCAAACTTCAGCTCTGACATCAGGAACACTTATTTGTTTTCTTAGTTATACCAACTAGTTGATTAAAAGGTTTTGCAATTCCCTGTGAAGCCCATCTAGCTCATATATTTGTGGCTATAGCTACATTACCAGAAAGTGCAGTAACAGATGCATTACAAGATCTTTGAGGCTGTTGCCTTTAGCCACTGTACAAAGGGTCTTTCTGGAATGAAATCTTAGGGAGGTTGTACTTCAGACAACATCAACATGGGAAACATTTGAATTCCAAAATATTTGCAGATGGCAAAGATGCTTCCTGCCTGTCTTTTGCTCTATACTGATGACTCATCCCATTAGGGGCACATTTCCTCACAGTAAATTCTGTATTAGGCCCACAAAGTCAGTTCAGTTAGCTGTCTCACACAAAAGTTTCCTTTTGATTTAGTCTCCATCAGGCTCTGCTCTTTCTAACTTCTCTGTCATCAGAGTCCTCCTCTGACAAGTATCATCTGATCTTATTTTTAAATTACTACAGAAAGTGGATTCAGGGTCAGGACTTTGCTTTATTCTTAGATCTCAAGGCAGGCAGAAGAGTGTCCCAAAGTCTCTTCCAACTTCCTCTCCTTGTTTACTCCTTTATTAACTTTTTTTCACAGCTTCAGGCTTTAAGGACCTCTTAACCATCTCCTCATATTTCTTCATCTCCCTTCAAAAAGATAATTGCCAAGTATCCGTGTTTGATTCGCCTGCAGATTTAGTTCTTTCTTGCTTTTCTTTTACTATAAGATTGGCCCTACCAGCTCCCCAACAACTTCATTTATGTCTTTTCCCCTAGGAAACAAGCCTTTTAAAAAATCTCTAATACTATAGATAGTCACTTTCTTCAGTTTTTTCATCTTTCCACATAGTTGTAATTTTCCCTCAAATTTGAAACCCCTTTTAACTGTTCTGGATCCCTTTCACCTTATTTTATCACGCTTGCTTCATGTTCTGCACATAGCATCTCAGAGATTTCATACAGCCAGTACCTTCTTGGCTCATCTTCTTTGATTTCCTACTGCCTGCAAGGGTTTCCTCTACTCCCCCTGTGTTGGGCAAGCATTTCTTCTCTGCACTCCTTTTTGTGGCTCAGTAAAATCAGTCCTAATTACTGTTGGCTATTTTTGTTATTCCACTCTGATCCACACCTTCCTTAACTCACCTGTCATGTTCTATAAACCTTTCCCACAATAGGGGGATACTTAGCTGTCAGCACCTGCCTTGGGGTTGGTTTATCTTTTATCTCGAAACCCATTCACTGGGCTTTTATTTTCACGGTCTGGAAATTTCCCTTTCCCAGCTCCAGCGTCAACCTTTCCCCATCCAGCCTCCACCTCCTGCACTCCACAGGGGCTGTGGTGGTCACAGCTGTTTACCAGGCTCCCAGGAAAGAGCCTGACTGACACCCAGCTTGTATATCACATTTGAAAGAGAAAGATCATCAGCTTTCTCTGTACCAATTGCAGGCTACAGTTTATTTATTTCATACATTTGTCTCCAAACAGTGAGCACTCCAATTGCACTCCTGTTCTCTTGAACTAATTATAGCCAAGTTAATTTTTCAAACAAAGGGGATTTTTTAAAGAACAACAGAAAGTACCAGGCTACATTATGAAATGAAACTTAAGAACAATTACAACACTGACAAATTGGTAACTGTATTTTCCTTTGGATTTTTTTTTTTTTCCAGCACAGACTTCCTGGGTACAAAGGAGGCATCTTTACTACTGATGGCAATGTTCCTTTTAGCCGTATTTTATCATGGTCAACAGGTAATGCAAACATTTACTTTAACCATTCCCTATATCACTTGCAATTACAGGATGTGACAATAATTACTTACAAAATACCAACTGCCTTTTTATCCACTTGAGCATATGACCTTTAACAATTTAATAAACCGTGCAGAATCTGATTAAAGAAAGCCCACATCTGACACTGGCTAGCATTCTGTGCAATATTATATTCAGCAATATGGAAGTTATATTGCATTTTCTAATAGAAATTGAAGAAACAAATGGGACTTCATTTATCTTAGGTACATGTACCATTCCAGTGGCATCTGACTGCTTCAGTGCACTTGAGTAGGCGTAAAACCCAAATGAAGAAAGGGAATAAAAACCAGTAAATAATAAAATTCCCATGAAATAGCTTAGTATGTTCATAGAGGAAAAAACAACAGATCTGAGGAAATGAGGAACATTTGTGGTTAAGCACAAACACTAACTTCTGTGGGTCATGGACCACTTGCAAGAATTCTTTCACCAGGATTTGGGGGCCTCAGAGCTTTAGTGTTGGTATCCTGGAGAAGGAAGGGAGAAACTGGGGATATCAAGAATCCATACACAGTGCACAGGGAGAGTGAAGTATGACAAATTAAGCCTGAATCAGCAAATGCATTAACTAAAAGCCACCTAAAGAAGGGTGTTTTCTCCACAGTACTTCTGACCAGCAACCTCTAGGCCGCTGCATGTCCAGCATGCTGACTTCAGGCAGTTTCCATCCACGTGAAGGCAAATGGGGCCACTGCACTAAAGGAAACAGCAACCACAACTGCCTTCAGACATTGTCCTACACGTTCAACTTGCTTAAGGATTTTCATTTCTCAGTTCTAATCTGAGTGAGGCAATAAGAGAGGAATGTTGCTGTGATGAATAAGATAAAATTGTGAACTTCATTAGAATATTGCAATAACTTTCTAAGTTGTGCGGGTAACCTATAGGCTCTGTTGCTCCCATAGGAAAGAAAAAAGAAGGCAAAACCTAAATATTCAAGTCATTTTCTTCCTTTTTATGTTCTTTTTGAGGAAATGATGAATGAGTGAGTAGGGGAAGCATGGGATGAAATGTGGTTTGTGCCCAGAGTTAAGTATGACTGAAGGCAATGTACTTTGTCATATCTTTACCAAGGCATAAAGCCCATTTAGGAAAAATATGCAACAAATAAGAACTGAACATCCCAAATTTGTGATAAGCCTTATCATATTGCAATGATTCTTAATATATGCAAAGATACAAATCTAAGGGTTGGGAAAGTGTGAGTCAATACTAAGAAAACACTGAAGGAGATTAGGTAGAGCAAGGATTAGGCAGAATACAGGCAACGCTCTTCAGAATCACAATTCTGAGTGTAAATTCTGTCTTCTACAAAAGCCTTATCTGGGGTGTTTAAGAGTATTTTCCAGCCCAGAGGCCTGCTAGCACAGCAGAGTCTTTTTCCACCCCATTAATCTTCTTTCTTCCATAAAACTGGGTGGCTGAACTCAAACTACCCTTGGAAATGGTCCCTGAGATGTGCCAACTCCTGCATGTTCTCCCAAACAATTCATAGGGCCACTCTGTCAATCTAACAATATCCAATGGTAGTACCCATAAACATTTCCTTGTATTGTTTAATTTCTTAATACAGAGTTAACCTAAAGGTTTCTGTATAAATGCTAACCAAATATATATACATATAAATTTAATCCAAAGCACATAAATCTCTTCAATAGTCTGAACTGATGGGAAGCACATTAAGTCCAGTAAAGCTGTCCTCCAGCACAGCTTTGCTTCTCACAAACTGCAGAAGTATTCTAAAGTAGAATATCTTAAAACTTGCCTCATTCTAGGTGGATTTACAAAAACCATTATTTTGTAAGATTAGTTTTATGGGACTTCAGTATCTGAACAACTAACTAATATTTTTTACCCATTGTAATTTAAAGTTAATCCCCACTTTTGCATCCAGAATTTTAAGTTAGATTAAAAAAAAAAAACCAAAACGTTGGGGGGGACCATCTAATTAGACTCATAGCTTTCTTAAAATCTTGACCTGTACTTCAGCCAATAAACCCCAAGGATCTCTTGTGCTAAACCCATCATTAAAAGTAGTTGTGTTACTGTTTTGTGACACCAGGCTAAATAGGCCAAGTCCCTCTTAGAAATTCAATTTCATCTAAAAGCACATCTTTTTAACACAAGTAATATGCATTCTACAGCAGTGTTTCTGCAAAGTAAACTTGTGAACCATGAAAGAAGTGTTGTGGATAACTTCGAGGCTAGACTTATTCTTTTGTAGGATGTGTTCATTTACTGCTTATCTTTTAATGAGTTCAGTCAACATTTTGTATGAAGATAAACTATCCCTTGAAATCTTATCAAAATACAATACCATATACAGTACTAGAAATAAATCTCTAGTGAAAACACACAAAAAATAGCTTTTTAACCCTGAGCAAAACCTTCTGCCATGGTTTGAAAAGGGGTGGGTGGGTTAAAAATTGCAAAGAGGGAGTAAAACCACCCACAGCAGACTCAGTTCCTCCTCTGCCTCCACCCCCGTTAGACCTAAAAAGGGGCCTTATAAAACAGAGAGCAAAATCCTCTCTGATTTCTTTTAAATTGTAGATCTAAGTCTAGATCTTGCCTACACCAGATGCATGTTCTGCTGTAGGCAAGTGTCGATGGACTGGTTTGCTGCTCTGCTTCTGGGGCTTTTCCATGCAAAGGAAGACTTGCACTTGGACAGGGCAACCACGGACCGAATGAACCGAATAATCTCTGGATGTCAGCTGTAGCTTATCTCTACAGAGCCTTTTAGGAAGGGAGGAAGGACTGACACCCCTACACAGCAATTTGTCTGCAACAAGCATGACCCTCTGAACCTTCCTCATGCTTGGGGAAAAAGGGAGGAATGAGGTAAAGCGAAGAGGAGATTGTTCCAACTGAAGGAGAAAGAGAGAGGAAAAGACATACTTAATTCTCGTATTATGCTTCAGGTGTCATCATAATCCTTTCCATATTCAGATTTTAGTGTAGTGAAAAAGAGGATATTTGCTTGTTTTATCTGGAGTTAGACTGTTTGTGGTGGTGGAAAGCGTCCCTTTGGGATGTAAGTCCTCTTTTCTCATTCTCTAAGGAAAAATATGCTGTCCCTCGAACACTGATCCTTCACTTGTGCTTTCCTTGCATGTGGCAATCGTCTGCAGAGTGGTTGGGTTCTACAGCATTTGGAGGACATAGGTAGTGTTAGGCTTTCTGTGTAATGCATCTCTCTGTTTTCTTCACTTACTGTTGAATTAGGGATGTTATGTAGAGCTACATCTCAGGGCAAGAAAACCTGCACATCCCAGGATTTATATTGCAGACTGTCATTTTTATTGGCACTGGTGTGGCCAGGAACACTTCTTTACAAAAAGAAAAAATAGACCTAAAACTCAACCCTGTCATTTTGTTACTTTTAAGCAATATCAGAACTTAGCAAAGCATCTACTTGAAATTTTCTGTTTTCAGACCTCATATGTAGCATACCCCTTTATCTCCGAACTGGCAGTGTCATCTTAGTTGTCCACTGATGATGCAGGAAAAATATTTAATGTTGCAATGCCATTATAAATAACCAGAATGACATTATCCAAATTGTAAAGATTAGCTGCTGCTATTCTGAGCTAGGTCTAGAGATGTGAAATTTTCTTGTACAGCAGCATAAAAATTCAGCTGTGAAAAACTGTACTACAGGTTTTTTTGCAGAGCTCTTATTGTAGTAGTATTAAATATTTGAAGCATCAAAGAACTCAGAATTCACCAGCAGCTCCCACTCCAAGGCAATCTTATAGCTCCTTGCAAAATTATAGTCAATGTTGCCTTCTCAGTTATCTGGTAGAGATAAGTCAGTTACGATCTGGTATGGGCTCTGTCTTCTAGCACAAAAAGAAGGAGAATGAAATTGAAAAATGTTGAAAAAATATTTAAAAATACTTTTTCCTAACATTTAATTTAGTCACAAGATGGAAGACCAAAATATTAGAGCTAGAAAAAAGCTTAGTTGTTTATAAAGGTGGCAATAGCATCCAGAGTGCAAGTAAATCACTGTTAAATCGCATACAAACTTTGGAAGTTTGTACCAAGCCAGGGCCACTTAGCTTTTAGGAGGGAAAGCTCCCTAGAGTGCAGTCAACCTATAAGCCCCCTTGCAAAGAGCTTTGCATTTTCTTCAGAACAGTTTGCCATTGGTCACCGCTGGTGATGAAAAGTGTGCATGAGTCACTAAACAATGTCTAAATCCCCTCTTAGTCACTCCCACCCAGTCTTGCCCTTTATTTCAGCTTGGTACATGAGTTATATCCCAACCATTCCCTTAATCCCAGCACCTTTTGGCAAACCATTTGTTGTCTCTCCCAATTGTAAAATTCATCTGTTTGCTGGTATAATAGATTTCTCTGCTGGGTGTTTGATTATTATCTCTGGTTAGAGCATCTCAAGCCTCGTAAATATATTTTCTCTTTCAGTTTACTCCACAGAGGTATATTTCCATCATTTTCAATAAGGCTGTAGCTTAATAAGTCAACTCTTGGGCAAGCTACAGCATCACATACCTAAAAATCTGCTTAAACTCTCCTTCAGTGTAATGTACCCAAAAGCTCTGGCAACATTGATCTTGTCCATGTGCTGACATGCGTGTGCCTGTCAGGCAAGTAACATGATGTTTTGACATGTTCCTTGCTTCAGCTAACAGATAGTTGCGATTTATGTATATACACACACACACATATATATACACATATACATATATTTCTATATACACCCATACATAAAAATACACAATACATACATATATATGAATATATAAGCTGTGTTGTGCAGGAATCTTCCTTTTGTTCTGTACACATAAGCAATGAAAACCATTTAACTTTGGTTTGTCGCTGAGGGTATGAGGCAACTGCCACTGTGCACGTGCTTAATTGTGATTGCACACTCTGGATCCACAGTACCTCAGGGACAGAGTATTCCAGGGGGTATCAAACATCATGGCTTTCACTATCTTTTAAAATACTTAAAATTAAAAATAACTGCATGTCCCAACAGCAGAAATACTTCATTTTGGTGCCACAGATTTGAAAGTCTTCTCTGGGAGGGCGTTGGGCCGTTCTATATAGTTTTGTGGAACGATGCTCATCCTTGAGAAATAAACTACCTGTCTCTGCAACATATTTATCATGATCCTTGTGCCATTTTCTCATGAAACCCCTTTCACTTGAAAACACATATGAAAAGTGGAACATATTTATTTCATACCAATATCAATATCTTCCAATACCTTATCTCCTGTCTGAATCTGTTGTCTAACTAATAAGGAGGTGTTTAAAACAAAAATAATTTTGTGACATTTTCTAGCCGCTGGCCATAGCATTAATATGACAAATATTATTTTGCTCAAGATCCCTCTGAGACACTCACCATACATAAGGCAAAGAAATAATCTCTTTTTCTGGCAGTGAAATCAAATTCTTTCAGAGTCAAAGATCTTCAGCCACACTGAAGGTAGTTACATGGCAGAGGCAGCCTGCCAGGATGACAATACAATCTGTACTGTTCTTTTGTCAGATTTTATTTTTGCCTTCTTTTTTCTTTCTGGAACCACAGCTTGAATACACAGCAAGGCTGGATTTTCTGTGGCGTGTTCAAGCAAAAGAAGAAATTAATGAAATGAAGGAGTTAAGGGAGCACAATGAAAATATGCTACGGAATATTTTACCCAGTCACGTTGCCCGTCACTTTCTGGAGAAGGATCGGGATAATGAAGTATGTATCAGCTTTATTTCTTATGCTTTTGTGTAATTAGCAAAAGAAAAGCAGATCTGTTAAGAAATCATTAGAACTTAGTTCTAAATGGTATTAATTACAAAAATACTGCAAATATTTGATATCTGATCCACATTAAAATAACATTCACATTTTAAAGTAAAGGGTTCTGCACTTCTAGGACCACATCTGGAGTGGTGTTTCCAGGTTCACGCTCACCACAGGAGACACATGGACCTACTAGAGCAAGTCTAGCAGAGAGCTGCCAAGATGATTAGGGGATTGGGGCACTTTGCATACATAAGGAGAGGATGGGAGAGCTGTGTTTATTTAACCTTAAGAGGAAATGACTTAAAAAGGATGTCATCATTGCCTTCAGCTACCTAATGGGTGCTTATAGAGAAGACAGAGCCAAACTCTTCCTCAACATGCAAGTGAAAGGACAAGAAGCAACAACACAAGTTGCAGGAAGAAAAATCTCAATTAGATACAAGGGAAAACATACCCCTGGGAAAGCGATCATTGCACTGGGGCTCAGAGGGGCTGTGAAATCTCCAGTCCTGTAGACAGTCAAGCCTCAACTGAACAAGGCCATGAGAGACTTGATTTAATTGGCCCTGCTTTGAGTGGGAACTGTTATTAGGTGATCTTCAGAGGTCTCTTCCAACCTATGAGTCTATGAACAACTAGTATTCCTAAAAAAAGATATGTGAATTTAACAGAATGCCTGTGCAACTTTAAGGTACCCCAGTGCTGCAGGAGTACTATTATTACCTTGCCAGTTATTATGGAAGAAATCTGTGTAACAGGCTGCAACAGACCTGACCCTCTTGCATCTTCGGACCCAAGAGAACATGTTTGCTGTTTCATATTGCCCCTGAATTGCCTCTTTGGGCCAGTTAACAAAACACCCAATTTCACAAAGTTTGTAGCTATGTTCCCAAAGAGTGCTTGTGGTATACAAAGAAAAGTTTAATAATGGAGTCTCTGGATATTCCCAAGACAGTGTTTGAAGACACGTTGCTGAAGAGATAAAAGAAAGTCCAGAATTTGTTTCTGAAAGCAGCAGTAAATCACTTACTCTTCATCTGAAATAAAGCAAATGTGTATTATAGTATTATGTGTGAATAAAGGCTATTGTATGATGAAACCGGAATTTTCTCATGTGACATTGGAATTAACTTCCATAATGAAGAGGTTACAAATGTTACAAGATTCAGGTTGCCAGCACTGACATATCTATTCATTGTGCAGCAAAAAGGAATCAGGGCCACCCTTTTCTGATTGTACATTTTGGAAATAGATTTAGCTAGGTGAATTAGACCACGCAACCAGGAATCACTGTGTTCTGAAGATATGATTTTAAATATCACCTAGGGAAGGATGACATAGTGAGAAACTACAAGGAAAGGCACTTCAGAAATCAGCCTCCTGAGGAATTTAACACTGTGGATATCAAACTGCCATAAAAACACTGCTCTGCACATGAGAAAATGTGTGTGAAAGAAACCAGGTTAAAATGCTTCATTGCAAATGGAGCAGACCCTGATACCAGCCATGAGTGTGTTCTGGCACATCTGCATTATGGATTTTCAGGGAACACATGTCCTCTCTTACACATTTATTCACATGCACTCACATGCATAATAATCTTCAGAAGCAAATAGATGCCCCATGGATCACTGCTGATGCTTTAATAATTTGCCACTGAATTCAATTCCACCACCCCTGCTTTTTGTAAGGCAATTTCCAGAGTGACTATACTTGGGGATGATTTATGCATGAGCTGGCTGGCTGTAACATCTACCAGATTTCAGTACAATCAATCCTGCAGTTCATGTCTGGCCCTTAAGTTAATTTCTCTGCTTTCAAAAAATGAATTCCCAAATGCATACTGTAAGCATTTTCTCATGGATGTATTATTTCTGTCTTGATGCTTCTTACCAAAAATAGAAAAATTAAGCAGCTGAAGGCTCAGCCAGTTGTTTTCTACCTTCATGATCTGAGGAAAGAATATGTCTGAGTGTATATATGCTTCTCCTAGCACATTTTGTCCAGTCTTCCATAAGTATCCACAAACTAATATGTGTATTACTTTTTTCTATACCTATGAAAGGGAATAAGAGTGTCCTTAGAGTATGGTTTCCATGACCCTGCAGATGTTCTTCAATGAAAAAAAGTGTAAGGACAGGAAGGGAATCAACCAAGTTTTTTCTCAAAGCTTTGCAGTGTCTTTGGAAATTAGCAGAATTTTCCCACTTTTACTGTAGGATGCATTGTTAAAGATTCTAGATAAGTAGCAGCACTAAAAGGGTAGCAAAGTGCAGGGCAGGGATTCAGGATGCTTTTCTAGGGGGAAGCAGAATGAAGGAAGAAGAGGAACCTGAGGTGTTCACATCAGGTGTATGGCATCCAGCACTAAGTCCTTTTGTCATGAGACCAAAGCACTAAAATTTACTAAAGCACATTAACAAGAACATTGAGAAGCAACTACTCCAGGTCAGAATGCCTTAAGACAAGTCCCAGAACAGAAATGAATGTATCCACCATTGGGTAAAACTACAGAAGTTGAAGCTAGAAAAAAATTGAGCAAAAGAAAAAAGAGAACGCATATGGTTGTGGTATATTGACCACTAGAAAAGCATACCAGCAGTTGCAGGGGGGACTCTGTCCTTGGCATTTTTAAAGTTGAAATTAGTTTTGTTCCTAAAAATTTGTTCATGTTCAGAGAAAAACTGACTGCAGTTTCACATATATAACGACAAGAACCCATCTATAAATAAATCTGTCATTTAGTACCAGAGTGAATTATATGAATAACGTAGGTGGAAGCTTATCCCAGGACATACTTAAACCTAAGAGTTTCCTATGCCCGATCCCTTATAAGATGCTTTCTGTCCCCAGTAACTCCGTTATCACCCTAATTTCTGTTTCTCCCTCCTTTAAAACCCTAATAGCAGGAACCTCTCCCAGAGCCAGGTAACCAAATAGGTCCATAGTCACATTAGGAGAACCACAGTTTACCACAGAGTAAAGGCTCTCTGAAAACAAACTTGTAAAGAGCTGCAGTAGCATCAAGTACAAATTATCAACCAGAAAATCTGGTAACTGAGAGGACTTTTTACAAAGAGGTCATATTAGACATTTTAAATGGTCCCATCTGATCCCTGTTAATCAACAAATTTAGAAATACGTTGTCGACTGCAAATACTTATGAGACAGACTTAACAATAATAAGTAATAAACATTAAGTTCCTTTTACTTGCCTAATAGTGTTTGATTCTCTGGTATTCATATTTGCAAATGAATCCTTCATTTCTCCAAGTGGTTCCCCATATAAATCAAAATGAAAAATTCTCTTTCATTTTTTTGCTGGTGTAGCCCCCTGACCTCAGAGGCAGAAAGAACAGGCTTTCAAAGAAAGGGCAAACCCTGCATATAGTCCAAGCTAAAAATGTGAGAGCTGTCAGCCTCCTTCTGTCGAATTTAGCCAATATTTAATATACTAACGCTAAACTTGGATATTAAGGTATTATGCATGGAAAAAATAAGAAACCTATTTTAATTGCAACCAGTTATGTTCTCTTACCTATATTACCGCTTCAGCTCATTTTTCTTCGTTGTTCTTTTAGGAATTATACTCTCAGTCCTATGATGCTGTTGGTGTGATGTTTGCTTCTATTCCTGGATTTGCTGACTTCTATTCCCAGACCGAGATGAATAACCAAGGAGTAGAATGTCTACGCTTGCTGAATGAAATCATTGCAGACTTTGATGAGGTAATACCAACTCCTAAAGAAAATCTGATAGTGCTTAAATGATGATTCCCAAATACCAGATATGTCATCCTAAATTATCAAATTTAGTAACTATTCTGCTTCCGATAATTGTCTGGGGTTTTATACTCCAACTACAATTGTCTATTTTGCTCTTTTGCACTTAGTCTTCTCAAACTTTGGTCTGAATGACCTAGTGAGACAGAGACTGAAATCAATAGTTACTTGAGCATAAACATGCATAAATAAAAGCCCAGTCAGCTCTGGTGTATCTAGAAGAACATGTCTTTATTCTGTAGAAGAAAGAAGGATTAAGGTATTTGCAACAGCTCTGGGAAGTAGTGGTCTACATCCGAACAGATAAAGATGTTGTTTTGAAAACATGGGTTTAATGGACTCAATGAATGCTAATGGAAAATTATTCCATCCTGAGCAGCAAGCACCTGAGGCCTTTCACAAGTTCTGAAGAATCTATTTTCAATTTGTTCCTCTGTGTTATCTTAATTTCACAAGAGGAAAACAAAGGTGCAAAGGGGTAGTTGACTTTCCTGCATTTTTTTGAGAACAAAGGTACCTGCTGCCCATGCCAGAAGCTAGAACCTAAATATGAACCCAGCTCGGGGTCTTAACTGCACCTTCACCCTTCCTCATCCTGGCCATCTGCATGGAGAATGTTCACAGAGTGCTATGTGTGTTCATAAATACTGGACTAGATTTAAGATTACCAAATTCTGAGAGACAGTGAAATTGAGAATTCATCCATATAATTGGTCAGATAGTAAAATTACTGGTGGGAAACAGAAGGATTCACAGGGGATGCACCCCTGTGCATTTTAGTAGAAAACAAAACTACTTTCCTATGAAAAGAGCTCTGTCTCTTAAACTCCTGCACTGCTTTCCCGATAGGTATAAATACCTGCTTCTTATCTCTGAGATCTTGCACAGCTGTCAGCACGCTTCTTGATTAATAGTTTTGTTTTTCTTTCCAGATCTGATTAAAATTATTATGGCTCAAGCTTAATGTAAAGTCTATTGCTATGAATTAATTTCAGATATTTTGTCATGCACGTTCATATAATCTTCACAACAAAAATTCCATTGCTACTGTGGCTATTACAGAAGACAAGGTTTTCATCAAGAGTCCTAACACAATATTACATTCAGGCCCCTAACACCTGCTCTATAATTAATAAAAGACCTAATTAGGGACTGTATTTTGTCCCAGACATGTTTAGTTGAAAAATAGATATGTTATTTGTATGGGTAGTAAATGAAATACGTGATCCCCTGCTGAATGCTAACCTACTTCCAGCATGGTTGTGCCATTAGTTTGTTCTGGTTTAGTAATCTGAAAAGTGATATGCCAGGCTGAGTAACTGAAGGGAGTAACCCTACCCACGAAAAAGGAACCAGAAGTCACTTCAGGTACGATGTTTCAGGGCCCATAATGTTTCCATGTAACTATTGACTGACATTACATGATGTCACTATTCCTGGTTCTCCATGATGTGCTTTGACAAGACAGCCTGCTGTTTCAGTACAGCCCTGGAAGCAAAATGTACATGTGCAGCTTGAGAGCAGAGCAGATCTGTTAGCCATGGGAAAACTTTGCTCCTCAGCATCACATGAATACCTCTGTAGAGATATCTTAATATAGAAGTCTTAGCACAGGAGTGTAAGACATTGGTACCTGGTGCCATTTGAGAAATCCTAGGTGATTTGAGATGCCCACATGGTCCCGTACTGCACCGTCAGAAAACTCCTGTTGTTCTGGAGCGAGCCACTGGAGGTTCTTCAGGAAAGCACGCTCTAGATGACTCTAGACGTCTGTGTTTAGCCAACTGAACTGAGTTCCTATTCTCAATCAGATTCTACACTGAGTCCCCTCTTTTCTTTACATAAAGAATAGTAGTAGCAATGCTCTGTCCATCAGGCCAGGAAGATGCTTCTGAATGAAAGCAGTGGTACAAACACAAATTGACCTGGTTTGGAAAATTTGATAGGTGCACCAGAAGGAAATCCGACTTCTTTCTTCTTCTTAGAGGAGTTTCCATGTTACTGCAAAACAGAACGCTTACAATCAAGATCTGTTATTTTGTTTACCAGGTAATGGATCTATGTAAGAGAGACAAAGCCATTCAAACAAAAAATCATGAGCAGTGGAACAGAACCTGCCACCAGCAACTGCATGGCGTAGGAGCCCACAGAGGAGTCAGACTGGACCTTCCTTAGGGAGCTTGGGGAACCTGGTCCAAAAGTCAGTCTTAGGGAGTAGGTGATTGACTCTTCTCAAAGCACAGCCTTTACTCAGGGCTGTTTTTTTCCCCTGGTGCTTCATAAATCTGTTGATGTCCAAATTATCCAGGCTTCTTGTCGACTGAGGCAGAATAGGAGGTGTTGGCTTCTGGACTGACAAAAGGGGATTATTTTGCTGTTGTTTTTTTTTTTTTTAATTTGACATATAGCATCATTATAGAATACAGTTATATATGATTTCCTATTTTGTACCCAAGCACAGAGGTGCTGACAGGAATTGTTCATACATCAAATAATAAATATGAACATTGCAAGTCTACTTTTATAGTTACCCATTTTTTATATGACTGTAGTCTTAAGACACATAAAGGACTAAATCCCCATTCTTAGACATGTCACACCAAAAAATAATATTGGAACATTTCTCCTGAAGATTATGAGTCTTGAATGATTTTTTAAAATGTAATATTCTTTCTAGCCTTCTTAATCTAGCTTTTATGTATCTTAGTGATGTTACAGTTGGGATTTGCGCTTTAATAAGAGCTTTCTAGTTCATGGGTTCTTTCCCCCCCCCCCCCCCTTTTCTTTATCCTGCAGTGTTTTACACAGTGGTTATGACAAACAGATTTTAATATATTACTTTGCCACAAATAGAGTTTTTGGCAGAATTCAGGATCCTGCTTTCGGACTTCACTGATTACTTTGCAATTGTGTGTCATGCCCTAGAACATTCTCTTTTGTACTACTTTGTACATGTTTCATGGCATGTATATCCCAGGGTCTGACCTCCATATAACCTTGGCTGTACATGAATTGCGGCATCAAGCCATTAGTTGCTTTTCAGATACCAACCACATTCTGGTGTTTGAAAATGTTCCCTGGACTATCTTGGTAAATTAGCACGCCTATTTAAAATGCCGCAACAAATAGCAGCTGATTTAAGCTTGAGTTGGATATCTTTCTCCAATATCAAAATCTATCAGGCTGTGACACTGTGAAAAAAAAGTAATTGGTAAATAAACCATTATTTGAAGAAGGAAAGAAGTGATTTAACAGACAGGATAAAGCAGGAAAAGCAGAGATTTGGAAACAATAATGAGCAAGAAAAAAGATAACTTGATGTTATTTCTTCTAAATCGCCTCACAGCCAATAGGTCCTTTCTTTCTTAAAAAGAATCATTTAAGCTATTTATCATACATTTTAAATTACTATGCTGTTTGCTGTTGCTTCCAGCAACCATCTGGAAATGAAAATACAGGCTGTTTTTAACCAAGACCATTTTCTCCCCTTGCCCACACACCTGGTGCTCTCAGACTGCTCACAAAAGCAGAGCTACAAGAAATTATCTTTTCCTTTAAGAGAGCAGTTGGAAGAGCTGCCCTTGTAGGAAGAAAACATAGATAATCGGCTTTTCTGGCAGTTAGAAGAAAAATGAGAAGCAGGTCAAGTTTTTGGACTTTCCTGACTTGGAAGGGAGCCATTAACCATATGGCTTTGTATTCCCTGCGCGCAATGCTGTGCAGCCTCCCATTAGAGACAGATGGTGTGATATCTGTACACGAACAGCAAAGCTTCCAAGACCCCGGCGCTCCGGCTGACGTACGCTGTGGTTAGTTCAATGGCAGGGGGATATTTTATGTTATGCCTTTGGTATGTTTCTCCCTTTGAATGAAATAATCCCTTTAGTTTTTAATTGACAGGAAATTCAAACCCACAAGATGGAAGAAGAATGCACAACAGTGTACAAAAAGAGGGGGAAATGCTTCATTAAATTTTTTGCCTGACCACAGCAAGATTTTTTTTCATTTAAATCCCAACTAAGCTGAGCTTTTAGAACCAAAAGTTTGAAACCTCTTTTCTCTGTGAACTGTTTTTGGGTTTTTTTCTTCCAGGAGTGCCTAACCATATTGATACCTAAATGTATTAGATGATGCCATACTGCTTATCATGAAGTTTCTCAGGGTATTTTGGGGTAACATTAGCAATAAACTTTTCAAAATCCTGCGATGAGGTGATACAAGCCCATATCCCACATGAAGCTCTGCTGTCATTCATAGAGTTCACAGCATGAACTCTGCTTAGGTATCTCAAGGAATGTAAGGCTCTGGCTCTTATTTCATGGGAAGTCCTAAGATAAACTGTGTATATGGACTTTGAACAGGGACCAAACTGTCACTCCCACTCCACTCAGTGCTTTAGTCACAGACTGAACTTATTCTTCCTCTTGCCGATTGTCAATCTGACAAGTTCTTTATGCCTACTTAGCACCTATAGCTATCCCAAATAGATACAGGTGTTTACCACTTCCCGTTGGCTCCCTGAATTTTTAATAGAAGGGGAAAACACATAAAAGAAGTCTAGACCAAATGACCCATTGGACATATAGCAGCGTTAGGTCTGACAGTAAGTAAAGGGAAGCGTGGGATACAGGAGGACTTAATCTGTCATAAAAGTTCTTTGGAGGCATCTACCTCCATCCATTGACTGTGTAAGATGGCTAAAACGGTTGTTTTAAGTGGACTGAGTTCCCTTTAACACTGGTCTCATCACCTGAGTTGTTGCTGTAGCAGCACTTATTTTGCAACTTTAGTTGAACACTTGTAAATAATCAAATCTTCTTATATTCACACATCATACACAGAGAGTTTGTCTTCACTAATTTTCAGAAATTATACCCCAGGAAATGCAGGACTCATCTGCATTTAAGTTAGGCTGGAATATGCATGTCTTCTATTATCCATTCTGTGATTTACCAACAGCTTTACAGAGTGCAACAGAATTTAGCTTGAATGCACTCTGTGAGTAGATGATGTTGCAAAGAGCCCCAGCTCGGTGTGCCCCAGAACTCTGAATGAACTGTGCACTGTGACAAGCTGCAAGATAACATGAGTGTAATGATTCATTTTTGTATCTGTAGAAGCATTATGCATTAAGAATTACAGAAGTAACAGTGGGTTTTTACATATGTATTAGTTACTAGGTGAAGAGAGATTTCAAGATATTGAAAAAATTAAAACGATTGGCAGCACATACATGGCTGTGTCAGGATTATCGCCTGAAAAACAGGTAAGAATAGTTTCCCTTAAGAATCAAAGCTTTTGTTGTCTCAAATCGTTCATATTAGAGATTATTAGTGTTATCTTTATGATGTTCATTGAGCTGTGTTTTCTAAAAGAAAATAGACATTT
Source organism: Falco biarmicus (assembly GCF_023638135.1). NCBI lineage: Eukaryota > Metazoa > Chordata > Aves > Falconiformes > Falconidae > Falco > Falco biarmicus. The sequence continues at coordinate 15,437,199 of NC_079290.1, forward strand.
GGGGCTTCTGGCAGACAACAGTTGTGCTTCTTGATGAATTGAAATGCCATCTTGTGCTCAGAACAAGAACCATATGGATTCTTTCCTCAAATTTAGGTTTATAGGAGAAAAAAAACATCTCCTTTCAATCACACTGATGTGAATCTAGAGCAGGTCTATCTATGCCTTCGGACATACTCTAAAGTTACCGCTGTAACTCAGACAGGAATCTGGCTGACATCCTCCAATAATCTATGAAGAGACAGGATCTAACAACTGACAGCATACTTATGGAAGTGTAAGGTTGCATTTATACATTTTTGTGATGATGTAGCTGTATATCTACAGACAGTGCAATAAACTATACATCAAAAAGAAAGCAGACCCATCAGTTCAACTGAAGAACGTCACAAAGCCAGAAGCCTGCATGCTGCCCTCGCTTGCAGAGGTGCAAACCAACCTGAGGGAAAAATCAGCCACAGAGGAAACACTCACAGTCACAGCCATAAACCTTAGATAAGTCAGATGAGAGAAATCCATTCATAACTACACCAAAGAATATGCCTGGAAATGGGGTCTCCACAGGAATAAGATAAGGCTCTAAAATACATCCAGCGATAAGTCAGCTGTTGCTGAAATCTGTCTTTCTTGGCAACTGGTACCTCTCCCCAAGGAAGAGCACCACAAAAAAGGGTGTGCTGGCCCAGATCAGTCACAGAGTGGGAATCAAATCTGCCCACGTTGATTGAAACTGCCAGAAAAGCAGAAGCCATATTAGAGTGAGCTTTATAAACTAGAAAAATTCCATTGATTCTTTACAATCAGAGAATCATAGAATCATTTAGGTTGGAAAAGACCTTTATGATCATCAAGTCCAACCCTTAACCTAGGACTTCCAAGTCCTTCACTAAACCATGTCCCTAAGCACTGCATCTATGTGTTTTTTAAACTCCTCCAGAGATGGTGATTCTACCACTTCCCTGAGCAGCCTGTTCCAATGCCTTGCCACCCTCTCAGTGAAGAATTTTTTCCTAATGTCCAAACTGAACCTCCCCTGGCACAACATGGGGCCATTTCTTCTTGTCCTGTCACTTGTTACTTGGGAGAAGAGACCAACCCCCACCTGCCTACAACTCCCTTTCAGGTAGCTGTAGAGAGCAATAAGATCCCCAGGAGTCTTCCCTTCTCCAGGTTGAACACCCCCAGTTCCCTCAGCTGCTCCTCATCAGACTTGTGCTCCAGACCCTTCACCAGCTCCGTTGCCCGTCTCTGGACACACTCCAGCACCTCAATGTCCCTCTTGTAATGAGGCACCCAAAACTGAACACAGTATTCAGGGTGTGCCCTCACCAGTGCCCAGTACAGGGGGACAATCACTCTGCCCTGGTCCTGCTGGCCACACTGTTTCACATACAAGCCAGGATGCTGTTGACCTTCTTGGCCACCTGGCCACACAGCTGGCTCATGTTCAGCCAGCCATCAACCAGCACCCCCAGGTCTTTTTCTGCCGGGCAGCTTCCCAGCCGCTCTGCCCCAGCCTGTGGCGCTGTGTGGGGTTGGTGTGACCCAAGTGCAGGACCCAGCACTTCTTGTTGAACCTCACACAATTGGCCTTGGTCCACCAGGCCAGCCTGTCCAGATCCCTCTGCAGAGCCTTCCTGCCCTTTAGCAGATCAACAGTCCACCCCACAACTTGGTGTCATCTGCAAACTTACTGAAGGTGCACTCAATCCCCCTTTCCAGGTTGTTGATAAAGGTATTAAACAGGACCGGCCCCAATACTGAGCCCTGGGGAACACTGCTTGTGACCATTCATCGTCATTCTGGGCTTGGCTGTCCAACCAGCTTTGAACCCAGTGTAGAGTGAACCCATCCAAGCCATGAACAGCCCGTTTCTCCAGGAGAATGCTGGGGGGACGGTGTCAAAGGCTTTACTAAGGTCCAGGAAGAACATATCTACAGCCTTTCCCTCATCCACTAGGCAGGTCACCTTGTCATAGAAGATCAAGTTAGACAAGCGGGACCTGCCTTTCACAAACCCATGCTGACCGGGTCTGATCCCCTGCACATGCCGCATGATGGTGTTCAGGCTGACCTGCTCCATAAACCTTCCCCAGCACCAAGGTTAGGCTGACAGACCTGTAGTTCCTCGGATCCTCCTTTCTGACCTTCTTGCAAATGGGTGTTACGCTGGTTAACCTTCAGTCTTCTGAGACCTCCCCAGTTAGCCAGGACTGTTGATAAATGATGGAAATCAGCTTGGCAAGCTCCTCTGCCAGCTCCCTCTACCCTCAGGGTAATCCCTCCTGGCCCCATAAACCTGTGCCTGTCTAAGCAGAGCAGCAGGTCACTAACAGTTTTCTCCTGGACTATGGGGACTTCATTCTGCTCCTCTTCCCAGTCTTCCAGCCCAGGGGGCTGAGTACCCCGAGGGCAACTGGCCTTACTATTAAAGACTGGGGAAAATTCTGCTTTAAGCAGAGGCAATTAGTGAGCTACAGAACAGCTTTTTCTCACCCACTTAACAGGTCCCTGGTTGCCTGGCTTGCCCTGTTGTTCCTGTCATTATTCCATCCCTGAAAGCACTGGAATTAGAGCTTTTCCTGGGTAACAGTTTCGGTAAAGGAGGATTACATCTTTCACTTCTTTCATTCTGCTTCTCACTTACATGGTTGTCTCTGTTTCTCACTAGTTTTTGCCCCTTGCACCTGAGCTATCTCAATCCTCTCTACTTTCTCCGCCTTAGATATATTTCACAGGCCTTATTAATTCTCATGATTGCCTGTCAGATTATTGACAGGAAATTACTTTCTTTGGTACTTCACGCTAATCTTCTCTGTATCCAGGTATACGAGTGTTGTAATATAAAAGGGAAGCATTACCATTCATAATACCCTACCTTTTTTGGATCTAGTATGTGGAGACTGTTCTGATAAATTCCGAACTCAGATACAAGGCACTTGGCAGGGATGGGTGGGAGATGGGCAAATGCAAAACCTTTCTAACATATTGTTGATAATTTACTCCTCAGCAATGTGAAGACAAATGGGGGCATTTGTGCGCTCTGGCCGACTTCTCCATAGCTTTGAATGAAAGCATACAGGAGATCAACAAGCATTCATTTAACAACTTTGAACTCCGTATTGGTAAGCATAGTTTGAACATGAGAATTGAAATGTAATTTTGTCTGCAAGGATATGACTCTATAAGTGCACGCCAGGACCATTGCAAGGATATGTACAATTTAAGAAACTCCAAATACTTTATCTTCTGTTTTCAAATTCACTTCATCCTAGGCAAAGTTAGAAATAAGAAATACTCCATTTGCAGAATATCGGCCCTGATATGGGGACTGCAGGAGGTCTACATTTTAGTGAATTGTGAATGGGTAACATAATTAAGCTACTGTCTAGCAAGCCTGTCCAAGAGCCCATAGGTATAACACACAAAGTGAACTGGACACCCCAGACCTAACCCCAGGCTTGATACTGGCTTGCACTCTCTCCAGTTAATCTTCTTGTCTTAAGATTCATCTTCAGTAAATGGTAGTAGTGTCTTACGCTAAAGCCTGTGTGTAGTACTTCGGTTTTGCACAAAAATTGAATTCCAGTCCTGACCTGATCAGTGAATTGCTGTGATGGGGAACCTGTTACCCAGATGGGATATCCTGAACAGCTAGTGGCGTGGGACCTGAAAAGTTGGCCTTGAATATATGGCATGTAGCAGGAGTAAATCTGATGGCTTCTCATGTTGACTGGATCACTGACCAAAATCAAAAACCACCTGGAAGAAATATGTTCTTTACAGACAACTCTGCCACAAAAAAAAGTGGAAGAATATTATCAGTCACAACATGGAGGGTCACAGCACCTCTCCCTGTGATCTGCACCTCCTAACAGTTTTGAACAGCAAACTCCCAGTTCCCAAGATTTCTCAGAGAACATATATGCATTCTTCTTAAGTGTGAATCACTTGCAAAAATTTCATAGAGCATAAATGCAACAGTATTTGGAAATAATCTCTATCACCAATTAAAAAAATACATTCTTTAAAAAAAAAATATCTAAAAACCTAAGATCCTTTTTCCAGAGATGTACCTTTTTCTGTCACTAAACGTATTCTTCAATTGCTGCAGCACAAAAAAATAGTCTCTTCTATATTATTGCTTTTCTTGAATTTATGCAACAATCTTACAAGATACAGTTGTTCAATAACTTCATAAAGTACTTCAATATTTTCATATCATGGAACATAAAGATATAATTTCTTGACTGTATAGTCCTAACAAGGTTACTTTCAGCAAACGTAGACCCGGAAAGATCCTTCTAGAGGGATTTTTCCTACTACATAAGAATCACTTTGCAGGAACTTTGGCAATAGTGTGCAGAATACAGATGATAGGCAAGTACTGTTGTTCCAATGAGACAGACATCCTGTAAAATAACTCTGTGGATATCACTTTTCATGTTTTCTAGCTTTTCTGGCTTTTTTTCCTTACTTTCCTTTTGTATACACCTCTTCCTTAAGGTTAGAGATAAATGTATCTGAACCAGGCTTTATGTGGTTTTTAAGTGCAGATAAGATTTTTTAGGCATTCTTGTCTAACGGGCTCTCAATTTATTATTATTTTTTTTAATAGGGATTAGCCATGGCTCTGTGGTGGCGGGAGTTATCGGTGCTAAGAAACCCCAATACGATATCTGGGGCAAAACAGTTAATTTAGCAAGTCGAATGGACAGCACAGGTGTTAGTGACAGAATACAAGTGCCTGAAGAAACGTATCTGATCCTGAAGGACCGGGGATTTGCCTTCGACTACCGAGGAGAGATTTATGTCAAAGGTATCAGTGAACAGGAAGGAAAAATCAAAACATATTTTCTTCTAGGAAGAGTTCAACCAAATCCTTTAATCTTACAACCAAGAAAACTGACTGGACAGTATTCATTAGCAGCTGTTGTATTAGGACTTGTACAATCTCTTAACAGGCAAAAACAGAAGCAAATCCTTAATGAGAACAATAACTCTGGAATCATTAAAGGACATTACAACCGGAGGACTTTGCTAACTCCTGGTGGATCTGAGGCAGCAGCCCAGGCAGAGGGGGCTGACAAAACTGAATTGCCATAATCAGCATTTTGTTTGTGTTCTTTTTTTTTGTATTTCTTTTATATATAAAAATAAATATACAAATAAAAAGGGTTTAATTTTTTTTAGAAGAAGCGTGATTATTTTCTGGTGTGATGTTTTGATAGGATTCAGTTTTCTACATTTTAACAAAATGATGCCAGCGTCTATCCTCCCAGCTGTGACTAACCTCTGAATGTCCAGCCATAGTAGCTGTAGGTCACCACTCTGCTGTGCCAGCTACCCACAGAAAGGGGCAACAATAAATCTCTGAATGGAGGGGTTTAGAAAATAAATTGTAGGGAGGTGATGATGGGGAAAGGAGGGAATACTGTCCACACTTTTTGAGTGAAAGCAAAGGCATAAGGAGATTGAGTAGGTCCTTCTTACCTTTAGTTGCCTTCAAGTAGAGTTATATGTATCTAACCTAGTTGCCTGGTCTCTGTAACAGCCAGGGAAAAGCTAGTCAATGCAGCCAAAAGATTTTAAGCTGTGCTATGCACTCAGGTGTGAGGATCTGGGAGATAGAGGAGATGGATCTTGCCCTAAACCCACTGATTCCATTGAGTCCACTGGCTGTGGGCTTTTAAAATAGCCCAAGGTGTCCTTCTCACAAGTGAATGACTGCACTGTAGACAGATAAATTGCATGTCCGTATCCATCTGACCTCTTGCACCCAAGCCAGGAGGTCAAGGCTCTCCTGTAGGCACTACGTCATAACTGTCAGTCCCATTTGGACGGCTCAAATGCACTACGGTACCTTGACTGGCATAAGACACTTACAAATGGATGACAATTACACCTTGAATTATGTGTCTGCAGCCTACAGTTGAGTCTATTGTCCAGTCAAGGAACTAATCAAATTCTCTGAAGTCACTTTCCAGAGCTTAGCTCTTCAGCCTGTCACCAGTCTGAGTTCTCACCAAAACAAGGGTTGCCTGAGGATGTAAAAAGAGTATGTGCTGAAGTACAGTAGGAGATACAGCTCATTGCTAAACTCCTGCTCATTTGCCTCAAGAGGAGAGGCCAAGACTGGAGATACCCTGAATTATTTGTGTCCCAGCACAGAGACAGTCCTGCTGGGATGCTGCAATGGCACACCTAGGTGCTACAAGCCCTGCAACAAAAGGAGGATGACTTTGGGGGGGGATGGCTAATCAATTTGGCCTTGGAAACAGTAAATATTTAGCATAGGTTCCTGTATGCATTGGTGCCATGATTTATATTGAGCTGTGAAGTGCACAAATGAACCTCTCATCAAGCCTGTATGCTCAAAGGAGTTGGGTTTGTCTCAGTAAATATTATCTTTAAAGTAAATCACAAATGGAAACAGCAGAACCTGTAATCACACAGCAATCATCAGATGAGACCCACATACAGCCAACACAGTGCAACATATGGATTCTTTATAAATACAGGTCTTGCTTTTTGCAGGCTGTTACCCAGGCCTTAAAGAAAACTGGGAGCATCACCGCTGGATCAGGCACATTTTTAAAAGATGGCCAATATGGCTAGGAAACCTTGATTCCTATATTTTATAAGACACTAATGTTTATTAACAAAGGAGGCCCCAAAACATTAAAGTGGTTAATTGTAGTAAGATAAATATAATGCTTTTCATTGATGAAACAGGTTTGTGAGGCAAAATTTAATCAGCTGAGTGCCATCTTCAGAAATAGAAAATAATAAAAAGGACAAAATAAATTCCACAGAAAACTGTATCACTGAACAATGGATCTGAGCACAGAAAGCAAAGATCAGTCAGAAATGTTACACCTGGTGATGCTGCTGCCAATAACTGAGCACTCATTCCAAACCGATTACTCCTTTGAATCCCCACAAATAACATTTTTTATGCCACATAGGGAAAGCTGAGCTCCTCAGCTCACCCAGGCCAGTGCTGATACTGTAGGAGATGAAGACAAGGAAGGGCTAGCAACTGAAGCAGTTAAATTAATTTCACATTTGCAGTGGTATTTGAGTGCACTAAAGAAGGCAAGTTTGGGCTGGTTAAACAGCTCATTAACAGCTGTCCTCTCCTTCAGCTTATGTCTGTGTTGGATGGATTCACCTCTCCTCGTTCTCTAAACATTTAGTTCTTGCTAATATCCCAGCTGAACTGGTTCTCTAATTCTCACCACTGCTGCCAACCTCTCTAATGACAATTAGCAGTGAGTGGAAGCTAGATAACAGGGTTGGAGACTGGAGCTGTGAGCGCAACTTCACTGCTCCTTAGCCTGGGCCTAAATCTCCTGCTTCCTATCATAGATACTGATGGCTTTCTTCGTTATCCCTCTCAAAATTTCCATTAGCATAACTATGTTCCCAAGCAAAATTATCTGCTAAAGAAGCCTGAGTCTGTGTTGACCAGATAAAGAGTTTGCTAAATCAGCTCATTGCCATGAATAACCCTTTAGTGAGGAATTTCACCTGTGACTGCTGCAGGTAAATCCCTGCTTGGATCTATTTGTCTACACTAGATGGTTATTTGTCACCCCAGCAATTACTCTGCTTGTTCCTTTTCCAAGTGTGATGACCTTAAAGGTTCAGCAATGTTATTTCTCCTTGTAGCATCTGTTTCCAGTGGAGCAACTGCTATTATTTATGCTCTCAGTCTTCTGGTCTTACTCCATGACTTTATGGCACCATTAGAATATTCAGCTTTCCCTCACAACTCCATCTTCAGAGTTTCTTGTTCATTCAGGATAGAATCGCTCATACAAGAAGAACCTATAAAGCAAAAACACCTGGTTAATATCCTTTGAAACATGCATGCCTGGGTTAATAAAGGGAAATTGCCTTGATATGGTAACTCTTTGACCAAACCAGCCAGCCAATACTGAGAGCTTTCCTAGATTTTGCCCAGTAAGAGGAGAAAGCCTTGGCAGAAACTGACTATACTCTTTGATATCAACTTGTTTCTTTCTACAGATGTGCACTACAGAAACAAACAGCAGCAGCTGCTTACTCAGAAATTTGTACCTCAATCCCTCCAACAAGTCCCATGCCATAAGCTCTGCTGACTTCAATGGTTTCTAAACAAACAGACTGAAATCCACAGCTTGCTTCTCTGAAAACCAACATGCAACCAACTACATCAAGGGCAGTTTATGTCAGCTTTGAAGTACTCATTCTTAGTCAATATTCCATCTGCTTTAATGATTATCTGGACAATAGTTCTGTACCAGAATCATAGAATGGTCAGGGTTGGAAGGGCCCTCTGGAGATCGTCTAGTCCAACTCTACTGCTAAAGCACGTTCACTTAGAGCATGTTGCACAGAATCACGTCCAGGCAGGTTTTGAGAGGACACCCTACAGCCTCTCTGGGCAGCCTGTGCCAGTGCTCTGTCACCCTCAAGATAAAGAAATTCTTCCTCATATTCAGAAGGAACTTACTGTGTTGCAGTTTGTGCCCATTGCCCCTTGTCCTGTCACTGGGCTCCACTAAAAAGAGCCTGGTCCCACCCTCCTGACACTCGCCCTTAAGATACTTGTACACATTGATAAGTTCCCCTCTCAGTCTTCTCTTCTCCAGGCTACACAGGCCCAGCTCTCTCAGCCTTTCCTCATCAGGGAGATGCTCCAGCCCCCTCATCATCTTCACAGCCCTCCGCTGGACCCTCCCCAGTAGTTCCCTGTCCCTCTTGAGCTGAGGAGCCCAGAACTGGACACAGCACTCCAGGTGTGGCCCCACCATGGCAGAGCAGAGGGGGAGGGTCACATCCCTCGACCTGCTGACCACGCTCCTCCTAATGCACCCCAGGGTGCCATTGGCCTTCTTGGCCCCAGGGGCTCACTGCTGGCCCACGGGCAACTTGCTGTCCACCAGAGCTCCCAGGTCCTTGTCTGCAGAGTTGCCTTCCAGCAGGTCAGCCCCAGCCTGTACATGAGGTTGTTCCTCCCCAGGGGCAGGACCCTGCATTTGCCTTTGATGAACTTCATGAAGTTCTTTGCCCAGCTCTCCAGCCTGCTCAGGTCTCACTGAATGGCAGTGCAGCCTGCTGGTGTGTCAGCCGCTCCTCCCAGTTTTGTAGCATCAGCAAATTTGCTGAGGGTACACTCACATCTTTTCATCCAGGTCATGGATGAATAAGTTGAACAGGACTGGACACAGCATAAACCCCTGGGGAACACCGCTAGCTGCAGGCCTCCAGCCAGGCTCTGTGCTGCTGATTGCAACCCTCTGAGCTCTGGCATTCAGCCAGTTCTCAACCCACCTCACTATCCACTCATCTAACCCACACTTCCTGAGCTTATATATGGGGACATCATGGGAGGTAGTGTCAAAAGCCTTGCTGAGGTCAAGGTAGACAATATCCACTGCTCTGCCGTCATATACCCAGCCAGTCATTCCATCACAGAAGGCTACCCAGTTGGGCAGGCTTGATTTCCCCTTGGTGAATCTGTTGACTGTTTCTGATGACCTTCTTTTACTCCACATGCTTTGAGATGACCTCCAGGATGAGCTGTTCCATCACCTCTCCAGGGATGGAGGTGTGGCTGACTGGCTGGTAGTTTCCTGGGTCCTTCTTGCCCTTTTGAAGACTGGAGTGACACTGGCTTTCCTCCAGTCCTCAGGCACCTCTCCTGTTCTCCATGAACTTTCAAAGATGATGGAGAGTTGCTTAGCAATAACATCTACCAGATCCCTCAACACTTGTATTCAGGGGTTCATGCCATTAGGGCCCATGGATCTGTGGGTGTCAAGTTTGCTTAAGTGATCTCTAACATAATCCTCTTTGACCAAGGGAAAGTCCTCCTTTCTCCAGACTTCCTCTTTTGCCTCCAGGGTCTGGGATTTCTGAGGCCTGGCCTTGGCAGTGAAGACTGAAGCAAAGAAGGCATTCAGTAACTCTGCCTTCTCTGTGTCCTTTGTCACCAGGGCACCCACCTCATTCAGCAGCGGGCCACATTTTCCCTAGTCATCTTTTTCCTGCTGATGTACTTGAAGAAGCCCTTGTTGTTGTTGTCCTTGACCTCCCTCACCAGATTTGATTTCAAACAGATCTTAGCCTTCCTGCATGTTCTGACAACATCCCTATATTCTTCCCAAGTGGCCTGTCCCTTTTTCCACATCCCATAAACTTCCTTCTGTTTGAGGTTAGCCAGGAGCTCCTTGCAGATCATCCATGCAGGCCTTCTGCCCCCTTTGCTTGATTTCTTACTCATGGGAATGTACCTATCCTGAGCTTGGAGGAAGTGATGCTTGAATATTAGCCAGCTCTCTTAGACTTCCCTACCTTTTAGAACCTTAACCGAATGGATTCCTCCAATTAGGTCCTTAAAGAGGCCAAAATTAGTTTTTTGAAGTCCAGGGTTACAATCCTATTTGTTGCCCTGCTTCCTCCATGCAGGATCCTGAACTCCACTATCTCATGGTCACTGCAGCCAGGGTTGTCCTCAGCCTTCACATCCCCAATCAGTCCTTCTTTGTTTGTGAATACAAGGTCTAAGAGCACACCTCACCTTGTTGGCTCCTCCATCACATGCATCAAAATATTATTATCAACGCTCTGCAGGAACCTCCTGGACTAAGTGAGCCTAGCTGTGTTGTCTTTCCAGCAGATACCAGGGAGGTTGAAGTCCTCCATGAGAACCAGGGCCTGTGATCGTGAGGCTACCTCCAATTGCCTGTAGAAGGCCTCTTCCTGATCAGGTGACCTGTAGCAGACACACACAACAGTGTCCCTCCTGTTTGCCTGCTTCTTGATCTTCACCCATAAGCTCTCCACCTGTTCTGCATCCACCACTAGGCAATGCTCAATACATTCCAGTTGCTCCTTCACATAAAGAGCAACTCCACCACCTCTCCTTGCCGGCTTGTCTTTCCTAAAAAGTACATAGCCATCCATGCCAGCATTCCAGTCATGCAAGCTATCCCACCGTGTTTGTAATTGCAATGAGATCATGGCCCTGTGACTGCACAGTAATACCTAATGTTTCCTCTTTGTTCCCCATGCTGCCTGTGTTGGTTTACAAGCATTTCAGAGAGGTTAACAAGCACGCGGGATTCCCAGGAGGGGTGCAAGTGGATCCACCATAGCCACACTCACCCTTGAGGTGGCTGGTCTTCTGATGCTCATCTTGGGAGGTAGCTGAGGAACATATACCACTGCTCTGGTTGGGCTGGCTTATTCCCCAGTTGGATGTGATGGCATGAGCATTGCCACATTGGATCGCTTCCCCCAAGTCCTATTTCAAGCCCACCTCACCAAGTTGGCCATTACAAATCACTACTTTGTAATGCTCCAAGTGCATATTTGCAACCATCACTCTTATATGCTAGCAAAGACAGTGTCTGTGGCAAGAGTACTTGTCTGCAGGACACTGAAAAGGTTTTAGTGTTGATTAGTTTATGCCATTCACCAGTTTTAGTAATGTCTATCCAGAAAACCACAGTTAGGTACTGAGACCTGTCAAGGTATCTACTCTTAGCTCACATTAAGACTCAAGATGTAAGTTTAACTCTAGTTAGAACAGCGTGATAGGTGTGATAAGATTCAGAAGCGTGTGCTGAGAAAAAAAGCAATTCAAAAAATAGCCCTGGCACACAGAGGAAAAATATCATTCACTGTCCTCAGCTTTAATTCATTCCTGATTACTTCACAGTCTTCTACCCATTTTGAAAAGCACAGGGAAAAAAAAATATCTCATCTAATCTTTTTCTCATTAGCAGAACTTCAGCTGCCTTTCCTAAGTGCAATGGGAGTCAAGGAGTTTATATAAATACACAGCACAGCAAAGGTGGCTAAGAGCCAAATGTCCTGTCCCTGCACACTGTCTGGCTGCAACGCAGGGAGCAAAGAGCCCGGCTCCAGAGCTGACTTGACGAACATGCAGTGAAATGATCAGAGGAGCAGGAAATAACCACATTAACCATTGTCAGCGGTACACAGTAAACATTATAATTGCACAGTCAACTTATTAACCTCCCCATCAATCCTTTTCTGTTGCTCAATGGCAATGGCACGATTAAGCGTTTGTGGTTTCCCCAGCTCTCTGCTTTGCTTGAGGAGGCAAAAAATATGACAGCGAAGCAGTCAGCAGATGGAGGGAAGGGGTAAAAATTCAATATGCATATCTCCAGGCATTTGAAACTTACTGCAGTTTAGTCAGTATTTAAGGAATGCTCTCATTAGCTTTCCTGGTAGAACTAAATATTTCCTTGGCTTACATAACTTCAGTAGATAAGGCCCCAATTTTTTAAAAAAATGAATAACCTTTTTTCTGTCCATTTTCCACTAAGCTCTTTTTTAGGTGATGGCTGTCAGAGTTACAGAGCCATGCAGAGACTGATTCCTTCAGTTCTTTCATGTGAAAATGACAGCAATGTACAGGGCTGGTTAGGCAGCATCTCCTGTAAAATGTTACTTGTGCTACTTCTTCTGAACCAGATCTCGCTCAGCCCAAGGTGGTTTTTTTTCTGGATGATAAATATGTTAATATTGATATGCTGAACATTTCTGCCTCATAGTGAATGTACTTTTTGAGGATCTTGAAATCAGTGATTCCTTCAGCTTTTCAATATTAAAAAAATGACCACTGTTGCTACATGGAGAAAAAGAAGAAATCTCAGCTGGTCTGCTGAATAGCTAAGGTTCTTAAACAAATGACATATGTGTGAAATGACTTTTGATTGCAAAACCCACTCCCAGCAGCAGTAACATGGGATACACCAAGGGATATTTTCATTGTAGAAGGAAATTAAGTATTATTTTAATTAACTCATCAGTTACTTAAAATAATAAAAATACAACAGCCTCTTCCTACTCATCTTTCCTCACAGAGACTATTGTGACAGGCTGTCAGTTTTCTAACTTTCTATAAATCACCAAGTAATTTTGCTTCAGATGAGTGATCACCTCCTCTGGATGTGCCCAGATCGATGCTGTGAAGCTCCTTGCAGGAGCCAGCAGTCACATCCCCATCTCTGGGGTCAGCGCACTTTGCACGAGTAAGACAAAGAGCAGCAGTGGCACCAGCTATTTCCCTGTGTCCCTGTTCATGACAAAGGCAAGACCAGGGGCTGGGGCAGGTTGGGAGCTGTAGTCTAACACTTTTCCTACCGGAATGAGAGTGGGAAGAAGATCCCAGCAGGACCTATCCCACAAAATGAGTCAAGATGCTGCCTTTACAGCTCATACTTTAACAGCCTAGTTACTGGCAAGTAGTTGGAATGGCCACTCAGCGGGCTGGCTGTCCCAGACCTGCTCACAGGGTGATGAGGGCACACACAGGGAATATCTCCTCCATGCCACAGATGGCATGGCAGTATGTAGTCACCTGCTGCCCCATTAAATTCCCTCTTTCCTGGCAATTAACTTGGTAGGACCAATTACCTCTCAGAAACCATTGTATGGATGTTAGGAGGCAAGTTTTCATAGAACCATCTCCAACAAATCCTTTTCTGTGGTTTGTTTTGATGTGGTTTGGGTTTGTTTTTTATTATTGCTTCCTGAAGAACAAAAATCTATGTTTTCATAGTTTCCTTTTTATTTATCCATTCAGAATTTATTCAGAAACAAAAACCACACCCATGTCCAACACTTAAAAATTAACTTAAGCAACAACATGCCTTCCTCTTACCCTCTCAGGTAAAGTTGATCATGTGTCCATTGCAGCTTAAGGATCTCCACCCTACTTCCCTCCCAGAGATATTTCACCCTCAGCTTTATGAACTGAAGTGTTCATATACAGCAGGTTTGAAAGGAGACCTCAGCCATCAATTCACCCTGTTCTTCTGCTCCCATCACTTTCAGAACCAGAGGACTAGAGCAGGATGGCCTTCATGGGCCTGAGAATGATGTAAAAAAAGACAAATCCTCCATGAAACAAGTTCCAAGCTATTTTGAGCTTTACAGATAAAAGCCAAGATTCTATTTTCAGCTTTAAATCCACAGTGAACCCAGAGAACATCAGTATCACCCATTGCCCCTAGAACACAGTTTCACAGGTTTTCTGTTCACATTTGTGGCAGCCTCACATTTAATCTGTATTCCCATGCAAAGCATATTGACATTAGCTAGTCTTGTCTGGGCATAGCAAGCCATGCCTTTGTATTCTCTCTTGTCACCTGAAACACATACAAAAAAGAAATATTTGATGGCAACAGCTGCAATATGAACTTCCACTTTCAGACACTTCGCCATAACCTAATTCACATTCTTTAATTGACTCCAAAAAGCATCGTTACAGCTTCAATATATTACCCCTTATTTTCTTAAACCAATTTTGGAATTGTCTTGTGGATGTCAGAAAATATTGCATCTGAGCATCAACACAGTCAGGAAGTAGTTGCTTTTGCTCCATATTCCAATGGTTAAGAAATCACCAGTAAAACAAACAAATGAACAAAAAAAACCCCCAACACCCCCCCCCCAAAAAAAAAACAACCACCAAAACCAACCCCAAAATTAACAGTAACAAAACCCCCAACAAAAACAAGGCCTTTAATCTGTCTTTGGAGCTAAGAATGGTGTCCAACTTTTGGAACTTTTGGTTCCTCTTTTGAGGTGAAAGCCACTACATCTAGACAATAGCCAACACCAACTTTGCTCAAGGTCATAACTTCAGATTTGGGCACCTGTCTTTTGTGTAAGTCCATTTAGCTGTCAGGCTCTTTCATCCCTGGTTCACAATTCTGTAATAGTCTTGGTTACTCCATGGCCAGCAGGACTGTGGAAGCAATTGTCCCCCTGTACTTCGCACTGGTGAGGCCACACTTCAGATACTGTGTTCAGTGTTGGGTGCCTCATTACAACAAATACACTGAGGTGCTGGAGATTGTCCAGAGAAGGGCAGCAAAGCTGGTGAAGGGTCTAGAGAACAAGTCCTATGAGGAGCAGCTGAGGGAACTGGAGTTATTCAGCCTGGAGAAAAGGGAGACCTTATTGCTCTCTAAAACTATCTGAAAGGTTGTAGTGAGTTGCATGTAGGTCTCTTTTCCCAAAAAACAAGCAATAAGACAAGAGGAAATGCCCTCAAGTTGCACCAGGGGAGGTTTAGATTGGATATTAGGAAAATTTATTCACCAAAAGGGTTGTCAAGCCCTGAAACAGGCTACCCAGGGAAGTGGTTGAGCTACCATCCCTGAAGGTATTTAAAAGACCTATAGATGTGACGGTTAGGGATGTGGTTTAGTGGTAGACTTGGCAGTGCTAGGCTAATGGTTAGGCTCAATGATCTTAAAGGTCTTTTCCAATCTAAATGATTCTATGATCTTGTGATCCCTAAGATTGTCAGAGATGACAAAAATATGTTCATAAAAATTCTGCTGGAGGTCAAGAGGCAGAACTGAGTCAAGCAGTGTGGCTTATGAAAACGAAGGCTTTGCTGGAGTTAATTAATTTAATTCTAATAGATAAATACTTTCATGGGCCAAAAATAGTAGTTTCTTGAATCCTCTTTAAGCTAGCG
Source organism: Falco biarmicus (assembly GCF_023638135.1). Taxonomy (NCBI): domain Eukaryota; kingdom Metazoa; phylum Chordata; class Aves; order Falconiformes; family Falconidae; genus Falco; species Falco biarmicus. The sequence goes on from NC_079290.1 coordinate 15,452,719, forward strand.
AAGAAAAGCAGAATAAAAAATATTGTCATGCGAAGTTTAACAACAAGGTCAAATTGGAAATAAAACACATACTTTTGACAACAAACACGATCAACCACTGGAACAAACCCCTATGAAAGGTGACACATCTATTATTTCCTGAAAAGTTCAAAACAAGATTATAGAGACCTTTGTGGAAATTACGCTTTATTCAAATACAAGTGCCTGAGTCTAGTGATAGGAGAACAATGAAGCTTTCTATAGTCTGACATCCTGACAAGCCGACTGGATATTTCAAGAATTATTGGGTTTTTTTAAACCCATGAATTTGCCATTATCCCACTGAGTTAATCAACAAAAACAGAAGGCGGCAAAATCTTCAGTCCTGGGAATGTTTCACAGCTCTTGCTAGTACTGACTGAAGATGAGGAAGGCAAACCTTCCCCATTTCATGCATTGATTCAGAGCCAGGAAAAGAAAAACAACAAAAAAACAACATAATTTGTTATATCATTCCCTTTGCAGAAGGCATCAGAGGTGTTGCAAAGCAGTGGCTCAGCTCGCTGGCAGACACTCTACCAAGCTATTTAGCTTCCCTATCACTTATATAACTGTTCCATTGATTTTAACAAAAAACTCTGTAGTCAAGCATCAGGAAAGAAATTGCATTCCCCCAGTTGCATTCCACTGTTCCCACCCCACCACCTCTCACTGTGCCATTTCTTCTTTACTTACCCTGATGCTCAGAGCAATAATTCCTCCTTGCATTTTTTCTAAGTAAGGGCTGTTGAGGGCTGTAAGAGCCACTGGAGAAGTGTATTTGTTTCTTAACAGGAATGTGTTCACAGAGGATTTAGTGAGATCTCAGGAAAGTTTTGTCAGAGTTGAGTTGTGTGACCTTGGCTACAATGAGGGTGTTTGTACTTTCCTTTATAACTAAAAATGGGGCTTTGTTAATGTTAAATGGATTAAGTGTTTGCTACAGGAGTAGGTTTTTATCATGTTATCTCCCTGTCATTTTTATATAAGCATATGATATTATGTACATAAGATACCCAGCCTGACAAGGCTTCTGGAGGCTTTTGTTCCGCAGCCAGAAGAGCCTCTGCTAAACAAAAAACACAGAATACATTAAAAGAAGAATGGAAATAAAAGCTTCCTCTGAAGTTGTGCGGAAGAAAGAGAGGCATGTTAAATGCTCAGAAAGTATCTTCCAAATAATCCAGTTACATATTTGCAACCTGTAATTTATGATGCATTTCTCAAACTTCTCACAAAGGCTGACAAGAAGAATTTTTCCCCTTCCCTCCCCAAAATGCACCATTACCTAATCCTGTGACCAAGATGAGAGATCCTAATATTTCACTTGGATTAGCAGCTCCTACAAAATGACAGGAGTGAGAGATTTGTACTGGAAAGTAACAATGGCAAGGCAGAATAAAAGCCTCTGCTGCTTTGAATTATTAATAGTGTATCACTGCAGTGCCATACCAGTCACACTGGTCTTTTCTGGTGCCTCAGGAGAAGGGAGCATAGTTTCCAATGTACTTCAAGCCTTCTAAAATTGCTTAGAGTCCACTCAGCTATTTTGTACCAGGGATAGTTTCAGGGCAAAGCAGACTTCTTAAAGACATATCATCCTGCTTAGGGGCATGAAATGGGAATTTCACGTGGGTTATTTTGGGAAGAAACTTTCAACAGCATCTAAACAGAGGGAGAACAGTTTAGTGCTCCTAACCTCTCGGATAAAAAATATTAAAATTTGTAATTATATAAGCATAGAATTCTGTCTGAATTGCCATGCACCATGATTCCTTTCTGCTGGTTGCCTTTATGCAGCTTATCCCTCAGGTTCTGATATTAGTTTTTTCCTAGTGCATCTAACAGTCTTGAATTGTATTTCTGAGGCAGAGAAGCAGCTTCTTCAGACAACCAGAAAGTACTTTGCTGGACACCTATTATATGTGTCATGGAATTATTGTGACTGACAGGAAACACCAGCAAGCACAGCTCAGGGGGTTGTTGGTGCCATATTTGCTGTGTCCAAATAAATGTTCTGAAATATGATGACCTTGCTTTCTAACGAGTTTGATGTTTAAGCTGAAGAAGACTAGAGTAAGGTGTCTCCATAGTGCCCTTCTACAGTTGCTCCTGAACTTTGTAAAAAAGTTCTTTCTGCAGAAACATCTTTATTTACAATTTTTCCTGTCTCATCTGTCTTTGTAAGGCAAAAAGATTCAAGGTATGACAGCTTGCGGGGGAACCATGAATCTGTCTTATTAGAAATATTTACCTAGAAAACATAAGATTGCATTTCTACAGCAGAAGCTCACTTTTCACTGTTTGAAAGAAGAAAGCATTTAAAACCTGAAACAAGTGTAAACATCACAGCAACATGTCTTTGCACCTGCAGGTAGGACGAAACTATAGACCCAAGCAATGAAAAGGATGAAGCGCACACAGCCAAGTCATGAATTTTGACTCCCATGGCAGGGAGCAGCCTTGCTCAGGATAAATCCAGCCTGCTTATTGCAGTATTTAAAGGCCACTCTAGGGACTAGTCTTGGCACTCTTTACGTTGAATCTTGTACTCTTGCTGGATACAAGCCCTCAGGAGCATGATGTTCATTACTGTGGTTGCCAAAGCATATTAGGGGCTGTTAAAGTTGAAAAGCTTTTTTTTTTTTTTTTTTTTCCCAGAGCAATCACATCATAACAGTTACCTTTCTGACCTTTGCTACAGCTCTTGGCTGTATCACATCAAGTTTCGTGCTGAAACACTAATATGCATATTCTTATGAAACTATTTTAGCAGATGAAACTTCCCACACTTGACATTACCTGAACCCTTGTTAGAGTTCGGTGCAAATTCTTCCATTGCTTTTGGTAAGACAGTTGGTCCTGTGATCGGAATGACAGAAGCTATAAAAAGCCACAGGTACAGAAATAGAAAGGATGCAAAATTGCATGCGGAACATGCAAATGGGCCAGACACAGGCTTCTGAAAGAAGCTGCCATGAAACCAAGGTGCTTCTAAGTCTCACCTCAGTTTTAAGTCAATAAAGAACAAACCACTTAAGATGTTGGGGGAGGGGGGGGAGAAGAAAAAAGAGACCATGCAGGTTCCTTTTGGAGGCAGGGAGCTTGAGAGCAAAAAAAAAATCAGAAAATTTCAAAAAGGTTCTCTTAAAAATGGCTCTGGAAAACAATCACATCTGCTGACTATTGCAGTCTAATTCATCTGAAAATCTGTCATGCTGCTTGCAGAGGAAAACCACTAGCATTAGAAACCCTTCCAGTATTTTCTGAGAGATCCATTTACTGTGTAATCATTGTTTAGGTAGCTATGAACAATTTCCCCTCTTTCTTGCTTTCCTGTGACACCCTTAAATAGCACTCTTACCACCACAGAATGCTAATGTGCAGCAAGGTTAGCTGCTTTCTGTCCTCTATAGTGCATCATTTTTTAAAAGGAGCTGTTAACTCACGTGGGCCCCTAACAAATAATCATCAAATGCTCTTCTCATGCTCAACACCCTCTGCCTGGAACAAGGAAGGCAGATATGTCCAAAAATATAATGCTACTGTATTTATAGCTGAGCAAAAAGTTTGGAGTGCAAATTAAAGTGCATGCAAATCATCTGAGTTTGCTCGAAGATCACATCAGTTTCCCAGAGGGTCACGTAACGTTTCTGAAATTTTCAGGTCAGCTGTAGGGCCTGAACTAACCTAAAGAAGTTTGGTATATCAACTAGGAAATGTAGGGTTTTGATGTGAAATCACCATGCTTTTAATGAGAAAGGAATGGAAATGAGAAGGAGGGGGACAGGGAGAACAGATGGACTTTTCTAACCTGATTTCTCCCTGGCAATTGCCAGCATCTCCTGTGTTTCCATTCAGCCTGGGACTGGAATTGTTTTAGTATCTTTGTCCTATACAGTAGCCAGATGTGCCATGAAGGCTTAAATGAAAGTAACTGAGCAATAACACCGAGGACATCACTATTCTCCCTGCTGGACATCAGTAAGCCCTGAACTTCACAGCAATGCAGCTATCCAGTGTATATATCTCTGCATGTGTAACACAAGGTGCTGCAACAGTCAACACAGACATGCTCCAGCTGCACGAATTGTTGCTCCCCACAAAGGTACCGATTGCCTTTGACTGGGTGCCTGCTGATAGTCCCTGGCAACTGCAAAGTAAAGCCTGTTTGTTTAATCCAACCTTCATGACATATTGTGACCCATGACATTCTGGGACCTGTGTTGTCTCTAATTAGGAAACATAGGATTAGACCCAGCCCAAGTCTGTGAATGACATCGGTCACTGGGAAGTCATTTCAATCACTTGGGAGAAATAAAACTTGCTTAGTAGTTTCATCTTGTGTAATACATAAACCAGCACTTCTGAACATCAAAGCAGAAGGTTAATATTAAAAACTCTCTCTACTGGAGTTATTGTACTAGAAAATCCTGAAACTACCCTTTGCATATTATATTCTCTAGAACATTAACTTACACAAACAAAATGCAATGTCTGAGCTGTCTGGCTAATTCATTCCACTTTTTTTTTTTTTTTTTTTTTTATATCACACCAGGCTATTGTTGATTTGTAATACAGTCTCTAGCCAAGACTGGAATCCCACTTTGCTCCACTCCCAGTGCTGTAGAAGGAGTTAGTTATCTCTTCAGTGCCCCTGGAAGTGTTGTCAGACACAGGTCAAGGTGCAGGCACACTGCAGATGAGAGGTAATATTCAGCAGTGTTCTTACACTACTACAGTCTCATGTGGGCTGCCACTGCTAAAGGAAGGGAGGCTTCCTTGCTACTCCTCATCTCCATCTCTGTACAGATGTACACAGATCTGCCATTGTGGAACTACATAAGACTCCTTGAGTGGGTCTCAGCTTGTATTAATCACTTCACTAGCTACTTCTGAAAGTGTGTCTACAGTGACAGCCTTGAAGAATATGCTACCAAAGTAAATGAACAGGATGAATAAGCAAATGAAAAGCCATAAGCACCAGAGGGATTTGTTTGAGGCTTCCTAGCTTGTTCATATCAGAGTCAAAATTGCATTTCAGGTCCTTGATTTTAACCCAGACCTGACGAACGAGGTCTTGTCACTTCAGATAGCACACAAGGTTTTTGCAGGCTGCTTTGTTGAACTGACCACATGTATCTGTCAAACTTTTCTTTCTCCCCATGAAAAAACCCTTATAGAAGAGTTCCTGCCTGAGGAGTTTAATCCTTTTAGAGCCTCAAAAGTGACTCACATGGGTTTTTGTCTGTTTTCCGTCACTGTTAGAGGATTTGATTGATTCTTTCATTATTCTTCCAGCTCAGAATAATGGAGAGTGGCATTTTGCTTGCAGAGATACACACTGGCTTAAAAAACACTCCCAGTCCATCCATCTGCTAGAGCTCTGGAAAGCTGAGCAGTACTTACTATGTTAGTGAGCAGTACTTACTATCTTAGATGTTCAGTCTAACATGGAAAAGATTTCGTTTTCCCTTGCTTGAAAGTGTTACACTGAATGCCTGGTTGTATCCCATGTATGTTTCTTTTTTTTTTTTTTTTTTTTTTTTTTTAGTCTTAACCAGGGCTTGACCAGGGCCTTTTCTGCCTTGGATCAGATTTGGGGTTGATTCTAGCAACCCTGAAGGGACAAGACCATGCACCCCATCCCAGTAAGACATAGCAGAGGCATGACAAGAAGATCACATAAAGACGTGGTGCTCTGTTGCCAGGCTGTTCTGCACAGTTGCAAGCAGGTCCCCAACAGGACCCAGTTTGCTGCTCACAGAGGTGCAGTGAACGTTGGACCACGCTGGTCTATAAGCAGCAGCAGGCAGGGGACAGTGGTTATCACCTCTAGTTTAAGTCTTCAGAGGAAGGTTTCACTAGGAAATTAAAAATAGGCCAGTTTGCAGCAAAAAAGGGGGGACAGAGACACACAGAAGTGACAACCATCTTTAGGGAAACCTTCCAGGCAGCCGAAGTTGTGCCAGTTAAGACATCAGCTCTGTATGGCTGTATGTACCACAGATGGCAGTGGGGACACATTCCACTTCTCCATCTGAGCAGCAGGTTGAAGCATGTTGGTGCTTCCCCTGGGGCAGATGCTCAGGTTTCTTTTCTGGCAATCAGGCGTATGGTGGAGGGATGCCCAGGTCTTGCACCCAGACCCAATAGCTCTTGGGCATCATTTAAAGCGATAGTTTATCTACGTCCTTGGCCTCAGCTAAATTGTAATGTTTTTTAGTTATACTGGCTTGCTGCATTTCATGTCTCATTCTACCACATACATTGGAAGCAACCAGCATGGAATGGGATCCTGCTTTGAATAAACAAACCTCTCCCTGTGTGGTCCCTCTTACTTGTGGTCAGGTGTCACCCAGAGCACACTTTCTGTTTGGTACAATATGGCAGTGGTGGTAGCAGAAAACATCACCATCCTGAGAGTACAGAATCACTGAGATTTGGGTCCATATCCAAGCTCTAATACAGCCCTTGGGAAGATGCCTTTGCTTTCCTGTGCTCATTGGGTTTTGTTTTGTTTTGTTTTGTTTCTCTGCCATCCATTTGTCATTTATTTAGAAGCTGAAACATTGAAAACGGGGAGAAGTCTCCTGTATGTTTTAAAGGTAACTAACATGCCAGTGCTCTGGTTGCCTGCAGGACTGCAGAACGCATGAATGAAAAAGCAGGCTGTTGCACAGAACCGCTTCTTTGACTAAATCTCTATTTGCATTCAGCACAGATGCTGTGACACACACTCCCCCAGCAACTCAAGCTAGCTATAGCACCCCGGCTCCTGCTTGAATGGCTCTAGGTAAGGCTGCCAAACAACAAAAACCCCTAAATCAGGATCCTTTTATTACCTAGGTGGGATCTTGGGATAAAACAGCTAAAAGTGAGATGATTTTGTTGTGACCAGATTGTTCTTCAAGTGTAACCCTCCCTATTTGTGTCAGCGCTTCCTTAGGCAAAGAGTGGTTTAGAAACGGAAGGAGGGATTTGGTGGAAAGCACTTAAATTGTGCAAGAATAGAGCAATTAACACTAGAGATGAGGATGCTGAAGCCCAGGAGACCTTGCTTAGCCGCTGTGCTGTTATCACATGACTGGGGAGCATATTTGGAGGTAATAGCAAGTAACTTCATTAAGCTCTCAATAGATTAGGAAGCTTGGAGAGCATTTGAAAAAAAATCTCTTTCTCTCACCAGGTGGCTTTCTACAAGCTCTCCCAGTTCCCACACAATGGTATTTTCAGTATCTTATTAAACACAGTAGGAAACTTAAACACTTAAAATGTCCTTGAATGTTTTTGTCTTGTGTTTTGGAAACTATTTTCCTTTGCTGCCCTCTTGTGGGATAACAGTCAAAACGTCCATTCAGAGCAAAAATAAAAGGCTTCATTCACCGAAATAATATCCTGACCTAAATTCACCTAGACTGGAGTTAGATCTCTGTGAAAGAAGCTTATTTTATTTCATACAGTTTCTTCACGAGAGGAGGTTTTCTTTGAGTACCAGTGTCTGCATGGAAAACCAGCTTAAATGTAAAATAACCATATTGTAAAATAGAGATAGGGTTAGGGTTAGGGTTACGTCTTAGGGTTACGTCTTAGAGTTAAGTCTTAGGGTTAAGTCTTAGGGTAAGGGTTAGGGTTCGGTTAGGGTTAGGGTCTTAGGGTTAAATCTTAGGGTTAAGTCTTAGGGTTAGGTCTTAGGATTAGTCTAAGGGTTAAGTCTTGGGGTTAAGTCTTAGGGTGAAGTCTTAGGGTTAAGTCTTGGGTGAGGTCTTAGCCTTAGGTCTTAGGGTTAGTCTTAGGGTTAAGTCTTGGGTTAAGTCTTAGGGTTAGGTCTTAGGGTTAAGTTTTAAGGTTAAGTCTTAGGGTTAAGTCTTAAGGTTATATCTTAGGGTTAAGTCTTAGGGTTATGTCTTAAGGTTAAGTCTTAGGGTTAGGTGTTAGGGTTAAGTCTTAGGATTAGGTCTTAAGGTTAAGTCTTAGTGGTAAGTCTTAGGGTTAAGTCTTAAGGTTATGTCTTAGGGTTATATCTTAGGGTTAAGTCTTAGTGTTAGGTCTCTAGGGTTAGGTCTTAGGGTTAAGTCTTAGGGTTAGGTCTTAGGGTGAAGTCTTAGGATTAGGTCTTAGGGTTAATTCTTAGGTTTAAGTCTTAGGGTTAGGTGTTAGTGTTATGTCTATGTGTTAAGTCTTAGGGTTAAGTCTTAAGGGTAAATTCTTAGTTTTTTCAGGAGAGGTTAAACCAGCATGAACATTTTTTTCCTTGAATGAGCTGGGGGGGATATTCATATAGGCATGTACACAGTATATACTTATACAAACTGTAAACACAGTTATTATGTGAATGTATACATATCTATGCAAGTATGGAGAAAGTACAATATACATAGGAGTTTACTTAATGCAGCTTAAGCAGAATTCTCATTCTTACTGCCATAATTTCTAGGACAGAAAAATAAAATGTTCCTGGTTTAGCTGTGAAGCTCATCCTGTTCTTGAGAGACTAGTCCTATACCAGATTTTGAGGACAGAATCAGACAAGATTAACAGCCAAATTTTGCATTCCATTAAATATGAAAGTGCTGACGTGAAAAGCTAATATACAATGAAGATATTAAATGCTCACAAGTTCCCAGTGAGGTTGAAGAAAGAGTGATTTCACAAACCTTCATTACTTTTGAGAGCTACACTGTTTCCTGGAAATTCAGGTAGTAAGACAAATTTGCATCACATCAGTTCTGGGGATCTCAGTGACACTTGACTTGTGCATGCATCTCACATTACAGATGACTTTCACCTCTGCAAGTACATTGTTGTCCAAGATTTTCCAAGAAAAAATTGGGGTAATGCAGATTTAACCCTAAAAAAGAGCTGAAGACAGATCATTCTTGGCTTTATCTGTTTATGGAACTGCTTGAGCTGATGAATGATGAAGATTCTGCAAGTCCTTGTTTATTATGAGGGAAATCCTTTCTTATTTGCACAGATATGATTATGATAATAAAAAGTACACTGTATGATTCTGCATGCAAAACAGGGAAAGAATAGAAAATCCTCAAATAAAACAGAATAGTCATAAGCTAGATCCTATAAGGACTGCTCAAGTTAGTAGGAATGTCACAGGCAATTTAAGAATGTCTTCTCTCAGTGATATCAGGAACATACACTACAGCTGCATGGTGGTGAATCATAAAAATTGACCTAAATGTTTTTATAGCCATAGTAGGTTCCCTTTCACAATACTAGTTTATTAACATCTTTAATTTCTGAATAATGGTGCCACGTGATCTTTATTTATGAGTAACCAAATCTTATTATCCAATACAGGGTGGCCCAGAGCAGATAATGCAATCATCTCTGGATGAGCTGCAGCCAAGGCTGCCTCCAGCATGCTCCACTGTCAAGGAAAATATCCACAGACTACATGACATAAACCTGTGAGGCCTGAAGGTCTTTATGGCATCCCAGTAAAGCAGTGCTGTAAAAGCCTGTGGGACTGCAGGGCTCTGTAGGTACAGCTTGGCAACAAGACATGGTATCTCATTAAGGCACTGAAAACATCAGCTCAGACACTTTTAATATGTTGCCTTGGAATTATTTCTGCCTTTTTTTGCTCTCCAGTTAAAATTTGTCTCTTGGGGAAGACAAAGCTTGAATCCCATAAAAAGCAGGCAGATACCTCTTTCAGAAGTGCCTGACATTTCCAAAACTCAGGCAGTTCATACTACCCTAAACTCTTCCCATGAGTTTTCAGCAAGGTGCACCAAGTCCCTCTTCCCCTGGGCATGGCTTGTCATTACCCTGACAACAAAACCAAACAAAAGCTTTTGAGTAGTCATTAACCCTAGCAGAGGAAGGTGAACTCTTCTGTAAATCCACCACAAACCCCTTTCAGATGTCCCTTTGGGCAATGGTGGCGTGTACAAGCAGGCCAGGTTAGTTGTTTGGGAGTGCCTAGGGTACACTAAATGTCAGCCCTAAGGGTGGATTTGGGGGATTACCCTACATGCCCCTGTCCCAAGCAGATTTATTCACGAAACCAGTGCATTCTTTGGGGTACTTCACAGTCACTGCTGAAGTTAACTCCAAACAATAGAATTTCATACAAATTTTGGCATTTCAAAACATAGTGAGTTCACCTGAGGGGATGTTTTCAAACATCCCTGTCAGCACCCTGCTATTTTCAAAGGAGAGTATCACTATGGGTCTTCCTGTTGGACTGTGCCGCATCTCATTTTTTTGATGTATGTGAACTCCACATCCAGGAAAACTACAAACGTTTTTTGTTCATGATTCTGTGATCAATCAGAGAAACAAAGAGCATTCTTTGTGTGAATTCACTAAATTACTTAATAAAATTTTAAAGGGAGAGGCCACATACCCTAGAAGAGGACAAGTAGCAGATGAAGTGGGGAAGTTAGTCATCAAGCAATTCATTCATGATGCTGGAGCACTGTAGAACAGCTACTTTCTTGAGAGTTTTGCAGGAAACAGTAGAAAATATCTTGTCAAAAGTGGTAAGCATTGTGAGCCAGGACCTCAGTTCGAGATGATGAATCACTGCAGCGGAATAGACTCATCTGCTATGAGCTCAGCACTAAAAGTTAAAGTGCTCTAGCTAGTGTCTGTTAGCGATAATGAAGTAGGGAGCACTAGGATGTCCTTTTCAACAGTTTACCCCAAAATATTTTCCAGTGGAGATCAGCAACGCAGCCACAATTCTATAGATGAGAAAAGTGAGGCACAGAGAGGCAAATCAATTTATTCAAGGTCACGCAGCAGGCAAGCAAACTCCATTCTTTGAATTGGAGACCAGTACTCTGCCCACTTGACCACACTGCATAATGTTTGCATTCTTGGAGGCCAGAAAATGCTCTATTTGTTCATGTAATGCCTAGCATAACTAGCTGTGAGTGCCCTTCTAAGGGTGATGAATGCTATTCAGTGTGCAAAATAGTCTGGCAATTCACTGATGCTCTCCACCCATGTGAACGCCAAGCTTTCTTTGCCTCCTCTGACCATGTAACAGCACACAGGAGGAGACAGCACTACCTTATGATGGAACCAGGCAAATGTTATCATCAGTAATTTGCTACATAATTACTGTTGTGTTTAAATCAGTGTCATTTCAACAAACTCATGTACTGACTGTCACATATCTCATTAGCAAACGGTCCAAACATGAAGAGCAAAAATATCTATTGCATTGACATGTGGGGAAGATGTGCAAAGGGAATGAGGATGCTGTTCGAAGCCAACGCAAATTTCCATAAATTACTGATTGGTGCAAATTGGTATAGCTCTGTTGCATCAACTGATGCAACCTTAATTAACAGCTGCAGAAATTCAACCCATAAGTCATCATTTCCTCGTGTCTAATTTAAGGAATAACCTAACCAATCTCACACTATGAGCATTAAAAACAAACCAACATCTTCAGGTCCTAATTTTCTGCAATCATTTTTCTTACGTCCTCATACAGAATCCAGCAAAACAGGTGAATTCAATGTTAAATCAGTTTTCCACTCACTGGCCCCACATTTAACACCCACAACACACAGCACAAATGATGGGAGAAAGAAGCAATGCCAATTAGTATGTGACCTGTTGATTTTCAGTAATGAACAACACATTCAGTTCTGCAGCAGTTCAGGGACACATGAAAAAGTTCTGGTTGCCAAACTGTACTGACAACCCTGCTTATTCACACTTTGTGAATTCACCACATTATTTTGTCTGGAAACCCTAACACACTTATTCACTGGGGAAAATAATGTATCTCAGTCCCAGGTCTTTGCTTTGCTTCTTTCATTTATTTTTTTTTAATTTCTTCCTTTTTTTCTTTCTTTTTTTCCCCTGATGGCAGAATCTGTCAAAATCTAATGAACTGCGGAATCATACTGTAGTATGTTATGGCTGGAAAAGCCACTATGATTTTCCTCTAGTTACTTTCATGTCTCAAAAACTTCTCATTTGTGTTCCTTATGGGAATAGGGACACATATATTTTTCATTCATTAAATACATTTATTATTGTCCTATATAAGCACCAGCAAAGAGCAAGGCCCTTTTAGCTTTATGGATTTGTAAGAACACAGATTATAGGATAAACCCAAAAATCTAAGATTCAAAAAACCTAAGATTAAAAGGAAAGAACTAGCACAACCCTGGGGTGGGTATAGAACCATAGAATCATTTAGGTTGGAAAAGACCTTCAAGATCATCAAGCCCAACCCTTAACCTAGTGCTGCCAAGTCCACCACTAAACCATATCACTAAGCACTGCATCTACAAGTCTTTTAAACACCTCCAGGGATGGTGACTCAAACACTTCCCTGGGCAACCTGTTCCGACACCTGACCACTCTTTCAGTGAAATTTTTTTTTCCTAATATCCAACCTGAACATCCCGTGGTGTAATCTAAGGCCTTTTCCTCTTGTCCTGTCACAAGTGCAGGACCCGGCACTTCTCCTTGCTGAACCCCATACAATTAGCCTCAGCCCATCAGTCCAGCCTGTCCCAATCCCTCTGCAGAGCCTCCTGCCCTCCAGCAGATCAACACCCCCACACAACTTGGTGTCATCTGGAGACTTACTGAGGGTGCACTCGATCCACTTATCCAGATCACTGATAAAGATATTAAACAGGACTGACCCCAATACTGAGCCCTGGGGAACACCACTTGTGACTAGATTGGGTGTATCTCCATTCACCACCGCTCCTTGGGCCTGGCCTGAGCCACCCAGCCAGATTTTCCCCAGCACAGAGTACACCCATCCAAACCATGCACAGCCAGTTTCTCCAGGAGAATGTTGTGGGAGACAGTGTCAAACGCTTTACTAAAGTCTAGGTAGATAACAACCACAGCCTTTCCCTCATCTACTGAGCAGGTCACCTTGTCGTAGAAGGAGATCAGGTTGGTCAAGCAGGACCTGCCTTTCATAAACACATGCTGACCAGGCATGAGTGACTTGCCCTGTACGTGCCACATGATGGCACTCAAAATGATCTGTTCCATAACCTTTCCCAGCACTGAGGTCAGGCTGACAGGCCTGTAGTTCCTTCGATCTTCCCTCCTGCCCTTCTTGTAGATGAGTGCCACATTTGCTAGCCTACAGTCAATTCGGACTTCACCGGTTAGCCAGGACTGCTGATAAATGATGGAAAATGGCTCAGTGAGCTCCTCTGCCAGCTCTCTCAGTACCCTTGAGTGAATCCCACCCAGCCACATAGACTTGTGTGTGTCTAAATGGTGCAGCAGGTCACTAACCATTTCCCCTTGGATTATGGGGGGTTCATTCTGCTCCCCGGCCCTGTCTCCCACCTCGGGGGGCTGGGTACCCAGAGAACAACTGGTCTTACTATTAAAGACTGAGGCAAAGAAGGCATTAAGTACCTCGGCCTTTTCCTCACCCTTTGTCACTATGTTTCCCCCCATCCAATAAAGGACAGAGATGCTCCTTAGGCCTCCTTTTGTTGCTAATGTATTTATAGAAACATTTTTTATTGCATTTTTGTGGCAGTAGCCAGACTAAGTTCTAGTTGGGCTTTGGCCCTTCTAATTTTCTCCCTGCATAACCTCACCACATCCCTGTAGTCCTCCAGAGTTGCCTGCCTCTTCTTCCAAAGGTCATAAACATTCCTTTTTTCCCTGCCAGCCAAAGCCTTCTGCTCAGCCAGGCCGGTGGTCTTCCCCACCAGGTCATCTTTTGGCACATGGGGGCAGCCTGCTCCTGTGCCCTTAAGATTTCTTTCTTGGAGAATGTCCAGCCTTCCTGGACTCTTTTGCTTTTCAGGACGGCCTCCAAGGGGACTCTGTCAACCAGGCTCCTAAACAGGCCAAAACTGTCCCTCTGTAAATCTGAGGTGGCAGCTCTGTTAATGCCCCTTTCCTTCCTTCTCCAAGAATTGAAAACTCTTATCATTTCATGATTGTTGTGCCCAAGACGGCCTCCAACCATCACATCACCCACAAGTCCTTCTCTGTTCACAAACAACAGGTCCAGTGGGCACCTTCACTAGTTGGCTTCCTCACCAGCTGTGTCAGGAAGTTCCCTTCCAGATGCTGCAGGAACCTCCGGGACTGTTTCCTTTCTGCTGTGTTGTATTTCCAGCAGATCTCTGGTAAGTTGAAGTCCCGCACAAGAACAAGGGTTATCAATTATGAGACTTCTCCCAGTTGCCTATAGAATATTTCATCTGCCTCTTCGTCCTGGCTGGGTGGACTCCCACCATGATATCTGCCTTGTTGGCTTTCCTCCTGATTCCTACACATAAACACTCAGCTGTAGACAATCAAAACACTCCCTGGTGTACAGGGCTACCCCACGCCTCTCCTTCCTTGCCTACCCCTTCTGAAGAGTTTACAGCCATCCACTGCAGCCCTCCAGTTGTGCAGGTCATCTCACCATTTTTCCATGATAGCAACTATATCATAGTTTTCCTGATGCACAATGGCTTCCAGCTCCTCCTGATTCTTGTCCATGCTTTGTGCATTGGTGTAGGTACACTTTGGCAGGGCTCTTGATCCCACCAGCATTTTTGGGGAAAGGCCCTGATTCCTGTGTGACACTTCTCAGGTGCTTGCATGGTTTCTAACACATCAATAACCCTTGTGTCTTTGCTGCAAAGATCTCCATCCTCTACCTCCACTGAGACCGCTGACCAAAGGACCTAGCTAGCACACCATCCCTCAGAAATTGTCTGTAGTGAGCCTGGGTTTTATCCCTTTCCCCCTTTAAATATAGTTTAAAGTTCTTGCAAAAAGCCCTACTAACTCCTGTGCAAAGATCTGTTTCCCTGTTTGAGACAGGCATACCCTGTTTGTCACCACCAGGCCTGGTGTATGTGGTCAAAAAAAATCAAATTCTGCAAGTGACACAGTAGGAGGTATGAAGGAACACAGCTCTGGTGCCTTCTACACTTAATGGTCGTTGTGTTTGTCTTGGCATGTGAAATTTTGTAGGGAAGAAACAGCCAAATACAGAAGAATCAGAAGCAGGAGTAGGTTTGGAGTGATGGATGGGAGTCAGTCTGAGGGTACAGCAAAGTGTCTAAGCTCTTTACGGCCACTGCTTTCCAGAAGGGGCTGCCCATGCTCACAGAGACAGACATTGAACACAACCCCAACTCCATGCCTGTCTGACTTGTCTGCGCACCTACTCACTACTGGGGCCCTCCAGCAAGCAAAGTTGTTTGTGACACCTGTCCACTCCACATCTGGTACATGGTCATGCCAGCTCTCGTTTTCAAGAACAAGCCATAAACCAGCTGTTTCCTGGGTGACCACGTCCAGGGAAATTCTCATGTTCACAAATTCCTCCATCCACTGTGGTCTGGAACAGCTTGATGCACTTTACTACAAGGACCTCAGCCTTCCCTCCTTGCACCTGGGCTATTTTACCAATGCTTTAAGCTGACATTATCACTGTTCAGCAGCTTTCCCAGGGGCTGTTTCTGCTGTGCCCTACAGTGTAACCCCAGATCATGTATCAGGGGTAGCTTCTCCTAGAAGACTTCACTAAGCCCACATGGTGGTGAACAAGAGGTGTCACTGCAAGGAGACACTGAGTAGGTCATCTCTGCTTAGAGCTGTAGGATCCAGGAGAAGAAGGAGTCCTTACCTTACCAAACCGCTCCTTAGTTTATGCCCTGCTGGGATGCTATTAGTCAGGTCTGATGAGATTTGGAAATATTCAGAGAAAAAGAGCTCAGTAACACCCCAAGGAGAACCTCATCTATTCATCTGAGATCAACCTAGGAGGTTCCTAATCAACAGGCTTGCTTTAGAGCTGGGTCTCAGCTGCTGACTGGACAGGATTGCAGTTGCCTGTGATGGCAGGAGCAGCCTGCAGGGTTATGAGGCAAGTGCACGTACCTAACAGCTCTGTTAAGGGCTCAGACTCTGCATATCACAGTTTTCTCTGCCTCACAGAGAAGCAGGGAGTCCCCTGTACAGCATCCAAAATGAAGGGAGATAAGCCCCTGTCCTGCATCTACAAATAGAGAAGCTGCTTTGTGTTGGAAAAGACTACCTACCAAGGAAGGCAGGAATTAATGTCCCGCTTTATTCAATCCTCAAATACTCTGTGGACAATGCTCGCACCTATAGTGCCATTTTTGATTCCCCAGGGTATCTCATCCAGGCATTAGCTGCTGGGCATGAAAAGGCTGGACTGCAACCCACCCAATCTTTCATCTGCTTGCCATGTTTGGGAGACTTGTGCTACAGTGGACCGACACGTCTGAAATACCACAGCTGAGCTATGGTGCCATTGCATGGAGAGCAGCTTTTGTCCATAAGCTCTGCAACTCCACCCAGCAATGGTTACAAGACATTATTTAGCTAGATTAATTTAGCATCTAATCTTTTCTTTTTTAATTCCTCCAGTTTCCCAAATGCCTTATTTTTATGTTCTTTGTATCTTCACCATCTTGAATGCACGGCCCTATGTACAATGATGCTCTGGATACATAGGTAAGACTGACACCTCTCAGCACCATTAAGTTTTAGTATTCCTGTACCCACTGCCTAAAACAAAAATAATTTTCACCGGGTCATATTGCTTCTTTTTCCTCTAAACCAAACCTTATTTTGTTATTTGCTAACAGCTTTGTGTCTCTTTATTGTTATTACTTTCTCCCACCTGGTTTTAACATTTCCCTTCTCAATTTAATAGCCTAAGAATCCCATTAACAAGCAGCCTACTCAGCCTTCTTAGACCATTAACATGGGTATTAAACAAGATTGACTCTAATGGTAACCCATCAGCCATGTCTCCAAAACTGCTGCAGTTTCAGTGGTTTTTAGACTACTTGCCTGCCAAACCATTTTGAATTAATGTTTTGGGTAAGATTTATTCACACAGCATTCACAACGTCTCCTTGAAATTCAAATCTGATTCTCACATTTCATTTGTCCATGTAGATCCTGATCTCTAAGGAGAGCTGCAGAGGGCAAAGCTTTGTATTTGAACTCTGTCAAAAGTCAAGTCTTCAAAAGATGCCCCATGCTTTTTTGCACACAGTGTCAGTATTTTCTCCATTTCAGGACACTCCCATCACTTTATTTGCAGTTTAAGGGATAGCAATTGCCGGGATCATCTTCCCTTCATCTTCTGAGCACTCTTCTCTACATTTTCAGAGCTATCCCAATTGTTCGATGCTTTTCAAGTTAAGCTGTTGTTCACCTGAATTAATGTATTTCTTTGTCATTCAGACCATGCCTCAGTTCAAGGGAGGTGAGAAGAAAAGACATCCTCTTTCATAACACCTGATAGAACAGTTGGACCCTCCATCTAGGCACACTGAGTGTGTGGGAACAGAAGGCAGTCACAGCTCTGAAAGACTCTATTCAGCAAAATAGCACAATGACTCTTTTTCTACTGGTGAGATGCTGTAGAAGATCCCATGACCTTGAGGTGGGTGATTGATGATCCATGGCTCTCAGAAGTGTAGCATACCTAAGGACCTAAGCACTCATCTCTCAGCAGCTGAAGGACTCAAGGTGCTTGCTTGCCTCGGGTGCCTCTAGGATTTGGTTCTCCCCAGACCTTTGTTTGCTGTTGCATGAGGCCAGGATACCTCAGTGTCAGTCCATTATGAAAAAGTGAATGTAGATTGAAGACTATTGCTTTCTAGCTGATGTCTGCATTACCTGAGCCACAAAGCTGTGCTTTAATGGCTGCACAGACCTGGCAGATGCCTCTGCCTTGAGGTGACTCACTAGCTTCGAACAGGATGGTTTAAAAGCTTGGCTAAGAAGGGCTAAGTAGTTTTGGGCAATATTCTTTTATGCTTTTTATTAATTTTATGCTCAAGGAAATTTAAGCTGTGAGAGATTCAGATTTTCAGATATCAAGAGAAATTATTCACAGGAACAGGAGGTTGCACAGATCTTTGCCCAGCTCTGTAAGTGGGAAAAAATATTTCAAACCTGTGGTTAGAGAGCTTGAAGAACAGCAGCACTATTACACATTTACCAGTCTTAGAACAGGAAATGATCTGTGTAATATATCCCTAATTCAACCACCTGCTTTAATTAGGAGAGAATGTAATTAACATTGAAATCACTGCCTTGAGACATAGGTTTACAGGAAGAATGAACCACTGGTCAAATTCAAAAGTTAAGGATATTTCAACAGTTACTTCGCATCCAGGAAGTGCTTCTGAACTACTAAACAATGACTTTCTTGACCAGTTATATAATGTTATTTTCTTGTTGCATAGGCAACATTAGCAAAAATAGTGCTTTCCTAAAAATAAATCAGACATTGTCATCTGTTCAGAACCAGCCCGCAACAGACACTCACAGAGAACCCAGCCAGCCTTGCACAAAGGCTGTAAGTCTCTCTAAAGTGAGAGAAGTTTCTGCAAAAACTTGCATATAATTCTTTACACATCTTTCTTAGATGCATACACACTCCTCATGGTGCACCTGGTGAGATCAGAACTAGCACACTTAGGATGTGTATTTTACAGAACTGGTAAAACAGGCATTTTCTAGAGAGATACATGAGTAATTGGCAGTCTCTGAAGAGGACTCATTTTTATTCTAATGGAAGGCTTCCCATGGCAAAGATATAAACCACAACTCTCCTTTCAGCTCATAGCAGAGAGTCTCACACTTAATGCCTAACTAAAGGCTTCTCTCCTATCTCATTAAAACCAGCTGGAAACTTTCTGTAGTTTGACTAGGCCCCAGCCAGCTACAAAGAGATTGTGATAAATGTTTAACACTGATAATTCAATACAAATGGGAGCATTGGCAGTAACTGACTCTCAAGAGTTTTTAACCCCACAAGCAACTGGTTGAAATTAATTCTATTTGAAGACTTCTGGGCCTGGTTTGTCAACCCATGCATACAATGATGCAGGTCCACTCTGTCAAAACACCAAACCTCCAGAGCTTAACCAATGTCCTGGGGTAAGTGGGCATAAAAAGTCACAGGAGAGTACAGTGAGGTACCAAGAACAGAGTTTAATCCACAATGTATCTGTCTGCTCACTCATGGGCTGGCACCTTGCAAGCCAGACCCCAAGAAAGAATTCACCCCAACTGTTGGCATCTATCTTGACCAGCTATCTGAGTGCCCTTGTAGTCAAAGGTGAGTCAGCAGAGTCTGGGTTGTGTCCCGTCTGGTCAAATGTGGGGACCTACTTTGCAGTGAGATAAATCACACCCCACACTCCATTGACTGTAGTTAACAGATCTTCACTGATTATGAAGGGATCCCATGGTCCCATATAGGACACTATATTACAAGTACCTAAAACTAAGTGAGATAAACACATACTCCACAGATACTCATCCTGGCACTTGCGGGCAGTGGGTGTCATACAAAATTGCTGGTTATGTAATGCAAAGCTGAACTAGGAGACTGGAGAGGAGGTCAGCTCTTCTGTGCAAGGGGAACTGCAAGGTTGGAGTCTGGCTCCAGCCTTTGCAGAGACAGCTGGGTCGGAATTGCAGTACTTAGTGTCCATACACAAGATCTTCCAAAGTCATTCTACCTCCCCTCACTCCTTAATGGCCTCAATAAAAGGTAATGATAAAATCCTACTATGTTTTTATTTTTCAGGGCTTGATGGCTCATTATCTTGATGCTTTGCTTTTCACGGAGTGAATTGTTTAATTTTCTAGCTAATATTGAAACTGATATTAATGTACTTCTTTTCAGACATTCCCTTTTTATCATTGTTAGTAATATGATGTCTATCATTAAAATAAAAATTCAGATTTTTCATAAGGATACTCTACAGAAAATTACAGATGATGTCTCATGGCTGCTGGGGAAAAGTTCCTCCCTATTATCCCTCATTATCATAATGAATTGTCACCACTGACAAGAAGAGGTATAAAATGAGGTTTAAAAATATCCTGCTTCTCAAACTAAAGTTAATCAGGTCATCCCTAGGGATGGAAAGATTTTAGTTTGTGGTGTCTGTCAAACCTTTGACAAGAGAATTAACTACAGGTATGTTAGTGGGATACTTTGGTCTGTAAAGCTGGGGGGGTTCTTCATTAGCAGCAGGATATGAACCCCAAAATGAGATTAGTTTCCTTTAACTTTTGTCCTTTTGAGGTCATGCAGCATTTGCACTGTAAACAGAAGACTACAGAAGCGGTGTTATATCTGTATTAATTTAGGAGTGCTAATGCATGGAAAGCTTAATTTGATAAAGATCACAGAGAATGTGTTAAAAGTCATAACTGACCTGAGGCCTGAGCTGTTTAAAAACTAACCATCTTTAAACTAAATTTGCTGGGGCAGGGGGATCCTCAATCTATCCCACTCCTACGAGTTTGATGTCAGTGCCAGCATGGGACACCCAGAGCCTGCAGAGGGATCACAGGTCAGCAAGAGACCAACTGAAGAACAGCACAAACGAACTCCAGCCCCTCTAGCCAGCAAGTCAGACTCATCCGGGGCCTAATTTAAATGCCTTTATGCAAACGCACATAGATGGGGAGTAAACAAGAGGAGTTAGAGATGTGTGCACACCTGCAGAACTATGATCTTATTGGCATCAAAGAGACATGGTAGGATGGCTTCTATGACTGGAGTGTTGGGATGGAAGGATACAAGCTCTTTAGCAAGGACAGACAGGGGAGATGAGGAGGGGGTGTCATCCTGTATGTCGACGGCCAGCTGGAATGCATGGAGCTCTGCCTGAGGATGAATGAGGAGCCGACTAAAAGCTTATGGGTCAGGATTAAAGGGAGGGCAGGGACAGGTGACATTACAGTGGGGGGGTCTACTACAGGCTGCCCAACCAGGGCATGAGTGGATGAGGCCCTTTATAGACAGAAAGAAGCAGCTTCACGTTCACAAGCCCTAGTTCCCCCTTCATGGTGGAATTCAACCACCCTGATATCTGTTAGAGGGACCACACAGTAGGGCATAAGCAATCCATGAGGCTTCTGGAATATGTGGATGACAACTTCCTTCTCCAAGTGATAAAGGAGCCAACAAGGAGAGGTGCTACGCTGGACCTTGTTCTCAGCAACAAGGAGGGACTGGTGGGGAATGTGAAGCTCAGGGGCAGCCTTGGCTGCAGTGACGGTGAAATGGTGGAGTTCAAGATCCTTAGGGCAGCAAGGAGGGTGCACAGCAGGATCACTACCGTGGACTTCAGGAGAGCAGACTTTGGCTTCTTCAGGGATCTGCTTGGTACAGCACCATGGTGTCCTGGTTTCAGCTGGGATAGAGTTAAATTTCCTCTTAGTAGTTAGTACAGTGCTGTGTTTTGGCGCTGAAGTGAGAACAGTGTTGATAGGACACTGATGTTTTTAGTTGTTGATGGGTGATGTTTATACTACATCAAGGACTTTTCAGTTCCTCAGGCCCTGCCAGCGAGAGGGCTGGAGGGGCGTGGGAAATTGGGAGGGGACACAGCCAGGGCAGGTGACCCAAGCTAGCCAAAGGGATATTCCATACCATATGACGTCATGCTGAGTATAGAAACTGGGGGAAGAAGAAGGGGGGACATTTGGCATTATGGCATTTGTCTTCCCAAGTAACCTTTATGCATGATGGAGCCCTGCTGTCCTGGGGATGGCCAAACACCTGCCTGCCCGTGGGAAGTGGTGAATTAATTCCTTGCTTTGCTTTGCTTGTGTGTGCAGCTTTTGCTTTACCCTTTTTCCCCACCTTTCCATGTTGTTATTATTATTGTTATTATTGCTGTTCTTACCTCTTTATTCTGTTTAAATTATTAAATTGTTCTTATCTCAACCCTTGACTTTTACATTCCTTTCCGATTCTCCTCCCCACCCCTCTGAGAAGGGGAGTGAGCAACTGGTTGTGTGGTGCTTGGTTGCCAGACGGGGCTAAACCACGACACATGGGATAAAGCTCTGGAGAGAAGAGGGGCCTGGGAAAGCGGTTAATATTCAAGAATGACCTCCTTCAAGCTCAGGAGTGATGGGCCCCAAGAAAGAGGAAGTCAGGCAAAAATGCCAGGAGGCCTGCATGGATGAACAAGGATGACAAAATCAAACACAAAAAGAAGCCTACAGAGGGTGGAAGCGAGGCCAGGTAGCCTGGGAAGAATACGGAGAACTTGTCCAAGCAGCCAGGGACCAGGTTAGGAAAGCCAAAGCCTTGACAGAATTGAAGTTGGCCAAGGACATCAAGGGCAACAAGAAAAGCTTCTTCAGGTACATTGGTGATAAAAGAAAGACTAGATAAAATGCAGGCCCTCTCCTGAAGGGAACAGGAGACCGGGTTACATGGGATATGGACAAGGCTGAGGTACTCAGTGACTTTTTCGCCTCAGTCTTCAACAGCAGGCACTCCAGCAATACAGCCCAAGTTGCAGAAAGAAAAGGCAGGGACTGGGAGAATGAAGAACTGTCCACTGAAGGAGAAGATCAGCTTCAAGACCACCTAAGGAACCTGAAGGTACACAAGTCCATGGGACCTGATGAGATGCATCTGTGGGTCCTGAGGGAACTGGCAGATGAAGTGGTTAAGCCACTATCCATCATATTTGAGAAATCATGGCAATCCAGTGAAGTTACCACTGACTGGAAAAGGGGAAACATAACCCCCCTTTTTAAAAAGCGAAACAAAGAAGACCCGGGGAACTATAGGCTAGTCACTCTTACCTCTGCATCTGGCAAGCCCATGGAGCAAATATTCCTGGAACTATGCTAAGGCACATGGAAAATAAAGACTTGATTGGTGACAGCCAACATGGCTTCACTAAGGGTAAATCATGCCTGACAAATTGTGTGGCCTTTTACAGTGGGGTTACAGCATAAGTGGATGAGGGAAGAGCAACTGCTCTCATCTACCTGGACTTGTGCACAGCATTTGGCACTGTCCCACACAACATCCTTGTCTCTAAAATGGAGAGATATGGATTTAATGGGTGGACTACTTGGTAGATAAGGAATTAGCTAGATGGTCTCACTCAAAGAGTTGCAGTCAATGGCTTGATGTTCAAGTGGAGATCAGTGACAAGTGATGTTCCTCAGGGGTCAGTACTGGGACCAATGCTATTTAACATCTTTGTCAGCGACATGGACAGTGGGACTGAGTGCAGCCTCAGCGAGTTTGCTGACGACACCATGCTGAGTGGAGCAGTCAACACACTGGAGGGAAGGGATGGCTCCAGAAGGAACCATGACAGGCTTGAGAGGTGGACCTGTGCGAACTTCATGAAGTTCAACAAGGCCAAGTACAAGGACCTGCCTGTGGGTCAGGGCAATCCCCAAGATCAATACAGGCTGAGTGGAGAATGGATTGAAAGCAGCCCTAGGGAGAAGGTATGGGGGTGCTGGTGGATGAAAAGCTCAGCATAGTCTGACAATGTGCACTTGCAGCCCAGAAAGCCAACTGTGTCCTGAGCTGCATCAAGAGAATTGTGGCCAGCAGGTCAGGGGAGGAGTTTCTTCCCTCCACTCTCATGAGACCCCACCCAGAGTATTGCATTCAGCTCTGCAGTCCCGAACATAAGAAGGACATGGACCTGTTGGAGACAGTCCAGAGGAAGGCTACAAAGAGCAGAGGACTGGAGCACCTCTCCTATGAAAACAGACTGGGAGAGTTGGGGTTGTTCCACCTGCTGAAGAAAAAACTCTGGGGAGACCTCATTGCAGCCTCCCAGTACCTAAAGGGGGCCTACAAGAAGGCTGGAGAGGGACTATTTACAAGGGTATGAATGGATAAGACAAGGGGGAAGGGCTTTAAGCTGAGAGAAGATAGATTTAGATTAGATGTTAGGAAGAAATTAGTTACTATGAGGGTGATGAGGCCCTGGAACAGGTTGCCCAGAGAAGCTGTGGATGTCTCATCCCTGGCAGTGTTCAAGGCCAGGTTGGATGGGGCTTTAAGCAGCCTGGTCTAGTGGAAGGTGTCGCTCTCCATAGCAGGGGGGTTGGAACTAGATGATCTTTAAGGTCCCTTCCAAACCAAACCATTCTATGATTCTATGATATGTTGCCTTACAGGATCAACCTCTAATACATGTTCTATAGCTCTGGCCTATGGAAAAGATCCCTCTGACCTTTTACAGTGTCAGTTTTGACCTACACAAACAGGAAAGATCCAAGGTCCAGTCCTTCCAAATCAATTAATGTGGTTGCTTCCTCAGTCCACACAATTTGGGATTTACAAATTTGTCTTTTAATAATGTTTCAATTACCTTGTGCAAACTCTTAGAATTGCAGCACGACAAAGAACTGAGTATCTTGCTTCAATACTATTATTCACCAACCATATAACTATACCACCTCTAAAATCCTTGAAAAACTGCAGAGCATTAACATCCATGTTGCCAGGGTGTTTTATCAACCCCTCACAATTACCTAGTCAGCAATCAGTGAAGACATTTCACTTGAACAGCAATTACACTTCTTGCCATCTAATCAAGATAACTGTGATTGACATTGCTGCATCTTCAGATGAAACAGATTAAGTTTTCCTCTCATTAATTTATGAAGGCAATGCCTTATGCAATATCATATTAGAAACTCTTCTCACACGTCACATACAGATCCGCTCATAGTACACAAATATCTTTCCTTACAAAGAAATGGTAAATTTATCCAGAAGATGCACACCTTGAAAATCTAATGTAAATTCATATTTTATGCAAAGTGAAATTCATGAGATTAAATTTTGGAAAAAAATCACTAGCTCTACTTGGCTAATGATGCCTCAAATCCATAAAATTGCATATAAAATTAATATAATTACTGAGCTAAAATATTTTACACAAGCTGAGGAACAATAAGAAATAAAACATTTTAAGAAAAAGAGGATAAATTTTTGCATTGCCATGGGAAATGAACCTGCCAGATGTCCATTTCAAACAACTGGAGTGAGCTAAGTGCTGGAGTTAACAAGGAACTTACTCTTTTACTAGTTATGTAGATGATCAGCTGAATTAGCACCTAAGAAGAGCTCGTATAAGTATGATATGTGAAAATTAGGAAGTTATTTGAAACCTTCTCACATGGCATTCTCATAGACAAATGGAATATGGTCTCTATTAATCCACCTTAAAGCTAACAATCAGTTGATAACTGTCTTGTAGTTTCTTATCGTTAGCTGGCTATAATGCAGAAAAAACACTCCATGTGGAGGTTTAAAATTATCTCTTCTGTCCTGTCCTAGTCAGGATTCTCATTAACAGCTTGGCTGATGTAACGGCACGCACTTGTAAACGCACTTCAGCTGAGGGACAGAGTATGCATTATCTTTTCCTGTGTTAGTCGAAGTTCAGTAAACAAAAGTATCACATTGCATTTCTGAAGGAGAAAGAAAACATGCAAATACAACATGAAGATCAACAGATTAGCAATAACATGGAAAAAATAGACTTCGGAAGCCACATCTGGGCAGCTCTTGCTGCTGCTGTCCAAAAAGAAAAAAATTTCTTCCGATGAGGATTAAACAGGTGTAGTGTGTGTAAGCTGTGGGACATCATCAATCCTCTAGTCTTCGCATTACTGAAGGATCAGTTACAGAACTGGTCTCAGAGATGCCAGTGAAAGTCTAGAGGAGAGAAACAAAACCAATAAACACTCTTTAAAATATGGTGTCTGAGAATATTTTTTGAGAATTACTGCATTAAGTCCTGAAAAGAAAAGATCAGTGCTGAAGGAACAGAAGTGGGGGGGGGAAGAAAAGGAAAAGGTGGGAAGGAACATGAGCTGATGAGTTGATACTAGAAGGAATTGTGAACAGCTGTTTGCTAACAGTGGTCCCAATTTCACTTTCCACATGCTCCCACGTGAAATAGTGAGTTTTATTTTCAGCATGGAAAATCTGGATAAATCTGAGGAAAATCCTTCAAAAGCATGGGTAGTAAAATACCTTCAGAATGCTATAGACTCTCCTTCTACAGAGTTTTTGAGTCCTGGTTGGGCAAAAAATTGTGTCTCCCATAAGACACGTGAAGTTTAACACCTCATTAAAGCAATAGCTTATCTTCTGTCATTGTATCCATCACAGCTTCACCCACATTCTGTGTTTGCTCCTACAGTACTGCCTGCCAGGGATGGTCTGGATTTGCTTGCTCCTATTTTAATATCAAGATCTTTCCAGCCCAGTATTTTTGTGATTTTTTAGCAAGTGGTATACAGGCAGACAAGTACCTTGAAGTATTTACACTTGGTGGCAGTAACAGGTTATTGCAGTCATTGTAAATACCTTCAGTGAAAAAAATGTTAAAAGTCGATGACAGTTCCAGCAGGTGATTGTAGGAGTACTACTTTTATTGCCATAGATTAAAGTTATGATGATTTATTATTAAAAACTCCAGTAAAATGAATAAAAATAAATTAATTTGATTTAAAATGGACAGCGACTCTTACAAAATAGGTACAGAGCCCAAGGAATGAGCTTTCACCAGGCCTTTAGCTAAATTAGCTTTAAAATTTACAGTTTCCTTATCCCCTTAAGGGTTGAGTTGTTCATTGCCTTCCTAATATAATTTTCCACATCTCCAACCAGCAGCCTTAAGAGAAGATATTGCAACTAGAAGTTTTCCTAATCTTTGCTGCCATCTCTGACTGATATTCCACTTTTGGTCAATAGCCCTTCAACCATATGTCAGGGCTGCTTCCTCCCTTGTGGTTGGTGGCTTACCTGCCTTAAATGGATGTCACATCTCATTTGCAGAGCTCACAACCTTATAAATGAAAATGTGGCTTAAGAGTGACCATCCATCTAACTCTCAGCTATGCTTCCAGTTTCTGATTGCTTTGTTTCAGAGCACTTCCTCAAGTAGATAACACCTTTTCAGCTTGTGAAGGAAATGATGACACTGTCCTCAAGGGTGACTGATTTGTTATGTGATTGATTTTACGTGAAAGTTATAGATGATAATTAATGGAGGAAAAGAATATTTTATCTGCATATTATTATATAAGATCTTTTAAAATTACTTTCAATTCCAACTTCGTAAGACCAGAAGGAACCTTACTTTCTAGGATCATTTTTGTGACTTGTCGGATCAGAAAGAATGGTTTTTTTCCCACTTGATAGTGATTTTTCACCCCTGTAAAATGCCACATGCCAGAAAGGAAAACGACTGCTTATTTTCTGCACAGAACAACAAAGGAGCAAAGGAGGAATTGCAATGTAACATGACAACATCCTCAGAGCACTTTTGAAGGGTTTGAGTGACCCACATTCAGTGCATATGGCTGAGCCAAAAGACTTGAGCCAGCCACAGCAATTCAGATAAATAATTTAGTAATGGGCTTAGCAGGGGATTTTGCTCTCCAGTTTCACACATGCGTTTTTTCAGAGGCAGGCTGTGTGTTGTTTGCTTTTTCTTTCACTGCCATTGTAATTCCTCAGCTTTTGACCGTTGCTGGGAGGCAACAGCAGGACAATCAAAGTTTGGCAACATCATCCATAGAAGTGTTACAGCTTCACCTTGCTTCTCCTCCACAGCAGCCACACCATTTGCTGCCTTCACACAGATTCCTTAAAAGTCTCACAGGAGTACTGCTCATTGTACTGTCCCAAAACGAAGCAGTGATCTCACAGATCACAAATATACCTACAAATGCTCAGTAAAGCTTTAACACAGTAGGATATGTAGGGCCCTATCCTATTCATACTGCCAGTTGCTGAGGAGAGCATATGAGGAAGACCATATGCAAAATGAAATAAAGTGCACTGCACAGTTATGAGCAGCGATTGAAAAACTGAAGCTGCAGAGTGATGTGGTTTAAGCCCCATGCAGCTGCTCACTCACGCCTCCCCAGTGGGGTGGGGGAAAGAATCAGAAGGGTAAAAGTGAGAAAACTCATGGGTGGAGATAAAGACAGCTTAATAGGTAAAGCAAAAGCCATGCACACAAGCAAAGCAAAACAAGGAATTCATTCACCACTTCCCATGGGCAGAGAGGTGTTCCGCCATCCCTAGGAAAGCGGGGCTATATCATGCGTAACCATGACTTGGGAAGGCAATCCCATCACTCCAAAAGTTTTCCCCTTTCCTCCTTCTTCCCCCAGCTTTATATGCTGAGCATGACATCATATGATCTGGGATATCCCTTGGGTCAGTTGAAGTCAGCTGTCCTGGCTGTGTCCCCTCCCTACTGCTTGTGCCCCCCCAGCTGGCTCACTAGTGGGGTGGGGTGAGGAGCAGAAAAGCCCTTGGCTCTGTGTAAGCGCTGTGCAGCAATCACAAAAACATCCCTGTTATCATCACTATTTCCAGCACAAATCCACAAAATAGCACATACTAGCTACTATGAAGAAAATTAATGCTACCTCAGCAGCCCAAAGCAGCTCTAACAAAATAGGACATATAGGGCCCTATCCTATTCATACTGCCAGTTCCTAAGGGGAGCACATAAGGAAGATCATATGCAAAATGAAATAAAGCGCATTGCACAGTACAGTGATTGGGAAATTGCAGCTGCAGAGGTATAATGATTCCCACTGTTTTTTATTCATTTTTGATAGATGCCATATCAAGTCTCTATAAAGCAGCAGACTAGAGCTCATACCCCTCTTGATTCATTGCTGCAAGCATTGTCACTGAAGATAATGATATTATCATTTTATCAGATTCTATACATAACAGACTGCAAGATTAGTGGTATGCCTTAGTGGTCTCCTGGCTCCCCCTAAAGATAAAGAAGAGGCTAACCTGGCTCAGAGGCATAACCAGCCTGTGGAGAGAGTAAATTAGGGGGTGGGAGGAAGTCTTCTCCTGGAACCTACATGTGGGATCAGCCCTCCTCTTCCCACCTTAGACTTGTTTAGCCACACTGCACTGGGGGACAGGCCCCACAGACTCTGGGAAAAACACCCAGCATCTGGCATTACAGTTGTACTATTTCCCTGGCATTTTGGATTGGACACTTCAACAGGAGAACTTCCTAACACATTTAAGCTGACATCTCGTGACCAGTCATGAGTGATGTTTCCCACGGCTCAGTATTGGGGTCGGTCCTGTTTAATACCTTTATCAACAACCTGGAAAAGGGGGTTGAGTGCACCTTCAGTAAGTTTGCAGATGACACCAAATTGTAGGGTGGACTGTTGATCTGCTGGAGGGCAGGAAGGCTCTGCAGAGGGATCTGGACAGGCTGGACTGGTGAACTGAGGCCAATTGTGTGAGGTTCAACAAGGAGAAGTGCCAGGTCATGTCTTTGGGTCACACCAGCCCCACACAGCGCCACAGGCTGGGGCAGAGCGGCTGGGAAGCTGCCTGGGGGAAAAGGCCCTGGGGGTGCTGGCTGACAGCCGGCTGGGCATGAGCCAGCTGTGTGCCAGGTGGCCAAGAAGGCCGACATCATCCTGGCTTGTATGTGAAACAGTGTGGCCAGCAGGACTAGGGCAGTGATTGTCCCTCTCCCCTGTACTGGGCACTGGTGAGGGCACACCCTGAATACTGTGTTCAGTTTTGGGTGCCTCATTACAAGAGGGACATTGAGGTGCATGTCCAGAGAAGGGCAACGGAGCTGGTAAAGGGTCTGGAGCACAAGTCTTACGAGGAGCAGCTGGGGGAACTGGGGTGGTTTAGTTCGGAGAAGAGGAGACTCAGAGGGGGATCTTATTGCTCTCTACAGCTACCTGAAAGGGGGTTGTAGGCAGGTGGGGGTTGGTCTCTTCTCCCAGGTAACAAGTGACAGGACAAGAGGAAATGGCCCCATGTTGTGCCAGGGGAGGTTCAGTTTGGACATTAGGAAAAAATTCTTCACTGAGAGGGTGGCAAAGCATTGGAACAGGCTGCTCAGGGAGGCAGTGGAATCATCATCCCCAGAGGTGTTTAAAAAACATGTAGATGTAATGCTTAGGGACACGGTTTAGTGATACATTTGGCAGTGCTAGGTAATGGTTGGACTTGATGATGTCAAAGGCTTTTTCTAACCTAAATCATTCTATGAATCTATGATTCCATGATTCGTGAAAAACTTCTACTTGCATTTTAAATTACTAAATTTTTAAGGTCACATAGGAATTATATGTTCATTTCCTCATATGTCTTAAAAAATTGTAAGTATAATGATAAAAAAATAGCTATACCCTAAAATATGCTGGTTAAATACTGTGTGCTAAGTAGCCCCACCAAATGCCATCTCTCACTTTCTCACATGTTTTAGTGTTAGTTACTTTTATATTGTTACACTGAAAAGTCATAATTATAAAGTCTCTCTCAGAGTTTCCATTAATTGTCAATTAACAAATCACAGACAACCCTAATCAGATTATGGAAATTTGTAACTGATGAAATCCCTTAATTGAAAGATGACTATCTAACTACCTAGTTAGATAATAGTCCAGATACTGGTTTAATTAACACATCTCATTAATCTGCTGTAGCCTTATAAATGTTTCTTCAAGAATCTGCAAATGCCCTCTGATTACTTCTGGAATAAGTCTCAACAGCAGAGGCCAAGAATTGTTTGAATCACGGTAACTGATGAGTTAGTTCCAAGGAGAGAAAAGCTAGGCAAAGCTTCACATGGGTCTTTCACAATATAAGGAAAATAAGCTACGCCTGCACTGCTGAATGCAGCTTCAAGACCAGACTTGTAAACAGTCCATATCACGGCTTACACCTGAGGTGTGCCCAGGTGAGTATCCCAACATGAAGGTTATTGACTCAGCAGTGTGGGGAAGAAAAGCACAGGATAGGAAGCATGTAGTGCTACAGCCATGTCTCACACAGTGTACTTGTAAACTAGAAGAAAAAGTGGGAGAGCCCACAAACTTCATACTGCTGCAACAGCAAACATCCTCCCCAAACCTCCCACTTACACCCTAACCCCATGGAGGCAATCCTTCATCTTGCTCTGTGCTCCTCTGCATCCTGAAAGTAATGGTCTGTGCCCAACACTCCATCACATGGTGGAAAGCCATGGTGGATGGCACCAGGCTTCCTTCTCTCTAGCCCAGCAGTCTGGGGGATGGCAACAGGTACAGCTTTCCCTCCCCCAAGTGAATTGCACAGCTGGGGAATTGCAGAGGGAAAAGTAGCTTGTGCTGAATATAAAACTGGCACAGCCTCCCCCAGACAAGAGTGGGAGCCAAAGAGCGTATTGTAAAGCTGACTCAAACCGTCTAGCATAGAACAGGTATGTGCCATTGCCTCTGCAGAGATTTGATGAAAATCTGAGCACTGAAACTGCAGAGACAAAAAAAAAAGGAGCTTAAATAAAGAATAATTTAGATAGATACATGTTTTGCAGCTAAGATCTAGAAATACAGATACTTAATATGCGGGCTCTGTCTGTTCCTCTGTTATCTTTTATCTAGTCCTGTTGGATTCATATATTAAATTATTGAGGCTGGATTGATTAACTGAAGTCACTGATTTTCTTTTAAATCTTACAAACTTCTTTTGTTGCCGACAGCCTGGTACAACTGTTTTGCTTTCACACCCCCCACCCCTGCTATGCACTGCAAGGCAGAAAGTTAATATGCTCTTTGCAAACAGCATAATCAGCTAGGTGTTATTGGAATGCCTCCGAAAGCCTGAGCAAGCGTGATCTGCTCAGATCTCTCCAGCAGCAGAAGACGCCTTTAGGGATAAATGTTAAATGTGTGGTGCGCTATAACTCATATTACCTTTCATGTGAGGCACACAGCTGAAGCTTTTTGCACCCTGTTAAAAATTTAGGCCTTGATGTTTAAATATGGAACAAAATGTTTAATGGGAGAACATCAGTTACTCGCTCTTTGTTGTGCAGCCACTATCAAAAGGAGACGGAAACAGTTTATGAGCTTTCATATTGGCTCCTTTCACTGATGCTGCTATAAATGAGGGCACCATTCAGCTGACTTGTGGCCTCCAGCCAACGGCACAGAAATGCCAATTTTAATTTCTTTCATAGTTCATAAATGCACATACACAGATTGTTAAAATTCCCACCCTGGCTTTCAACATCACAAGTGCTACAGGATGACAGACTGCAGGGGAAGACAAAGGCATCAAATTATCATCTCAGGAGGGAAGGTTCTGCCTCCCACCAGGTTTAGGAAGTACTGGTTGGGGTGAGTATGGGTCACCCTGGGGAACATGCAGCTGCCATATAAACAACAAGAATAAGGATCATCTCTGCACATGGGCCCCTTGCCCCTTGCTGTGCCCTTTTATCTGGAATATTATTGATATCTGCTTCCATGTTACTATTTCTCTGTGTATTTGTCTTGCTGTGGAAAGGATAGCAGCCACAGAATTTTCTCCTCTTGTTTCACTGTAATAGTCATTTTTAGGCAATCAGTAGGAAGAGGTTTTGTAGAAACACACTTTATTGGAGTTGGTTCTTGTGTGGTAATGTAAGTATTTAGCACCTGTAGGCTAATCACAGTCTTCCAGGACCTATAGAGCTACAAAGCTCCTAGGAGCTCCCAAGATCCATGAAGAGGATGATGAGATGTAACTTCACACAAAGGATATAAGCCCATCAGACTCAGTTAGCGGTGGGAAGACAGAAATAGCCAAAGGTTTAAAATAGATATGTTGCTAGCTTATAATGCTGTGATGTACTTTGTTTTTCACTACTGATTTCCTCCTCCAGCTTCTCCTTATGGTTCATGCTTCTGTCCTGTTTGCCAGAACTGCTGACCTCCAGAAAGTGGTTTCATCCCCAGAGTAAAGAATATGCTCAAGGCAACTGCCTAAGGGTCATGGGCTGGGAAGTAAAGTGGCCCCCCCACTTAGGATGACTGAGTTGTCATTGGGAGGAATCCTTCCCTCAGTTGACCTTGCAAGGACTTGGCCAGATAGTATAACAAAATAGTTGCCATGTGTCAGGACAGAAAGAGCAACCAATAGAATAAGGTTAGGTGAGGATGTCTGCTCTTGCATCAGTATGAAGCCTGTGGGTTCTCCCACTTTTTCTTCTAGCTTACAGGTACACTGTGTAAGAAGTGCGGCTGTAGCACTGCATGCTTCACGTCCTGTGCTTTTTCTCCCCACCAAAACTGAAGGGAAAGAGTAGTGAAGAGAATCGGAGAGTGGAGGAATAAGAAAATGACAGGGGGAAACAAGGTGTGTTGGGTTTTAATGGCAAGGTTTTGGTAGCAGTGAGGGGATTGCAGGGGTGGCTTCTGTGAGAAGCTTCCCCTGTATCCGACAGAGCCAATGCCAGCCAGCTCCAAGACAGACCCACCACTGGCCCAGGTCGAGCCCTTCAGTGATGGTGGTAGTGCCTCTGGGATAACATATTTAAGAAGGGAGGAAAAAACACCTTCTGTGCAACAGCAGCTGGAAGAGAGGAATGAGAATATGTGAGAGCAGCACCCCTGCAGCCCCCCAGGCCAGTGCAGGAGGAGGGGCAGGAGCTGAACAGCAATTCCCCAGTAGCCCCTGATGAAGTCCACAGGGAGGCAGGCTGACATCCAACCAAGGTTAACCCATGACATAAGAAAACTCCAAAACAGAAGGAAGAGAGGTCAGATTAGTCCCAGTGCTTCTGAAGACACAGAAAAAAATGTGCAGATTGGATAAAAGCAGAGGCATGCAATTGGGAGGCTTCAGAGATTGTTTAATGCTGCATGTCCCTTTTATACCAACTGCATGCCAAGAAGAACCAAGTTGACACATGGTATATATCATCTTAGGGTAACCCATCAGCACTTTAGCCAGAGATCCTGGAAATTTGTCAGTATGGTCTTCTTTCCTGGTTAGGCGCCTAAGAACCTCAAAGTTAGGCAGTAGAAAATAAGTAGAGAATAAGTGATCAGACAGGCCTTTGGTGGCAGGTCATAAGGAAAACATACCTGAAGCCTGTTTTCCTCCATAACATCATCTTACAAGTGAGTTGACATTGTCCTGTGAGGTGTTGCGTACAGATTAATTTTACCATTCATGTAGCTACAAATGGGAGCTGAACTAAATCATTTGTCAGTGACAACATTTTCACACATATTTTCTGAATAAAGGGAGGAGTTACCTGTCACAGCACTCTCCAAACTACCAAGCTGCAGCATAGTCTTTTACCATCTCATACCAGCATACTCTTCATGCCAGTCCCTCTGCTGTGCTGCCTTCTCCTAGTCTTACCTCATCCGGGATGTCTGTGTTCTCACTCTGCTTCTCCCTCGACTGCTCTCCCTTCATCGCTCAACCCCTTCACTTAACCAGCCACACCTGCACCTTATCTACATCAGCCAACCCACCGCCCCTGAAGCCAACCCACAGTTGTATATTATCAATGCTAATTAGCCCACCTTCATTCCACTACAGTTACCCAGTAAGTAGTGCATAGAAATACAAGTCAGACACCTGTGGGTTTTCTCACAACTCACTTACTTAATGATGTTTGTATGATATCCCCCAAGTCAGCTTATCTCCACCTTTTGGATCCCACCCTGCAGAAAGGGGACAGGAATGTTTTCTTGCAGAGGCCTCAGGGCCTCCAAAGGCAGCATAACTGCTATTATTGGAATTGAAAACAGAGAGAAATGCCTTCTTTTGTGTTTTTTTCCTCATTTAATTATATTCTGAACTACAGACGCACTTCTAAATGTTTTTGCGTGTGTGTTTTCTCCCTGTTTAATAAGAAAAAAACTCTATCAGAACGCTTAGCCACATGGATTTTAGTAGGAAACATTAAGATCATCACCTTCAGTTGTACTGCCTAAGGCTGCAATGCCCCTGCACGGTCCTCTGCTGTGATGTCAACACAGTCTTCCACAGCAGCAGCTGCTGCCACTTTTTAACTGTCTCATCTCATGGAAAGCCTTGCCTGCTTGGGCCACTTATTTCTGAAATTCAGGAGCCATATCTTGAGGTATCTGCTTGTCTGTTTGAAATTCTGCCAGCCATCCCAGTAGATTACCAGGGGACAATTGTGCTGCTGTTAGGTCACCCAAGGCTTCCAGATTCAAAAACATGGGCTGTGACCTTGCTGGGGACAGGTACTGAAGGCCACCTCCAGGTGATCCAGTGGCAAGCAGGTGCCTGATTACTCACACT
The DNA here is from genome assembly GCF_023638135.1 of Falco biarmicus. Lineage (NCBI taxonomy): Eukaryota > Metazoa > Chordata > Aves > Falconiformes > Falconidae > Falco > Falco biarmicus. The sequence continues at coordinate 15,487,634 of NC_079290.1, forward strand.
GGGAATTCAAGATGGGCAGATGGAAATGGTTGTCATACCTTCCCCTGCTCTTGTGCATTGCTAACTGTGAAACTGGAGTGTCTTCAGTCAGACAGCCACTGAACCCCACCTAAGTGGGGCTTTTCTTACATATAAATTGCCTGTATTCAGCAAGGATGGATTAGATGACCTACTGAAGTCCATTCCACCCTTATAGTCTAGGATCGTTAGTTATTAGCCAGAAGAAATGATATTTAAAAAAAAGCAGTAAAGGTGTAGAATGACCCAAAACCTGATAAGGATATCTAAGGCAAGTTGAATGATAAAGTGTGATCTAGAACATACGCCGGACAAACTCATGCAATTTGTCATTTAGCACAGGTTACATTAAGGTTCATCATAGTGACTGAGATGCACTTCCATAATAAAGAGCTGTGTTTTAAAAAATGGCACCTCAGACTTCCCTGAAGGTAATCAGATGAACACTGACTCTTTTTGTAATAGATAACTAGTGAGACCAAGCCTTATGCTCAACTGTGGAAAGGAAATGTTCACCAGGAAAAGAAAGGCAATATTACCTTTATATGAGGAGCTCAGTGCTAGGATAGTGAGCCCAGTGCTAAGGTTTGCGCTTGGAGAATGATGGATTCCATCAACCATAAAGTTTGTGGGATTTTTTTTGTTTATTTTCTTTACTTTCTAAGAAACAAAGGTTACAGAATGGTCTAAGGAAATGTTGGAGACAGCACTAGGGAGGAAGACTAAAGAAGGTCAATAGAGAAGCTTAACAGAGAAGGAAGGTGAGTGGATGATGTGATGACAGCATATAAATGCTTCCGTAAAGAAAAGATGCCCATTATAAAGATTGTTTGATGTAATAGAAAAGAACAGAATAAAGTCTCTTTTAAAACTAGGAAAATTCAGACTGGAAATAAAATAGCATGTTTTAGTGGACAGTTAAGCACTGGAAACCTTTCTTTACAACACCATTAAATAACCACCGCCCTTTAACTGCATACCCTGTGCCACTCCACCTCTCTAAAAAGATAGTTTTTTAACTCAGTCATGGATGTGAAACAGAATCACTGAATGATACTCTGTGGCCTGAGTGATCCAGGTAGTCAAATCACAGGGCGATAATGATGGGTTAAGACAGTAGGACCCAATTCTTCCAGCTCCTTGTCCACAGTCCCTATCTGCTATGATGTCCTGCTTATCTAAAACTCTTGCACAGACCTAATCTCGTGTTCTCTATGTAACCTTTCCAGCAGGTGAAGTTTTGCTGATCTCTGGGAATAAAACCTTTGATCACATCACATCATCAGCAGGTAAATGATATTACTAGTGATACTATGCTAAGCCATAGTCCTGTCTTCAGCAGATCTGCCTCCATATCTTCTTGGACTTTTTGACTTAAAAAAAAAACTTGGACAGTTTTGACTTAAGGAGTATTAAAAGGCAACCATCCCTGAAGGTATCTTCCTGATCCTTAGACTGCAGTAGAAATTCACTATCACTAGCAATTTTTTGTGCATCTGCCACTGAGAGGTGATGAAGCAAGGGGGGAAAAAACCCCAAAACCCAAAAAACCATGAGGTAGTTTCCCCAGCAATTTCATTGTGCATTTTGTGTTGTGATCTCCTTGACAAGATAATATTTAGAATTTCACTGGTTATCCTCTTGGTTGCTAAGTGACAGCAGAACTGAGAACGAGGAAATTTCACTTTGCAGGAGAGCACCCACAGAACACTGTTCTCAGGATAACGCTTTTACTATTACAGTGCAACACATGTCATGGAAAATGATAAGCTAAAGAACATCCACGAAAGGAACTCCTCCAGCAAAGCTGACAGTTTGCAAATTTGAATGGAAACAGTCATTTCTTTTAAAAAAAAGTGTGTTTCGGAGTGAGATCCATGCTATCATATTCAATAGATAATTTCAGTTCATACAGCAGCCACCCTAGGGTTCTGTTCAGTGGATTCTTAAGCACACTGCCATAACCCAGCCATGCAAGGAAATGGGTCTAACCAGTGGCTGAGTTTATTCTCCAGGGGACTGGATCCCAGTGCAGGTGCAATCAAGGAGTGCTCTGTCTCAGGAAGGGTTGAGGACTGCTTCTATACTCATTTAGGTATGACTGGATATGTTCTGCATGGACTGTAGAGGATATATCTACACTGTTTGCTGGTTTTTGGTGCTCATGGACTATTATCCTGAGAAGACCTAAACTTCTCTGGGGCTTAAACAGCCCTACATTCAATCAGCAATCTTGAAGATTTGGACCATATGACAGTACAATGACACAGCAGAGCAATATTTTAACACTACATAATTTATTCTTTCAGAACAGGAAGGAGGCATGTGTGTATCTGAAAAAAAACAGGAAACTCATGCCAAAATTTTGTGTGGTGAGTCATCTTTACAAGCATAAAACTTCCAAGCTTTCAGGCTGCATAAAGTGCCACTCGCCTTTTCGCTTTCTACCAGTTCTTGTTCACATGAAGTCTGCACACACCCTACCTGAAGAAGCATCTCTAACCTCAATTCTAACACATCTGCATGTGTCCAAACTGAAAACCTAGAGATGTCCCAAATGACCACTAGATAGACAGCCTTTTATTCTAGAAGACTAAGAAGACAGTTGAAGGACAATCAAAGCTGATGTTTCCAGACTGCTCCCTGTGAACTGGGTTAACATGGCAAAGTTTTGGTAGGGGGTCGGGGGGGAGGATGTGGAAGACTGCAGGGGTAGACTCTGTAGGCTTGCCCCCGTGTCAGACAGAGCCAGAGCTGGCTCCAGGACAGACTCACTGTTGTCCACAGCTGAATCTATCAGCAAGGCTGGTGGCACCTCTGTGATAACTGTTAAGTTTTGACCCAGCAGGTAGCTAAACACAGCTGCTCCCTACCTCCCTCCCTGCAGTAGGGTGGGGGAGACAACTGGGGGGGTGTGGGGCGGGGGTGTGGTGGTAAAATTCATAGGTTGAGATAAAGACAGTTTAATAGGACAGAAAAGAAGGGAAAATAATAACATCTACAATAAAAGAATTAGAATATACCAAAGAAGTGATGCACAGTGCCACTGCTCCCCACCCACCCACCAGCACCCAGCCAGCTCTCCAGCAGTGGCTCCTGGCCAGCTTTCCCCTTCTTTTACATACTGAGCAGGATACCATATAATATGGGATACCCCTTCGGCCAGTTTCGGTCAGCTGTCCTGGCTGTGTCTCCTCCCAGCTTGTTGTGCCTGCTGGTGGAGTGAGTGCTATGAGAAGTGAAAAGTCCTTGACTTACTATAAACGCTCCTTACCAACAGCCAAAATATTGATGTGTTACCAACATTATTCTTATCCTAAATCCAAAATGCAGCATTATACCAACTACTAGGAAGAAAATTAACTCTATCCCAGCTGAAACCAGGACAATAACATATTTAAGTAAGGGGGGAATAAAAGAATAAAAGCTGCTCCAGGTGCCAGAGCAGAGATTCCCCCCCAGCCCATGCACCCCCGGCGGGGCAGGCCGTGCCCCCAGCCCATGCACCCCCAGCAGGGCAGGCCGTGCCCCCAGCCCATGGAGCCCCCGGCGGGGCAGGCCGTGCCCCCAGCCCATGGAGCCCCCAGTGGGGCAGGCCGTGCCCCCAGCCCATGGAGCCCTCGGCGGGGCAGGCCGTGCCCCCAGCCCTTGGAGCCCTCGGCGGGGCAGGCCGTGCCCCCAGCCCATGCACCCCCGGCGGGGCAGGCCGTGCCCCCAGCCCATGGCGGCCCCGGGAAGCAGCTCCCCCCGCGCAGCCCGGGCACGGCTCCCCCCGGGGCAGGGGGTGCCCGGAGGGGCTGTGACCCGCGGGTAGCGGCACTGGGGCAGCTCCTGGCAGGGCCTGTGGCCCCACGGGGAGAAGCCCGGGCTGGGGCCGGGCTGGGGCAGGGCCGGTGCCCCTGCGGGGGGCCTGGAGCCGGCTGGGCCTGAGGGGGTGCGACCGCCGGCGGGGGGGCACGGTGGGCTGTTCATGAAGAACCACAGCCTGTGGGAAGGCCTCATGCTGGAGCAGTTCATGGAGGGCTGTCTCCCGTGGGAGGGACCCCAGGCTGGGGCAGGGCCAGGTGTGAGGAGGAAGGAGCAGCAGAGACAAGGCGATGAACTGACCCAAGGCCCCGTTCCCCATCCCCTGCGCCGCTGGTGGGAAGGAGGCAGAAAAATCAGGAGTGAAGCTGAGCCTAGAAAGAAGGGAGGGGTGAGGGGAAAATGTTTGTAAGATTTGGTTTTATTTATCATTATCCTACTCTGATTTGATTGGTAATAAATTAAACTGCTTTCCCCAAGCTGGGCCTGTTTTGCCCGTGGCGGTAAGGGGTGAGCGCTCTCCCTGCCCTCACCTCGACCCACAGGCTTGTCCTTACATTTACTCTCAGCGGCCTGGCTGAAGTGGGGAGTGATAAGAGCAGCTTAGTGGGCACATGGCATCCAGCCAAGATCAACCTGCCACAATCACAAATATTAATTGTACTTTTTTTCCTCTGAAATTACCTTTGTAAATATTCTAAAATATTTATTGGGAATGTATGTTGTCCTAAACTAAAAATCTGTTGTTTATATAAACAAATGACATATCCATTAGTCTTAATCATATAGATTAAGATTACTCATTTGGAAATTTTTACTTTAAAAAAAATAAAGAAGAAGCTATATTATAGGAGTATAAGCTTGTTTTGCGATCTGGCAGAACAAGATTCATTTAGAGCTCCAAAGACCAATTTGGTATAATTTCTTCCTTAGCTCTTGTCTTGAAACTTTCACTGCAGTGAAAAGACTGTACCCTATCTGTTTCATTTGGCACTACTTCTCTCCTTATAGCACTTCAGTATTTTTCTGTGTTGCCTTGGCCACTTCTGGGACTAACCAGCTGGCCACGGATTCAATTTAGCCAGCTGTTAGATGCTCAAGATTGGGAGTACCTGTGCTAGGGAAGAGTACTAAACTGATTTGCAACCTTTCTATAGAGTTGTGAATATCTACTTGTAAAATAAGCATTCTCTTGCTGGTTCTGTCGGTGGGTTAATACAGAACTTCTCACATCTCACAGTGGTTCACAGCTTGTTGAGTATTAGCGGTTAATTTATAAATATGACTTCAGAAGACCAGCTTGGTTCAATCTATTTATTGACTGAAGCTATGAAAGACCATAACTAATCAGCATTAAAAAGATAAGTGCTATAAAGTCCTTTGCTCTTATTCCTGCTGTAAGCAGCAGATCAAAATGAAAACAAATTTTAAAAATGCATAATTATATTTCCAGTCACTGTTTATTAGTTAATTGCATGTTTTCTGTAGCCTGACATAATCTGTATTTGACCATCGAATAAGCAGCTGTACCAATCTACTAAAATATTAATCATAAAGACCACCTACAGGCTTTCCTGTTTTCTAGCAGCCATCTGGCTGTTAGAGAAAACCTGGCTCAGAAGGGAAAGTAAGAAAAATGCAGAACTCCAAAATAGCTCATATTTGAGGGGAGAAAAAAGTGGAAAGCAAGCTCTGGGTTAGCGATCTAACACACCACACACACACCCAAACTGCTAGGTGAAACATGAGACTTTAAAAGTTTATCCAGGCCTAAAGCTGCATAGCAAAGCACCTTGGAAGTTCATGACACAGCTGATCATAAGCCCATAAAACCTTATGCTAATGAATAGCCAAAATAATGGATGATAACAGGAGTAGTTGAGACATTATTTCATATTTTGAACGAGGCAATGGGGTTTTTATAATAAACTGTGACTTAATATATCATGGTCCCTGTGTCAGACTTTAATTTAGTAGAAGTATGAACCCCACAAGGGGAACAGAGCCAAAAACTTTTTGAACTATAGGCTGGTTTTATGAGCAGATCTTCATTCTACCTGCTAATGGCCAGTGCATTGTTATTTCACAGCAGTTTCTAGGTTTGGCTTGCAGCGAGGAAGATAGGACATGGACTTGTACCTCTCACGGTTAAATCAGCCACCAGGCAGGCAACACTACCACATACATCGCTGTAGGAGGTTTAAAAATAGCTAAATATCATTCCTCTTCCTCTCTTCTCTGTATGTATATGTAACTGCACGTTTGCACTTGTATACAGGGGTTTAATTTATGGTATAATTGCAGATTTTTTCACAGCACCTGGAGTATTTAATGTTCACTTAGGGACATGCTTCAGTGGTGGACTTGGCAGTGCTAGGTTAATGGTTGGACTCAATGATCTTTTCCACCTAAAGGATTCTATGATTGTTTTGAAAAAGCCAAAAGTCATCTTATGGCCTTAAATCTGGCCTCTTAACAGATTCTCTTCATTACTTTTCTCAACTGTAAAACACTTTGTTAGCAGTTAGGAGGATTAATGAGTTGATGTTATGAAAGTACATGGAAAGCAAAAAGTGCTACATTGTATACTAAATATGATTTGTATTATTATTTATAAGTTAAAGGCTTTGGTTGAGCTTTAAATGTTCCTGGCTATTGGGTGGGTATTTTCAGTCTTGTTACGTAACATTTCATGGAAATATTTCACTCAGACCAAGACAGAAATTGTTTCTTAAGAATAAATTTCATTGCTCTCATTTTCTTACGTTAAGATAAACCTAAACCTAAAAAAACCCCACTAAACAAAACAAAACAAAACCCAAACCAAAAAAAACCAAGACTGTCTTTTGAGAAGGACTCACAGATCTTTTTCTCCATGGTCACCCACACTGGGCCATGAGGTGAGCAGCCACTTCTCCAAGTGCTGGACAGAGGCCTGACTCAGCCCTGCAAGCTGTTGCACGCTCTGTCAACCCTACGCGACAAGGCAAGGGTAAAGCGTTCCTCAGCCTGAACTACCTGGACTGCTTTGCTTTGCCTTTTAATTGCTGACTGTGACAGATACGACTTGAGAACCTGAGGTGGTGTTTAACTGGGATACTGTGGGTCAAAGACAATTCATTTGAGCTAAAGGAGGCTGTTCCTCTGTATGGAGAAGATGAATATTTGGAAAGAGTATCTGGGAACCAATACCAGGCTGATTTAAGGGATGAGAAGACAAACATCTTTGAGAACATAAAATTTATCTGTCCTCTTTTTCCCTGATATTTTATGCTCCCCACATACGCATGGGAGATAAAATGGAGAAATTTGGGGAGATACAATTAACTTCTATAAATTATTTTGAGCATCCCAGATGAGTGATTTAAACCAGGAGCTGGGTTATCACTGGGTAAGGTACAATATGGTCACGGTGATAAAAGCGATAATCTTGACAGAGGGTGCAGTTGACATTTTCTCCTTTTTGATTTCTTTTCATGTTCAGTTTGGGGTAAACTGGGTGATTTTTCCTGGAATGATGAGCTGTCTGCTTGGACACTTGTGTGTAAACTGAGATGAAGCATATCCAGAGCTCTACATAGATCCAGCTTTCCTTCTTTTTAAATCAGTGGGAAACCTCTTGCTGCTTGTATTAAAAGAAAAATGAGGCCTATGTTCAACTGTTTTGTCTCCAAACTACTTAAATTTCACTCTTGAAGATAAATCCAGTACCCTTGCCAGACAGCTTTTTAGAAGACTGCAGCAATTAGAAATCCAGGAAGAGCAGATTTGTTGCTCTATTCCTATAGCTAGCCCAGACACTGTCAATAAAAAGAAGTTGGCTGAGAACAAGATGGAAATTCTGAACTTTCAGACTTATCAGTTCTGGAAGTTCCTCATGAAAAAACCCTGCCTTTTCAGATCTAGTACTAGCCAGATGGAAAATGTCTATTTATTTAAAGAAGACTGAGAGGTTTGTTTTATCCATTCAGAGTAGGGCTTTTTTTGATTTTTTTTTCAAAATGCTGATCTCAATTATTATGACATAAACATAAATATAGATTTGTTTTGTTTTGTTTTGCTGTGGTATAAATATAGTCATCAATACTAATCAAATCCAGAAGTTGTCCTATCGAGTGCAAATTTTCTTTTTAAATTTACCTATTTCATGTCAACAAGCACAAAGAGGAAGATTTAAAATAACTGCTGAAGATGAATATAAAAATTAGCAGTGTATGTATGTGTGTGTGTGTACACGTGCACACACACATGCTTAAACCCTTATCTGGGTCTGGTTTCTGTTCTCCCCCTGTCATACTGTTTCTAATTCCACCAGATGGGAGAGAAAAAGCCTGAACTGTTAGTTGGTCAGAAACTCCAGAAACAGTATCCTGACATCTTTCAGCAATTCATTTGATGAGAGACTGGTGCTGGATTTGAAGTGGACACGAGCTGTCTTTTGATCTGACCTGTTCAGGACAGAAGCACCTTCACTAGAATCATGCACTGGTCCAATACAGTCCTAACAATATCTGCCACTCGCTAATTCCAGTTTTCAGATTATAAAGTAATTCTGCTCTAATCCAGGGATGGTACACTAGAAATTCCCTGAATTAAGAAACTCGTTACATGCTCTGCTTTCCCCTCACCATTTGCCTGGGGATATGAACTTGGGTACAAACCACTGGGTATTTGATTTTCCCCATTGAACCAGACTTGCCTGTAAAACAAAACTGCAGTTATAAAACCATTACTTGAGAAAGAAGCCACCTGGGCAAGCTGTGTGTGTGTATCGATACTCAGCATCCCAATTTCTAAGGCCTACAGTGAACATGTGATAAAAAGCAGGATAAAAGGTCTCTGGGACAAACAAAACTCATAACAGGGTCATGTTGTTCCCTCTCTGAGGTCTAGCAGAAAGTCATGTTTTCGGCTGGGAACTGCAGACCTGTTCAGGTGAGCAGTTAAGTGCCCATCACTGCTCCACACAACCACTCACCATGGGATCAGAACATGTGTTTTACTGCTTCGTGGAAGGGGGACTAAATGGCTCTGCTACCAGGCCCACAATCTCCTGAAGGCAAATGTATTGGGATTTTGAATGTCGTAGGAAGAAATGTTTATTTTTATTTCGACTAGCTCTGCCTTCCCTTTTTTATTTCTGTCTTGGCCCCTTTCTTATCTCTGTTTTGGGGACAAATGCAATACATGTATCTCCACTGGGCAAACCGTGGTGGAGATCAGTGATGTTTGGTGATGCTTCAGTCTTCTTGGAGAAAAGAAGAACAAGAGGATGGAAAAAAGAAACCTGTTTAGCATAGGAATGAAACCTTTTCCTTTTTTCCTAGCAAGTGCACTCTGTGAGTGTGGCATGTGTTTCAGAAGCCGCATCTGTCGGCAGACAGGTGCTGCTATCACTAGGGATCGCAAGAGAGCTGCTGGAACCAGCCTCGGTTCGCCAGGAATTGCTGCTCCGCTGCTAAACACAGGCTGTAACGTAGCTGACTGTACTTGCCTGCTGCCAGGAAGAGATGGAAATCCTCGGGAGGCAATCTGCGCAGAGGGGAGCCTTACAGCCCTAGCTACAAGAAGCCTGGGGATGCCCCCGTACCCAAAGGAACCAGCTTAGGGGGTGCTGCCAAGCTGTGCCTGTGGATGCGTGGATGCGGATCCATCAGGGCTCAGCCCTGCCCTGGTCTCTGCTGCTTGCTGCCCTCCATCTGGGTGTGCGGACACTGTTCCTGTGCTGTTTGTGAGCTCTTACCAGGCAAACAGTGGTATGACGTCTTTTTCTTAAGTTTTATTCTCATGCAAGCCCTGACATAGCAAGAAAAGGATTTTTTCCAAAACAGCCGTGCTGTTCCACCCAAACAAACACCTCTGAGCAGTGAAATGCCCTGTGATCATTTAATATTTAATCATATGGCTTCTCCTGGCATGTTGGATAACATCACTGCTGGCATCAACTAAGTGTGGATTGCGCCTTGACACCAGCACCAGCATTTCACTGTCATCTCGCTCCCGTTCCAGCATCCCTGGAGACCACTATCGGGAAGGGGAATGTGACCAGCTGCATTTCTAAAGCACATTCAAAGCCATTTCTGTATGCCATGTCTCTACAGAGCTGGGAAAACTTGACATAATTATTGTGCCACACAAATCCTTTCCTAAAAAACGTGGCTGCTGTCAGAAAGCTCTTTGATAGGCACTTGTTGCTGGCTTTTAAAAATAATTGGTTCATATTTTCACAGGTGCTGAGCTTGTGTAATCTGAGTCATTTCATCATAGAGTTGGGTACAGTGAATTAAGAATGTGCCAAGGCATCACTGAGGTAAAGGGGATCACCCCCTCCTGGACATAGCAAAAGAAGAGAGAAAAGTTCTCCTGCCAGTTCTCCTTCCTACTCCCACTTAATTAACATCTCATTTGCACTTGGCTACGCAGATCTTCAGCTGCACTCCCAAAATGTTCAGCTCTGAGATATGTGGGGCCCTGAAAACAGTATATTTGGGCAAGCATTTGTGTCACATCGCCTATTGTGTGCCTTTGGCCCTACTAAGCCAAGCAACTGATCAGACAGAGCCCCACATGCCAGGAAGATTTGTGGTTTACTGGTCATGGCAGTGGCTTGAGAGGGGCAAAGCCATCGTTTATCCCCCTGCTCTGAATCCTAAAGTGCCTTCCCATGTGTGACATGAGTGTCTGAGCACTCTTTGGTGGCAGAGGGAAGTGACAGTGTCTTGTCCCTGTTTTGAGACTTGGTCTCCCTGTGTCTCTGTTGTTCAGATGAGGACATTGCCCCTAGGAAATACACAGTTTTTGTCATTCCTAAAATTTGTTCATCACATTTGATTTAGCTGAAATTTCCCTTTGGGGGCACACAGATGATTCACTAGTAGAAAGCCAGCCTGGGCTCAAGACTGCCTTTAAAGAAGGGGGCAAAGCATCAGCCCTGCAGCCCTGTTGAAAGCAAGCCTCTTGCTGAAATCAAAGGTGTTTACACCAAGGCTTCTCAGTACCAGGATCTTTTCAGGCTCCATTTTAGTTGTCTTAGAGAGGTCTTCTGAGTTAATGATTAAAGGAAAGTGTAAGAGCACTTCAAGTTTTCTGAACCTGTTGGGTAGCATCTGTAATGCCTCTGGACCTCATTTTCCAGGGGAGGCAGAGGGCACAAGAAGATGCAGGGAGAGCCGTATGTGATAGCTCTTGTAAAAAAGAGTGGCCTAGGAGGGATTTAGAAAAGCACAGAATATCCAGCAGCATCAGGAGTCACTGTAGCTGTGTGCCTGCAATGTGAAGCACGGAAAGTTGGAGAGCTGAGAAAGAAGGGTCTTCCAAAGGCTGACATCCTGATTTCTAGGTATCTCTCCAAGCCACTCAAAACCCAAGAAGCTTGCAGATGATCTGTGCATTGACAAAGCCACTTGACCAAGATAAGAAATATAGAGACCTCATAGTCTTTCCATCTGTAGGCTACTGATAGGAACAGCTAAGTTCTGTATGGAAACAAAAAGACAAAACAGTAACAGTTCCACCCCAAATACATCACTGATGAAACAAAAGGTAGGTGCACTGAAGTCGTTTGACTGACTCATACCAACACTGTTTGAGCAAGAGGCAGAGTAGAGCAAGGACTGAATGGAAGAAATATGAAGACATAAAAATGTGAAGGAACATGCTGATTGAGCCCAAGAACTCAACCTGGAAAGGAAATTTAGAACTTTTGTGTTAAGAGCTGGGGTGGTTCTTGGACAGAGAATAGGGAAGTTATTACTAATTTCATTTCTCCTGTGTTCAGGAAACCAGGATTTTATACATTTAAAAAAAAAATACAACACTCAAATATTTGTGTCTATCGGCTTTCTCTCCTTTTTAAAGAGACAAACAGCAGTTAGAATTCTCCTGCCCATGTGGACTATGAAAGGCTGATGGTCTTTTCTGGCTCACAATGATTCTGTGAGCTACTAATTAAAATGCTTGTAGAGCACTTGGAACCTCGTATCAATGACACAGTATGTGTGCATTTTGTCACTTGTTTTACTGTAATCCTGGAACCTAGACAGTAACATTTCTTTTCTCTGCACATTTTTGTCCTTTTACATTTCAGAAACACTGCACTCTGTTTTCTCTCCTGGTTTTTAACCACAATGAAGTTTAACTTGCCATCATTTTTGTTTACATCCCTATTTAGCAGCATCCTCATTCATGACCTGTCAGCACAACACCAGGAACAGCAGAGTTGCAGAAACCACTGGTGAAAATGTCTCCCAGTCCTTTATCAGAAGCAATCAGCCACTTTGGGACAGAACCATTTATCTAGGTGCCCTCCTTCTAAATATATATGCAGTTATTCCCTTCAACAAACTTCTTATTTGCCAAGCTGATGCACACTGACAAAATAGCCATGAGAAAGTACCTCCATAAAGCAAGGCAAGCCTGAGTCCATGATACAGAATGTGCTGCTTTTTTGGAGTAATAGATGATCTCTGCACTTTGCTTATGTAAACAGGTGAGAGCAGGTGCAGCTGCTTGTGGGAGGGGGAAGGTTCGGCACACTGATAAAGTATGTGTCAACCCTAGAGCACTGGGGACTTGCCTTTCCAAGCAGAAGGCTGGGGCAGTCAACAGAGACAAAGGTTCTTGCAACCTTAATGGCAAAGAAGAGATTCAGCTCCCATGTCCTCATCCATCTCAAACTCCAGGTTCCCTCCAGTCATTGGAAAAGTGGAACCAGGTACCACATTGAAACCTTTCTTCCATGATTCTTTCCTAGATGTGCTCTTCCCCACTGACTCCAGAGGGGGCCTCACATTTGCCAGCTCACTGAAGGCTATCAGTTGAATCCTACAGTTCTCACATTCCCAGCCTGGTTAGCAGATGCAAATGTCTCACCACCTCAGAACTCCAATGGAATTCCTTCAGCAGGGCTGAAGGTCTCAAATACAACCCCTGCTGCCTACTGTTGCAGCAGACTAGTACGTGGAGCATCACTGAGAGACCACATGGGAGTGCAGCATCTTCACCCTGATTCTGCTGGGGCAGTTTGTTCAGCTGGGATATGCTCAGAGAAACAACTCTGCTTGCCACTTCCATCAGACTGCCTACGACTTGGTACATCAGTCAACTTTTAAATGGGGTCTTTCTCCGTTGCTCATTGCGCACACACACACAAAAAAAAAAAAAAAAAAAAGCTGAAAATAGTTGTTGGACACACATACAGAAACTTCTAAGGTCCTTATTATTTCCTTCACCACTCCCTCCCCAGGTTTTGTGATCACTTTCAAATGTTTTTCTGCATGCATAAATCTCCTTGTTAAAAAGCAGAACTGACAATATGGAAAGTGAAATAAAAACCTCTTCTCCTAATACCGATAATAATACAGGAAAATGTCCTTACAAACTGATGCCATGTATATTATCTGCATCTAGTAATTAGAAAAGTAGATTGATTCACCAGCTGGTATAAATCAATACAAAGATGTAGAGGCCAAGTACTACAGGTACAAGCTGACATTTGAGTTTGTTTAAGGACAAACCTGTTCTTTCCATTTTTGCAAGGAAAAGAAGAATGACAAGGGCAGGGCAGGACAAAGCCACAATGACACCAAGTCACCGTTCATTTAGATGATCTTTTTGGAAAACAGACACAAGACCAAACTTTGCCTAAATGAAAGCAATGGTCTGAGAAATTTGTTTATTGCTTATATCTCCCACCTAGCTGAAGGACAAGTTAATGCTCCAAATTTTATAGTAGCACCGTTGAATTGCTAGCACTCTGCAAGCATTGAGGAAGGCAGCACTCGGCAGCTCTGACCTGGGATCTGCTGTGATCTGAACCTGGTTTGTCATCTCCATTACAGAGCTCACTGGCTCCCTGGAGCAGTTCAGAGATCTGCCTGGATATTTTTAGAGCATCTCTGGTGACAGTCATTCAGTTTTCCTAAGGACTGAAAAATAATAATAAAAAAAGAAAGTCAAACAGACTGTCTTTGTAATTAGAACAGGCTGGGGCCAACTGAGGCTCCTCAGAAAGAAATGCTTTTCCCCTCCTCCTGTGATGAAAGACAACGATGAATTCTTCTGTTTCTTCCCCTTGTTGTTAGTAAGGGTCATTTCAACCCTCACCTTCTCCCTCAGGGCTGCTGCAGGTCCACCACACACAGAACCCAGGAGATGAACCAGGGACAATGGCAGGGTGCAGGCCCCACCACAGGCAGATATTCCTCTCCATCAGCTTGCTCAAATCAGGCCATTACTTGCCTGCAATCATTCTTGCTGCCTTGCATCAAAGCAGGGATTTGGGAAAATGGGCATCTCTTAGCAGCATCTCTTTTGTCAACATCTGATCTGAAGAGATGCTGAAAAGAGGGACTGTTAACCAGAACGTCCCCTGGGCTGGGTGGTATCTGTATGGCCACACTAAGAGTCACATCAGCAGACTCTGGCCAAGGTGCAGCAGCAGCTGCCACTGTCAGAAAGGGGCCAGGTGCTCTTTAGCCCCTCTCTGTCCCCCATAAATTCATTCCTGGCAAGAAGCAGAAATAACATGCCATCCAAAGAAACTAGCAGGTGCTTGTTCTGAGAGTTCTCATTCAAGAGCAAGGGAGCATTCATCAAAATTGAAAATTGAAAGTTCAAAACCAGTAAGGTTTTCATACACTGCGTGCAGTTGAACTGCTTACTCTGTAATACAGCAAGTTGTCAGGGTCTGGGACTTGGCAAGATGGTAGAGTGCACAAGCGATTGCCTGGCACACTCTTGATATCCAAGTTGCCCTAAACTGACTAAAGAGAGAGGGTTTGGAAGAGCTGATTAACCTCTGTTTAAGGATTTGAAAAGATCTGGGTATCAGAAACCAGGGTGACAGCTGGTGGAGGACAGGGACTTTCAGGTGACCAGAGCTAAAGCTCTCTCTGAAATATCCAAAATGCCCCTTTTAAGAAATAGCTTGCATTTTATGCAACCAGTTTTATGACAGATGGACTGGAAGGACCAAAACATACTTGCTAATTTCTGGTAGGGTTTCTTGAACACTGCTTAAGGCTGGAATTAAACATCAGGTGGCAGTGTGACATGTATGTGTGGTATTGTACTAGTCTCATGGGATCTAATGTGGGCTGAGAAGTGGCTGGATGACATAGTTTCAGCCTTGGATATTGTGCAGACCTGTGGGTTGCTGTATGGCCGCCTTCCTCCAGGGATATGAATTAGATGGCATAGCAGTGGCAGGGTTTAAACAACAGTCAGTGAGGTTTGATCGCTGCACTCAGTCGACAGGAGTTGCCACGTTGCTTTACCAGGGCCCAGATTTGGAAATATCACCCCCTTTCCATCTCCGACAGCCACCAGGACATTGTGGCCTATATGCTTACCACACCAGTGGGGAGAAGGGGAAAAATGGAGTGGGAAAGGGTATATATACCAAGGTAGTCCTCCCAGGGCCTTTTTTCCATGGCAGTCAGTCCTCATCACATAGCCAGGCCTCCTCTCACACCTTCCTGACTGCTTCAGGTATTTGCACCCATTACTACTTCCTTTAGCAAATATTTATTCGGCCTGGAACCCAACACTTAGTGGCTTTGCAAGAGGACATCCTAATCATGTCCTGCTGCCACTCCATCCCTTTGCCATGGGCTTTCAGGGAGTAGCCTTAAGCCAGTCATTCAGTTTTTGCCCTAATTTCTTGGCTAGGGGTGGAGGGCAAGGAAGGTGTTATCTATTAATTGCCAGTTATTTGTAGCTTTAAACTGTCAGGTTCATAACACCGTCCATTTCAGACAGTTCAGGAAGAAGCAGCTGTTTTCAGAGCTGAAGGCTCTCAGTACTAACTTTCTTATCTAGCAAATTCTTAACTTCCCAAAAGTTCTTATTTCTCAGTAGGCTATACTGCCCAGATACTGATCCTATTAAAAGGGCCATCACCTTTAGTTTTGCAGGTGAAAGCTCACACTTTAGCTCCTTTCCCAACAATGCAGCACGTGCACATGCATTTGGGTCACTATTGTGTAATACCCATACATTTATAGAAGACTTTCTTGGACTAGGGCTGCTACCCTAACAACATTCATTGCCTTCACACTTAAATAACACAGAGAACATCTTGCAATAACATGTTATTTATAGCAGCAGCCAAAAGCCTTCTGACTACCTGTTCTGCCTGAGGGCAGCCCATGCCCATGAGATCGTGGCCAAGCTACTCCAGAACATGTATTTATTAGTTTGTTGAGATTCAGAAACAAGTAAGCTTTAACAAGTCTGCTACGACTCAACATAAACAGGCATCAAAGTTCTTATTTAAACAGCTGTTCCCAAGTGCAAAGTGCAAGATAATGCTTCTGCAGAAGTGCCTCACTCTACAGCTATTGTAAAACCTCACAGCTCTTCTGGAATTAAACTTTAATACCCCTTTCAGAAGTTTTACAATCTAATGTTGTTTAAGATCCCTCAAATTATAATGTTAATAAGTTTCATTCCTGGCTCTGCCATGATTTGCTTACCAAAGAAACTTATTTCACTTTTGCTTCATTGTCCCCATCTGAAAACAGATTTACTAATATTAACAACCTTTTTTTCTCAAAGTGCTTTCAAGCTTAGAGATAATTGACCATACAAGATTTAAGCATTGTTATTATAACCTTGGCTTACCTTAAAAGCAAGGACTATATAAAGCCAAAGATCTTCTTTGAAGACATTTTTGTTGCTGAGATGGGTGAAAATAGCAATGTTTTTTGCAAAAAGGCTACCAGGTAGCCCCACATCTCATCATTTCTGTCTTGTATAACCAGGGGGAAGTTAAATAAATGCACAAGAGATGCTGTATACAATGAAAAAGGGAACGTGCTTTACTGGGCCTGATCACATTTGTTCCTTTTGAACTCAGTGGTGCTGCTTGCCAGAAAACTTCCATTCATCGACGCCAATTCAGAGGTTCTTTGGCATTTGAAGTAAATAGCAAAATAAAAGTAAGACAGTGTTTAATAAATGGCACACTGACAAGCATGAGCCTATTTTTCTTTATATAAAGGAATACCGAGTTATTATTTTTTCTAATGGTTTCCTTCCTTTCTGCCCCTTGTTCCCTATTGCTGGTTTACAGTAGTATAATAATCACTAGACCAGTTTAAAGCTGATATTTTAAAACCTTTTAATGTCTATACCTTGATGATAAATAGTAACAGCAGAATGATCTTTCTTTGTGCTCCATATTGCACATGAAAGAGCTTCCTGGAGACACTACATGTGGGAGACCACACTTTCCAAGGAAAATATAAGCTGGAATTTTCTGTGAGGCTTTTTAGCAGTGCAACATTTGGAATAGGAAAGTAGTTGTTTATATAAGTACATAGGGGGAAGAAAAGTTTGGAACAGAGGACATTTCTTCTGGCAGACTGGTTGATAAGGTCAGAGAAGGGGATGAGCTTCAGCTGGCTTAGACCAGGTAGCAGTTATGGCAGACGCAATAGCACTGCTACCACCAAGGCATACACATTTACAACAGACCTGCGGAGCTTCTCATATGGAATATGAGGCTCACAACTGTCTTCTGCCTCATATTACCCTGCAGGTAGGACATACATAGCATCACAGCCAGGACTTCTACACCACTATCTTTATCATACCTCCCAAGTTCATCTCTTTCTGTGAAGGGAACCATGCAGGGTGCACTGCTTCACCACAGTGTGGAAGAGGGGCTCAGGCCTGTGTCACAGCTGCTGATGTGCTGAGAAAATGGAAAGCTGTGTTTAAAGAAGCTCTGGCTGTGAACCTGGCAATGAGCAAACTTATTCATCAGGGCAACTCCCCAAACAGGGAAGCTGGTTACACAGACCTTGTGTGTGATGCTAAAATTTGAGAAGTCAAACATGGACGGGACTTAACCCACAATTTAGGGCCTAGCAGAAACAGAATACCTGGAATTTAACTGACCTTTTTGTGTGCCTTTTGAAACAACAGTAAGAATCATTGTATGTGTGGGCACATACTAGAAGTATGATTTGCATTGTTAATTGTAGGAACAAACTATAAAGCCAGCTAGCTAATCTGCAACACAACACAATGAAATGGTCAATGAGTAAAAGAAGTCAGAGTTGACAGTCTTTTTGCTCTGACGTGTTGTCTTGTGGCAGCTTCATGGGTGGTTTCTGACCAGCTGATGCAAGTACTGTATTGCTTGTCAAACAGATAAATAAAAACCAGACAACATATCAACACAGATATCCTAGTGAGAAAGGTCAAAATCCCTGGCTGAAGAAAACTATGAAGGTTGGCTGAACATATACCACTAGAAGGGAGCCCAGGCCAAGCATCATGTAACCCAGCATATTGTCCAAGTCCCATGACCCAGTCCATAAGGTCTGGTGCACTTAGAGACAACATATTTGTGAGGTCTGATAAATGAGCTATGCCTGTGTATAAAACATGGATGGTTTTCTTCAGCTATGTTGTGCATTAAAGTTTTTCGGGTTTTATTTTATCAGAGCTGCGTGAATCAGCGTTGCGTTACTGAGAGGCCAAGGGGATGCTACTTTCCACCGCTGCTCCGCAGCCTGGGTGGTCTTTGAAGCTGACCATTGCAAAAGCTGGACACTATAGCTCTAAGTAGACATAGAATGTGTTAACCATGAAAATTGGCTGTGGATTGGAGAAAGGAACAAGGGTGTCCCTAAGTAAAGACAGGCACTAGAAACATCCCAGCCTCTCCACCATTCACCCCTAATAAGGGTCCTTAATGAAGGTGTCATGGTGGAGTGTCCCTTCTCCTTTGATCCAGCAAGCATAATTTATCAATTCACTTGAATTTCTGTCCTTTGCAATTAGCGAAAACATTGTTTGGCCCTTTGCACAGTGTTTGTGGATAGGAAAAGATGAATATGATAAGGAAACTGTAAGTTACTCCACCACAGCTCAGAATGGTAGGTGAAGATCAACAGCTCTACCCCAAACACTATCTGTGTGAGACATTAGCATACACAAGCCACTTAGATATGCTGCTCTCTCTCAGACCTTTGTAATGGCTGTCAGTCATGTGTCAATAATGATCAAAGAATTAAAGTGTTCAGCAAAACTCCATCTAACCCTTCTGTCCTTTTCAGTAATAATTAGCTGTCTCAGAATACTAGCAAGCTAACCACTAATTTCAGTGGGTTTCCCTTCTGACACTGATGTCTATTGAAACAGACTAGGGAAAAAATTCTTCACAATATTAACATTAGCACTTATATAAGCACAACTAGCTGAAGTTTTCCGAGCACTTTGTGAACACAAATTAATTAATCTGCATAGTGGAAATAGAAGTGAAGCAACTTTGACTGTTGTCCCCTTAGGTTTAAAGCAAGGGTGTACAAGCTGGTTTTGCATAAATTTATTTCTGGGTCAAGCCTTGCATTCTTTGTCAGCATTAGTATTCATTAGAGAAAGAAAAAAATATGCAAGAATGGAAGAAAGTGGATTAAAAGTTGCTTTCAAAAATTGCCTTGAAACATAAATCTTACAAGGAAAGAGCCAGTAAAAGTACAATAATACCTTCAGAATTAATGGAAAAGGAACAGCATTTTAACAATTTAGGTCAATAGAGCTCAGTCATGAAGGATTTTCATTGATGCTGTGCTAGAATGGAAAGTCATTGTAAAAATCTAGATGTGTTCTATTTCACAAAAGATGAAAATTTAAAACCAGAGCTAAACCTCAGAATAAGGAGATCCAAATTCTGTTCTAGACTGTCATGTGACAAATTACTTGAAACCTTCATATTGCTATATACCGCCTTATGACTTCTCCATCACAGGGCCTTAAATGCTATCAAGCAAGGCAGAATGGTGATGTTTAAAGGGGTCCTTGTCCCTTTGAACACTGCACCCATTTTGCTTGGAATGCTGAACTCAAGAGATGACTACATTATTTGTGTTTTGATTTTAACATAGACAGACATTTGAAAAGTATTGCCAAGCTTATTTTGGCCTTTTTCTAAAATGAGATCCAGATGGTCAAGACATGCAGAAGATCAGGAAATCCAACATTAGGTGTGGGTGCTGAGCAAAGCTGGGTACCAGGGAGAATACTGTAGCTCTAAGGAAAGATTGGGTGCACTTTATTTCATTATCCAGTTTGCTAACTTCTGAATCACCATCATGGAAAAACACTGACAACAGACGTGGCTCCTTTTGGATGCTTCCTGATGGCCAGCTCATGGCTACAAGGCCACTGTTTTCACTCTCTCTTCCGTACTTCATTCTCTCAAGGCTTACTGTGAATTATCACTTGGATTTGCATGTATTCACTGTTCTCTTCAACTTTCAGTTTAACTTCTTCCAGCACCCTTTTTCAGTCCCAACCCAATAGCTTCAACGAGGTGTTTACAGAGACTGGACAAGTTGCATTGTGCAAGCCATATCTGAAAAGTCTCAAGAAACGGGACTCTCCCGTCCTTATCCCTGCAAGCCAGAGTCAGTTCCTTCCTAATGTTGCACTGCAGCCTCTCCAGCCCCTTCCCTGTTTCAGCACATCCTGACAATGTTTTACATGCATGCAGCCAGCATGGATAGGTAAATTAATTTCATCACTTGATTAGGCATGCATAGAAGTATAGGTCCACAAGGAATGACATTAGACCATTTTACCCTAAGGACAGGTATTTGTGTATATACATATATGACTGTGAAAAATTTTTGTCCTATTACTCTTAGAAATTTTCAGTGGAGAAGATCCCACAAAATCTGCACATTCCCTGTGCCTTTGTCTTTCGTATTTAGAAATATTTTCCTAGTATGTAATTTACCTTAAATTGATTAAAGTGAACTGATTTCTTCCTATCCTACCACAAGCGCAAATGATGACACTCTCATTGGCCTTGTCACACCATTTTGCACAGTGACTGACCATGACTTGACCTGCTTCTCACTTTCTCCAGCCTTTTCAAAATCCCTTTGTTTCTGTAGATTTCATTTGGATTCTTTTGACGTTGCCTATACCTTTTTTTAAGTTGTTCTGGAAGTCACACTTCCTCGACCTTACATCCAAAACTGTGTTCTGTACCTCTCAGAAGAATATTTATCAACCTTGCAACACCATGCTATTTTAACATGATTTCAGTTTGTGATCCACTATACTCACCACACTCTTTTTGGCAGTTGTTGTACTAATGCAAGCATTATCCACTTTGTATTTGTCCATTTTTCTTCCTAAAACTTGGTGCCTGAATTTCATTGAATTTCATCTGACTGGTTTCAGACACCCCCACAATTCATCAAGAGTATTTTCAAGGCTCATCTCCTACCAAGACCTTACAGCCCACTTCCATCCAGGGGTCTTTTCAGCTGTCCTGAGCATGTTGCCTCTTCATCATCAAAATCATTCACTAAAATAATGACCAGCACAGGAGCCCAGACTTGGCCCCACTGAACTCCTCTTTCACTGTGAAAATCTACTCTTTTTCTGTGGCTCTTCCATCTGTATTTACTTCAACTGACATCATTTAGACCCTGGTCCCTAACCTAGGACCCTCTTAATAGAAAATGAGGAGTTGGAAATGAAGGAGAACAGACTAGTACAAGCCATCAATTGTCCAGCCCCACTCCTGTGCTGGTGAATGTTGGCTGTCAGGGATCATAACTATTCTCCCAGTTTACGTAATACTGTCAATTTGGATATCATCAATAGCATCACTTAAGCTGGATCTATAATTTGCTAAACAGATCTCATCTGTGTCCAGAAGATTTTCCAATTGTCTTTCAAAAAAGGAAATTAAATTAGTTTTGCCCAATTTGTTATTGACACACCTACACTCATTGCTTTTTAAGCCTCTTTTCATTATTCTACAACCCTGCAGAAATTGATTATTTAATAATTCTTTCTGGTACCTACCTGGGTAACAGAGTTAAACTGTCTGATGTACACTTTCCTCCAGTCATCTGGGACAAGAGTGCCCTTGCTGAGTTCTCAAAGATAATCACCAGCAATTCAGAGCTGCCTTGACTAGTTCCTCAAATCCGCTCAATTTTATCAGTCCCTGCTAAGCTGAGCATATCTATTTTATATAAATAACTTTATAATTTTATAAAGACTTTTGGTTTACTCCCTGATCTCATTTGCATGTCAATCTCTTTGTTAAAATTAATTTTGTCATGTATCTAGGCATAAGTAATCTTGTTGGGGGGAGAAAAGTGAAGCAAAGGTGGCAATTATTTTCAGTCTTCTCTGCAATAACCCTTTTTTTTGTTCTTCGCATTAAATGGTGGGCCACTAAGCACTCTTTTTTCCTTCTTTATATATCTAATGTATTCACAGAACATTTTCTTGTCAGCTTGGTGATTTTAAATGTTGGATTAGAACCTGGACCTTTTGTATTCAGTCTTTACTTTGGGGAAAATTTAAAGAGGAACAGGGAAAGAATCAAAGGAAGAATCCAGTGAGAAACTGAAGTAAAAAGAAAGGACAGGGCAGGAAAGGAACAGAGGAGTTGGAACAGAGTATAAAATAAAATAACATCTCAGTAACTGACAGTCATATTTTATCACATTCAGTTTAAAAATTTCTTGTGTGTGTGAAGGTAAAAAATGTTAATCTAAGAAAACCATACTGAAGTTTTAAAATTATTTCAATTTCTGGGGACACATGAAGGGGGAAGAGCTGATCTGTGAAAAAGAGTCACTCTCTCATCTTAAAAATTAGTTGCTGTGCTTTCCCAAAGCACCATGTGAGTCACCCAGGCCATTTTCAGCTCTCCCAGCCGATGCAGTGGTAAAGGTCACTTTTCAAACACACTTGATGTCAGCAGTGACCCTCTAATACCTGGTACACTTGTTTAAGCCAATCTCTTTCAGAAGCGCACCTACAAAGGTTCAGCTAATAGAACTGGGTCGTTGTTTTGCCCAGTCCCAAAGCCCTGCAGAGCACCCTGGCACCAGCCCCACCAGCTTCACAGGTGCCAGGATTTCACCACGACCTCTCCCAAAGGGAAAAAGGAGGCGCATTCGTTCTGCTGATGCCTTCAAAGAAGGAATAGGAGTAGGTCCATCTAGCATACACAGTGCAGAACAGCCAGCTCAGGGGTAACATTAACACAAAGACTTTTTGTTATTCCTCCTCTATGGGAATTAGTTGTTATTCACTGCCATAGGACTGCAGGGCAGGTGTCATGTTAAAGATGCTGAACTAGAGTGACGTGCTGTTGTTTTGACCTCTGTCAGTATGCTCGACACTGGATACTGGCAGAAGAGACCTGATACGCTGATACTACCTGCAAATTTGTCACCTCTGGAAAATGAATGAATGATCTGGTAGAGGATTATCCCTCCACCTGCCTCCTCAATGACTCCCTGCCTTTTGTGAGTGTGTGCACAGGTAAAAGACACCTGGCTGGTAGGTTGTGGAAACCTGTGGGCACTTAGTGTTAGCAGCACACTCCATGGATGGCTTTAGATTCTTTGATGTGACTTGACATTTCAAATTTATAGAATGATATTGAATTTTAACTACCTGGGAGAAGCCTGGCAGAACATACTTTCCACACAGCAGACACGCAGAACAAGTACAATGTGGATCACATTTAGGGCAAAGCTGTCAAATATTTGGTTGCTGTTGCTGGGAGCAGCTGTCAAATATTTGGTTGCTGTTGCTGGGAGCTCAGAAGACTTTTGCGACTCCATTAATTAATGTTCTTTTATATCCGTTCTCTCCTAGGGTGCTTTTCTGATTTAGAGCTGTGACACTGAGACTTGGACTTTGATATCAACTACGACTAACATAACGGCCTGAGCATGTTGGATGATTTAAATCCAAAGCAAGAGGAACAAACCCAGCTCTAAGGAGTTAATGATTTTAAAAGGTGTGACCAGAGAGGAAGTGGGAGGGTGGGAAGGGTGGGTTAATGGGCCCTGCTCAAGCAATACCTCTTAACCTACATATTTGTCCCTAAAAGGCATTTGGGGTGTTGCAGCAGTTTCTTTTTTTAATAATCAGACCAATAAACAACTACTGAAATAAGGCACTTTTTAATGTTCTGACAGCGTAACTAATCACTGCATAACCAACACAAGGCCAGAGCTCCATCATGGCGGATCTTTAAATCAAGAAGAAAATTATATTCCAGCTCTCCACAGAAGTATATATGTGATGCAGGATCCAATGAGTGACATCTTATAGCAGCTGGTAGAGAGAAGATTGGATCATTTTGTTTGCATTTCTTTTTAGTCTTAGTATTTTCGCTTTCTGATTTCAGTCGTGTTCCAGGGAAGCATCTCTATTTCAAAGAACGCTTAGCCATATGCTTACTCTGCAAAATGACTCATGCTTAAATGCTATGAACTCCTCAGTGACACGAGAACATGCAAAAGGATTCATCTGAATTTGTTTTATATTAAAGGCGGGATTCACCATGCCGGTAAACTGGATGCTTATTTCTTTCTTTTTCCTACATCATCACTAAACATGGCGTGATCATTAAGAAGAGCAGCCTAAGTTTGCACTTGTAACTTTGGCTCAGGTCTGCCAGTCCAGATCCTGTGGGTTCTGGAAAGCCAAGGGTATGTTAGGATTCTTACATAACCTCCGCAGCTTTGATGTGGTTTAGTTTATTTATAACAGCTAGCTCTTATGAATAATAATTCCTGCTTCAAAGAGTTCATAGTCAGCTTCAAGTTCTTCACCCTATGCTACTCACCCTCCAGAAAAATGATCTGTTTATCTGTGTACTTTTCTACCACCCGTATTGGGAGCGTGCACAATGACAATACCTAGTCCTCCAGGTTGATTCACTGTGGGTTGGTCAACGCTCAGGACAATGCCATCAATCAAGAAATTAATTCACTGGATTGTCAGCATTTTCAGACATAAGCTTGATGTTCAGCCTGAGCCTTTTGTCCTCTACTGTATATTTTTAGAGGCTCTTGCCACTGGCATTGGTGAAATATTTACAGATGAATTCTTTGACTTTTGTTGGCATCCAAATGCTCTAGGTGGCAATTAAACCTCAAAATAGAGCAGTGACAAATTTGGAGTTGTGAAAAAAATTTCTTTGCTCAGGACAATATTTTCACTTCCATCTATTCATCGAATTTCTATTGACATATACAGGAAGTTTGCCCAAGGGCCCTTGAAGAGAGATGAACCATTTGTGCCAGTATTGCATAAAGATTTTAAAAGCATTGTGTTTCACCAACATGATCTGAGTTTCTGTCCTAAGAGAAAGGCACTGAGTACTTGGAAAAGAAGAGGGTGAAGGAAGAAATTCAAAGGGATTTTCCAGCCCTTGGGTTTGTGGTTATAAAAGCAGCATTTCAGGGTCAGAAGGCATCAGAATGAATATAGCTTGCGTTTCTGGATTAAACTGGGTTTTTACATTAATAACATATCAGAACTGCCATTTACCTGTGCTGTGGTCCCTTGAAGCTCTAGGTGGTGTGGAAAACCACATGTGAAGCCCTCTGTGGAGCAATCAGCTCATCATTTCATCTTTCCAAGGATGTGCTTTAATCTACCTCATCTTTTCTTCGTAGGTCAGTAATTTCAGGCCCCTAATCATTTTTATTGCTCTTCTGAATGCCTTCTAATTTCCAGTAGTTAGAACTTAATGCAATATGCCCAGTGCAGTTACAGCAAAGCCTCTAAGAGCTACAAAGGGCTTCAATTACCTCTTTGGTCTTTAACTGCAATTCTGTTTTGCTTAATTTGCTGATAATATCAAACTGAAAAATTATATATCCTCCATCATCATAATGTCTGTGCTCAAACTATTTTCTACACACTAGATAAGAGCACCCAGCATTTTTCTGACACTGTGTTACTTCTTGTTCTGTATTTCTGACCTGTTTCTCTGTGGTTTACTTTTCTGGTTTCGTTAGCATGCACAGAAGCTCTAGCCCGTCATCTGCCCTAGGTCATGTGAGTGATCACCTTGTTACAAAAACCTGTCAATTATAAGAAATTAAGGCAAAATGCATCTGCCATCAAGGCACAAACCAAATCTGGATACAGCCCTCCCACAGCACATATTTCACTTGAAGAAAACGAGGACGTTCCCACACAGGCATCAACCTCTGGGCTCCCTTTAGAGTGAACAGAAAGTAATGGGCACTTCAGGGAGAGTTTTGTCTGGTCTGCTTTAGGCGTCTGTCTTGCCGTGATACTCCCTAAAGGTGCTGTATCTCTTCACTGACTGAAAGGAGCAGAGGTTGCCTCTCTGGTGGCAGTACTCTACAGTATAGGTGTCTAAAGCAGCGTGAGATTAATCCCATTTTATCTCTCTCCAATTACAGCCCCATTCAAAGTCAAGTACAGATGCAGCAGATACCTAATTTCAGCTATAGCAGCTACTCTGACATCTGAAACAGAAGGGGATGATAAATGAGTTGGATCAGGACTCATTCACTAGGATCTGCACAGACAGTAGGGAATCTTTACAACACCTAAACAAGCTCATAGAATAGTCTAATTACCAGCATTTCTGGCCCACTTTCACATTTTTATTGCTTTGATCATGACAGTCTTTGAACCTGACTTCTACAGTACCTATGTACAGAATCTAGCAGAACAAACCCAGTTTGCCTAAGGACCCCCTGGGTGTGTCTTAACAAATAATACCAGAATAAAATGAGATTTTTGGTTTTTCTAAATATAATACAAATGGCCACGCACATTGCCCCTGGTGGATACTGGTTTGATCATATGATCAGCCACGAACACCTTCTGTAAATATCTTTCTTGCAAGGAATACTAAAGAATTTAGTTGCCCATTATTCCTAAAGGCAAAATTCAGCTTCTGGAAGCTGAACGGCTTCAGCTGCAGCTCAGGATGATAAGAAGGACTGAAGGAAGTGGGTAGATGTGTCCAACAAACCAAGCACCACCATACCTTCACACAGGTACTTTCTTTTTAATTAAAGTGGGCTCTTGTAAGCTACCACTGTGCCTCAGTCTCCCTGTCCTTAAATTAAAAGGTCACAGCAGACCTGTGCTCTGCAAGGGGACACGTGTCAAAACAGAAATTCGTTCATCCAATGCTGCTCTAGTGTTGTCCATCTCAAGGTCATTAGCAAATCTGCCTAAAGCCTCATTCAGCAAACACCTGCCTAAGCTGCACAACTTTGAGCACTGTAAGGTTCAGTGGAAATGATGAGATTTCACAAGCTATATTCAGATTGTTAACATATAAGCAGCCTCCCTCTGGGCACACACAGGTCTCTCAAGCTAAGCAAGTAAGCCCCGGAGCCAGGGTTGACTTGACCACTCTGTGACATTTCCAAAATGACAGAACAAAGGCCAGCAGGTCAGAACGATAGCCTTGAGACTGCTTAAATGCACACAAAGTTTTACATCACCTTGGGCTCCAGATCCAGTATTGCTTATTTCAGGAAAAAGCAGTAATAAATCGTGAGAGAAAACATCAGGTTTTTACAAGATAAATAGTCCCAAAGGGACATGCAGGACAGACTTGATTATTTCCCATGTCTTGTGAAAGAACTGGTTTCATCCTCTTTCTTTGTTCATTTGTCCTATTTTTTGCAGCAGCATCTTTGCTGAGAATGGCACTGTCCTCTATTTACCTTCCTGAGTTTTCCTCAGTCATCCTCAGGGATGACTCTGTACCCAAGAAAAATGGGAGATCTCCCTGGACTGGGCACACTGGAGATAGTGGCAAGCTTTGTTGTGATCCAGGCTCTTCTTGTCATATAAAAAATGTTGGCAAGAATTAGGCCCCATTGGAAATCCCTGCCCGCTTGAGATAGAGAAGGCAATCCTGTGTTTAAACAATCCTGAAAAAACCCTAGGTATAGGAGACTGGAAGAATCTCCCAGGTGAAGTCTCATCATTCCCAGCTGCTACACATCAGAGAGTTCAGTTTATAAGCTGATCACATTTCAATTTTTTTTTAAAAAGAAACAACAACAACAAACCAAAATAAAAACCAAACCCAAAACCAAACAAACAAAAAACCCCAAACAAAGCAAAAAACCAAACAAACGGGAGGAGGGAATTTTGTCCTCATTACTGCTACTGGAGGGTCTTCCAGAAGCTCACTCCTGCAATTATTAGACGCACTCCTAACTCCCAGCCAGTTTTATCCATAAGCAGTTAGTACCTAATTGTTCTTCTAGCTGTATCGCTTAAATTAATTCATTTTGATCTTTTCCTTGTGTTTACCTGTTGGTGTATTTATAGATGACAGCCACATCCCTTCTCACTCTTCCTTCCGCAAGACCAGACAAGCTCCCAGCTCAGTTAGACTCTTTTCAGATAATGAACTCTCCCTTCCCTGGTCACCATCATGATCTCTCCCTGTGACTGCTGCAGTATAAAACCATCTTTCTCTTCAAATGGGTAATGAGAACTGTGCAGTATGCAGCATCTCTTAATGCTTTCCTGCTGGAAATACTTCCCTTGACACACTCCAGGACTGCCTTTGCCTTCTTCACACCTGCATCATTTCTGTGGCTCAGCTCAGCTTTTATCTGACTGTTATGCACAAGTCCTTAGTTATTTCCTGCTGATGGGCTCCCAGCTTATAATACAAATCCATCTTATTACTCCCTAAGCCTCTGCTATAACAAAGTATTTAGGTTTCTAATTCCTTAGACGGCTCCTAACATCCCACTGAAATCAGTAGGAATCAACTGATGCTACCCCGCTCTGACTGAAATCAGTGGGAATGAGGTTTTGTAGTATACAATAAACTAAGTTATCAACTTTTCTTTTAAGATGTTTACAATAGAAACATTATCAGCAGGACACCAGACACCATGAGCCTTAATAGTTCTAATAATTATTCTTGGAGTAATAAATCAGAAGTTGCCTTTAGAGACCTAGTAATGAATTCAGAAAATAAAATGAGCATGCACACTGATTTGACAGCATCCATTCTTTTAAAAAAGCTTTACTAATGGAGCAGCCCTGTGCTGTATCTTCTATTTGTGAAGGGAAAAGGTGTTGATGCACGGACAAACAAAAAAAATAAAAAGGAAAAGACTGATGATAATGTAAAAGTTCTAGCTTTTCTCAACTGAGTCAGAAGGGCCAAGTGGAACTGTGTTGAAAAGAAAATGGTCCCTCCTAGCTTGTTGGTCCCTAAACCAGTATTGGTACCCACAGTAATATTTCAGTCTCAGGAGTTCCTGTGAGGGAATCTTGCAATACAGTCTTTGCAGAGAGAGTGAATTTTGTTTACTGCATTCTCTGCATCACATTATCCAAATTTGCCACACATTTTTCTTAGTGCTACAGTCTAGCCTTGCCATATTGCTAAATTATTACAGGATAACACTGCTTGGGATATGACTTGAAAAAATAAAGCACAAGAAGAAGCAAAAATTCTTTGATGAAAAAATAACAATAATTTAGGATTGAGTTATTTCCAAACAAACAAGATTAAATTATTTCTTGGAACTAGACTGTAAGAATATTTCTGATCATTGGGTTCTGCAAATAAAAGTGTGCTTTACTTTACTTCCAAACTCCTTTATAAATATTAAATAATGTAGTAAACTACAACTATGAAACAAGATTGTATTATATTAATTACATGACTGCTCAGAAGCAAAGACATATTAATTTTCTTCCAAGATGCTTAGTTTCTTGGAATTTTACTAAAGATGACTGGCACTTCTTCATATGTTAGAGATAAGCCCTTGTTGCAGAAATGAGTATGAGAAATGGGAAACCAGAACCACTGGGATTGCTTCCCTGTGGCAACCCATTGCAGGGACAGAGAGAGGCTACAACACACAGAGCAATAGTTCAGTGCTGAGCCCTAACACCAGTCTATTCACCCTTCAGTTAAAAAAGGAGGGTTGAATTCTAACATTATGTTCTTTATTCTACCAAGGTCCAAAATACTTTATGTCATCTAGCTGTAGGTAGATATCCCTGAGACAAGCATTTTTGAAGAAAACTGTAATACTACGTTATGAGAAGCCCCAAGCCAGACACAAAGGGTGACAGAGAGAAGTAGCTGAGATGTGTCCAAGACTTCGGGGGATACACCAAGAAGCCTGAAGACACAACTGAATGTTCTGCCACCCCATCAGACTTGCTAAAATACCTCAGCTCCCAGAAAAGTCCAGATTTATAGTTTTGAAGGTAACTGTGTAAAGCTGGTGCTGTGTATTAAAGAAGCACCATGAAGAGACTTCACCTCAGGACTTTGAATATTAAATTAATAGAAGACAGTGAGATGCTCAGGTACTGCCTAAAGTCAGTCAGGGAAGAAGATGCATGGAGGTGTAAGTAGCAAAGAGAAGTTAACAAGAATGTTACCATTCTGTATGTTAACACCTAGGTTGCAAGGCCAGGAGGTGGTGGGCCACCAGGATCCTGCGGGGTGGCACAGGCCGTTGCATTCCTCCCAAATAACAAAAATAAGCATGTATTTAACAGGGATAGCTACTGTCTTTGTAAAGACCTCAAAAAGGCAAGTTCAGCATCTTTGCTGGTAATTGATCCAATGTTTAATTAATCTCACAACTAGGACATTGTGGGGTTTTTTCTAACTCATAACCCATCATGTCACAACATAGTAGAGGGCAAGGCCGGGAGGGACCTTGAGAGGTGTCTTGGCTCATCTTGCTCCAGGAAGGGATCAGCTTTACTTGAACTGCTGATGTATTTGACATCTGTCCTTAACAATCTCCAGGGCCACCTCATTCCCACTTTCTCTTGAATGACCTGAATAGAATGTGCTTTTTAAACCTTCTAAAGGGAGGCTAATTTCCTAGTTCCCAGTTGATGCTTCTGGACTTTTTTTGTTTTTTCCATATCTGTCTGGAAGGATTGTCAGCTCAACTGGACGAAATACTTTGTTAATTAACTACCCAATGTTGTGTCCAAAGAAAGTATCACTCCCATACTCTGTTTTTTAACATATGCTCTGTGGGGACATTTGTTTTTCTTTCCTTCCTGTCCTTCTACCTTGATTAGGCCATATGAAACTTAATTTTCTGGATGAAAACTAAAAAAGCAGACATTTCCAATCCTTCCCACAACATGTAGTAACCAGCAGATATTTATTATCACCTGCTGCACCAGTGATGAAAATGTCATATGGTATCAGACAAAGAGCCGATGTTCAGACAAGTCCTGTACTAATGGCCTCACTCAGGAACAGCTACATTAGCAACTCCATTTCAAGGTCTGTCAGTGAGCCATTTTTTCCACCCATCTATTTTGTGCCCTGTTGATTCCTTTTAATGTAAGATTTTAATCAGTGTGTCAGGCAGTATTAAGTGAAGCACCTTGGAGAAATCCAAAGGTACCACCTCAACACAGCTGTCTTAATCATTCAAACCTATAATCTTATCAAAAAGAGATAACGGTCTTGTTTAACAAGATGTACCTTCCACTAAAACCATTTTGCCTGGCATCAATTACCTTCTTAAGCTCTAACTCTTCATTGACAGAGTCCTGAATTCACTGCCCCACTCTCTGGCCTCAAGGAACATCAGGCTAACTGATACCTGGTTTCTTTCTAACTGTAGGAATCACAAGAGGATTCTCTGATGATACAGCATTGCCTTATTTACCAGGATGAATTACCAACTAACCACAGAGGGTTAGGGTCATTCTCACCTCAGCCCCTATTGACTCTTAAATGTAAATTGTTTTCCTGTTTTGTTTATTTGAAGAAGTCTGGCATTAGATGGGACTTCATAGCTTCTTTTGATATAGATAGTAAAACTTCTTTTTCATCCACAATGTCACTTGGGCTGGGGTTTTCTTCTTTGTTTTGTTTCCTTCAAATATAGACGATAAATATCTGCTGAACATTTTTGCATTGCTATTTATGATTTTACATCTGTGTCCAGTAAATGACATATAGGAAATTAGCTTTATTTTCTCCCTTAAAATGGTTGTTCTTACTGTCTGTAATCCTGACAACTGGTGCTATTCCACCGATTCTTTAGCAGTTTCTATCAACTACCTACATTTTAAAAGTTGTAGCTTACATTCATGGTTATTAAATCCCATTTCTTTCCAGTTCTTTATATTTGGGAATGTTTATGTTTCACAGGTGTTTTTTCCTACAGGATGCCTTTTTTTTTTCCCCAAAAAACAACTTTCTTGAGTTCAGAGGATCATGTTATGGACCTACAGGAGTATTCATACAACCAGTTTACAGTGTTTATTAAGATTTGCCACTTACGTTCCTATATTGTAAACAGATGTTTAAAGAGAAGACAATTGTGTTGTCCAATAAAAGCCAGGCAGAAGTTGTAACTGCTAGGCATCTTACACTTCAGCATTTCAAATCTATAAGTACTGAAGCATTCTCTCGGACCTGGAATCATATACAGCCACATAACCATAACATGAGCTGTGATGTAAAGCGTCAGCTCTTTTTCCTTTCCCTTCCAATGTTACATAACTGAAAGGATCTTCTTATCTACTATAGCATCTTTCTTCTCTGCTACTGAGAGAGACATCTCCTCCCATTTGCAGTGTCTCTCAGGATTTGTGCAATGGTGCTTCCTATGAGGTCACCAGTTCCAGTGCAGATCACTGCCAGGGGACTGTCCCTTCATACCTCAGGATCTCATCTGTAGTTAATAAAAGCTTCCCCTCCTTCTCCTAGAAAGTAGCTGCACTATCCTACTCTTCTTGCAGGAGACTGGCTCAATTTTCCTAAGACTTTTCTCCTCTTTTGGCCAATTCTAGCTACTTCCTGAGTTGGACAGAGATTATTTTTCTTTCCCATGTTTTTGAACCTGTGTGCCGGTTAGTTCTTAGGTATTGTTCTCCTCTATCTAACCACATGGAGACACCATTTCCTTTTATCTCCTTTTCCAAGCTGTTTCTTACTCCCTGCCACTGTGATACAATCTCTATTTCTGTGATAGGATGTGCTGTGCTATTGCTTGGATCTGGATGTCAGGGAAGTCATCTCTACTCCTGACACATAAGAAGATGATCAGCTATTCCTCAAAATTATAATTCTTCTATATCTTATAAGCCAAGATATGCCTTTGTCTTTTCAGATTCTTCCTCTGCAGGCAATAATATCCAAGGCATGTCATGACCATTGATTTCTCTACCAACCCTTGATAATGAATTAAATTCGTACGTAGAAAACAAGACCACCAATCTTTCTTCCATTAATTCCCATTTTTAATCCATTAACTAAAGAGGGTTGAGTTTGTTGGGTTTTTTTTCCATAGCCCCTTACATCCTTGAGCAGGGAGAGACTAGACAAAAATGCTAAATAGTCTCTTTCTTTCAAAGAGAACTGAAGCAAACTACTGATGTTTCAGATCTAAAGCAAAATGTAGCTCTTCAAGAAGGTTAGCTGAATTTATTTCACCATAAAATTCATTATTTCCAGAAATTCAGACAGATAAATTAGCCAGTTTCCCTCAGTTCACCTGAGATGTATTTGTAAATGTTATCAAGTAGAAGACTATATTTCAGCATACCATAGCGTCTATATAAACAATGTACACTGGGGCAGAAGAGATGGAAAAGCACTCTGATTTCCATTTAAGATTCAATCCTACTATCCTTGCATATACAAACCTTCACATATTTTCAGCATATGGATACAAGATCAAAAAAGGGAGTGCACAATAAAACTTCCCACCAAAAAATGTAATGTCAAAAGTTGTCTATTGAGTATCCTATTCTTTTGTGTAAATTGCAGATCATTAAAATGTCAAAAACAGAGGTCTGCTTCTGGAATCTGGACTTCTGAAATGAGGAAAAGGAGATGCAGAATCTAGGTCATGTAATTTCAGAGCCTGCAAGTGTCAAAAAAACTTCATAGTCTGAAGTGATTAACATTCAACTGCAGCAACTGCTACAAGTGAAATCTTTTCTTTTGTTCCAAAGCCTTAAGGCTGCAGTCATAAAACTGTCTGTTCAGCAGTTATTGATGCTGGATTGGGTTTCTTCTGATTGTTTGGGGGGTTCACACTATTTTCAAAATGGTGCAATTCATACATTGATTTTCAGTACCTAGAATATAAAACATTGAGGAGGATGAAATGAGCAGTAATGAGCCTGTTTGTGTGCCTCATTGAGTCAATCTGAGTCTTGGGTGAAAAAATCAAGCTACTGCAGTCTTTAGTCTTTGTGTCTGCACCGTCACGTTGCTGTGCTCCTCTCTGTCAGGATGAGGGTACACAGGAGGGCAGAGTGAGTTTTACTGTAACTTAAAACCTTGATCCCTTGAGTTGCTTTCTATGATAAGGGAGGGAAAGGGATGAACTACCCTCCTGCCTGGATTAGCTGGGGAGGGCAGGCTACTACAGTTGCCCAAGATGTATTTTCTAGAATAGGAGGTCAGGTCCACAGCCATGGGCCACTGAATAGATTAGTTGGTACTGTAATTATTTTGATGTACATATGGAAGGAGAGATCAATCTAAAACACTTCCAGCAGCACCTTGGTTTTTGATGCCTTTCATTGGCCAGTGTGAGCCATCTCAGTCGCTGGTAGATCAATGCACCATACTGGAAAGGCATCATCATAGGAAGGGGGCTGCAGTGCAAGAGCAAGTCTGGCCCTGTTTGTTCAGTTGTCTGTAGACATTTTGAGCATGGAGCACCTCCAAGAATGGACCCTAAATCAGCAGGTTATTGCTTGGCAGGCTCTGCCATGTGCAATTTACTCTTCCTTGGAATTCCTCTGTGTCTCTTTTGTCCTGCCTTGAAGAAGTATATACAGTTAATTTATTACCACACCTGCTGTCCCCAAGGTATGTTTCAGAATGACCTCTCTTTGACTCTGTGTTATTACCATTCCCTCCCATCACCATTTGAATCATACTCCCTTCCTGCATTTTTCCCATCTGAATTTCAAGGGGCTAGGGAAGCAGAGTTTAATTACAGTTTCACTGGCTATATTATGTTATGGCACTGAACCCCAAGGCTTGGCTATAAGTGGAGCTTTATAATAAGCTATAATGACCCATCTTTTCTTAGGTACTGTGAATTTGAAGCCCCCCTCTCTAATTATTATTTCAACTTGGTATATGAATTATTTAATTCTCCCAAGCTCTAGCATGTATGAAAAAAATGCTATGAAGCAATAAAAATCTAGACTTGCTTCCACTGAAGACAAAAACCTAGTCCCTGGCAATTTCAATGGAAGCTGCATTAAACTGAAGGGTTGTTTAAATGGAAATTGCTTCATTACCATGGTGAATTACAATGTTATCTACAGAGCTGGCTTTCAAGACCCATGTAGACAAATAACATTCTGGTGCAACTCTTAAAATAAGTTCCTGCTACTGCAGGGTCTTGTAGCGTTACTGGAACCTCACTTTCTCCAGTCCTCTCTGATTTGGTCCCCCAAACTAGCTAAAGCTTAGCTATAGCCTGGGATCTGAGAGAGGGCATTGGTATAATATTTATGGTCTAAGTATAGAAACTACATGCTGTGAAGGTCTATTTTGGCTTTCAGCCTGGAGTAGACATGAAAGATCACTCCTCAGGACTGGCATAGACAGTACTCTTCCAGGAAGCAGTCACTGTTTGGGAAGGGTCCAAGCCTCGCCAAAGAAAAGGAATGAGTGCCAGAAGGGACATTTGTGCATCTCCTGGAAAGCATCTGCACCTAAGGGAACAGATTCCAACGTTCTAGGTAAAGGATCCAAAAAAACCCCTCTGCAAAACTCATCTCAGAAGCTCACTTCCCTTCAGCAGCAGCTGTCTTTGAGGGGGATGGAGATGCTGCCCATACTGTGCTCCTGTCTTCTGTTGCTATGGTAATCCTGAAGGTTTTTTAGGACAGAGCTTTACAAGTTTTATTATTTACATTAGGTTGTTACACTTCGTTTCTTTTCACTCATCTTGCTTATTTCCCACTCTCCCCATTCCCATGGACTGCCTGTACACATCATTAAATAATTAACACTCCTTTGTATTATGCACCTGGGACAGCATTGCAAACATCAGCTGTAAAATACAATTTGAAAGAACAGAGATTCCTCTCTGATTTGAAATTAAGCAGGGAAAATGTTCAGCCCTGAGATCATATTTTTCTAAGCATTTACATTTCTATGTCACTCACAGCAAATAATTTCAAAAACCTAATTTGCATTTCAATTTTTGTCATTCCACTCCACTGTATTTCACTCCACATAAAGAATGAAAATAGACTGTGAAACTTACTGGAAGCTAACTGGAAGCTAACAAATCTGGCTTTTCTTTTCTAGCAAAATGATGCAGTGTTTGGCTTACAAACCCAGCAAGGGAATAATTCCAATTAAAATTATTTTCATTGGAATGCTTAAACACGGAAACATTTCTATTGGTTTGAATCTTCATTTCACAGAACTTAAATGCAGCTCTAACCTGACTTGTTGGTGTGCTTCCTGAAAAATTCTTCTGCATGTATTTTCTTCCCAGTCTTCAGACCCTGCAGTTGACTAATCCTTAAACAGAGGTTTTTAAGTAAAGTTATTGAGGCTTGTCCGGGGACAGCATGATTCCATACTGATTTTGAAATTAGTGATAGGCTTTAACACTTCTACAAAGAAATAATTTCAAGCAAGAATAATATCCTAAAATATATGAGAAAACAAGAATTTGGGAAATGTATTGGGAACAAACCTGAAACAAAGCAGCACTATTTTGTCCTAGTTAGTTGGAAGTGAAATAAGAATTTTTCAGGTTTTTCATCTCCTCTGGACTGGAGTTAACCTACCTCTAGAAGTTCTTTAAATCTAAAAAAAATGTAGGAGAAAATCCAAATTTGGCTGTGTGGACTGATTTCCTTCCGTCAGACCTTATTTTTTTGTAAAACAGAAAGCTTAACCATTATTTTCATGTCCAAAACCAACAGAGAATGCTTCCAAATGTAGACACACGGATTTAGTGTACTTCCACTGAAAACATGTGTAAATCTCCAGCTACCTTTCTTTGCCTGGAGAAAAATTCCTTACTCTTCTTAGCCCTTGAAATCAACTGCAACAACAACAAAAAAGATGATTTCTGACAATTAGGAATTGCTTGTGATGGAAGAAGGTAACTAGGAGTTCACATCAAAGGAGTATCTTTAACTATTTTTGTGATGCACACTCAGCTCCAGAATGACTTTCAGATCCCCACAGAAATACTGCTTATCCCTTGCAGCATTGAAGATATCTCTGCAACACATTGCTTAGAAGGCTTGGTTTTGCTTGGGGCTTTTTTTAAGTCTCCCAGGAGAACTGTCAGTGACAGTCCTTGCGTTGGAGAAATGGGTCAGGGCTGAGCACTGGATCTCTGGAACTCACTGATGCTATTCATTAGTGTATATCCTTGGAGGATTTGAAACAATAACACCAGTTCTGCCACTAGCATGAAAACAGAATCTGGCTGTTGTTCAGCAAAGAAATCTCTTTTTCTAACTACAACTCAGCAATTAATCATAAGGCCTTTCTGAGCAAGAGAAGGTGGCAAGTGGAACAGTTTCCCCTGTCACCATGGTTTGAATGAGTTGGGGATCCTGTGTCAACACTTTGTGGTGTCTTCTACCATAGATCAAACCACAGCCTCAGATTTTTATCTCAAATTTTCTTTTCACCATATTAATCATTATTATGCATGTTTATACCCCAGTGGTATGGTACAGCAGTTCATCTGCTGAACCCAGGGAGTTCTGATGGGATGCACAAGGGGATCTGGTCTCTCATGAGACATGAGTGAGATCACTTCCACATTGCTGGCCACCAAAAGGCAAGTTAGGAAGACCAATACCCTTTCCCTGCTCCCAAAGGGCAGGAAGAAGGTACCACATGGCAGGGATTGGCTGGCATCCACTGGGCTGCTGAGAGGCTGTGGATGCCGCTTGCTTGGCAGTCATCTCCTTAACCAAGTGCCAGCTCAGTGCTCTGTAATGCAGCCCAGAGCAAATCTCCAAGCTTGAGCTCTGCTGTGAAAACACTGATTGAGAAACAGAAGCAAAAGATGAAGTCCCCGTAGGCTTGAAGGAGGTAGCTGTAGAGATGAAGAGGTCATGCAGCAGCGAAATCGCTTGCTTCCAAGGGGGAATTTGAGCTAAGCTCTTGACCTCCCACAGACTTCCAGTGTGGAAATTAAGACAAATTAGATGGTCTAGTCATGTTTTAGGTCCCCATGAACAGCATGGGTATAATTCTATTTTCCTTGCTTCAGAGAAGTGTTGGGAGGGCGAAATGGGGAGGTGCTCCCATACAGCAGCAGTGACAGCCACAAAAGCATGTAGGATCTGAAGCCCTGGGTGGGACACAAGTCTGGATCTTCTGTGAAACTGCAGGGAGCTAGCATGACTCAGCAGTGTGCCAGGCCAACA
This sequence comes from Falco biarmicus, assembly GCF_023638135.1. Taxonomy (NCBI): domain Eukaryota; kingdom Metazoa; phylum Chordata; class Aves; order Falconiformes; family Falconidae; genus Falco; species Falco biarmicus. The sequence continues at coordinate 15,525,668 of NC_079290.1, forward strand.
CTTAACACAGGAGAGAAATTGGTATGCAGAATGATGACTTTTTGCATTCCCACAGCCACTTCAGAAAATAATAACAATATTAACAATAACAATTCACTGCACTGTAACACCCAAATAACCAATACAAAGCTCAGCTAAATGTCAGATTTCTTCCACTGGCATGAAAGAGATTGTGCAATGCTGACAGTCAAAAACAAACCGTTTAGGGGAATGAGGAAGATTGTAATGAGAAATGTCAGGGAGACAGAAATAGCTGACAGAAAACCCTCACAATTTCACCCTCAAGAAAAACTTTCGTACAGGATGAGACTGGGCATGGAAGGGAGTGAAGGAAGGTTATGAATTGTGCCATAGAAAGTCCTTGCTAGAGAGGGCTCAATATAAATATAGATCTTGTAAAGAGGATTTTTTTCCTCAGCATCAGCAAAAAGGCAACACTGTTCCATGAAGAATGTCACAAGGGAAGATACCGTAACTGAGGAGAAATTCAAAGTTTAATTGTTTGTTTATGTGTACTAGAATGAAGAGTATGCACATTCTTCATCATGTTCACACTTGCATCTGAGACCTTGTCCAGCGTTACTGTGTTTAACTCATGAAATCCTTCAGTAGGCAAAGGTACAGTTAGAGACACCGTTTCTAGGACAGCCAATGCCAAGAACAACAAACATCCCCAGTTAAAAGGCAGCCATGGCCTAGCTGCCTTCTGCACTTATGCCAAGATGCAGCATAGCCAACCAAGGATAGAAGAGATGGAGAGGGAACATGGTGGCTGCAAGGAGCCATGGGTTATACTTTGCCCTGCCTAAGACACTAACCAGCCTCAAAGCACACAAAGGAGGAGGAGCAGAAGAGGAGGATTCTGCATGTTCTTCAACCATACCTGTGGGGCCCTCATCCAACCTAGTTTAAACCTTATACCCACCCACCTTAGACCTGAATTTCTTCACCATATACATCCCCATTGCTCATCCCTCCAAAGGCTGCTAGGCACTTTAGAGCAACCTCTACCACAGCAACTTAGACCATGAGCAGTCACAGGTGTTAGCATTCAGCATTCCAGCCTCATTAGAACCTCATAGGGTGAGAGTTTAAGGGGGGTTGCTGAAAACTTGGAGTGTAAAAGGAGAAAAGAAGCCACAACAGAGAAGACCATGAGTTATATTTGCCCTGCAGCTGCCTTTCATCAGCTGTTCTGCAGGATTGATCACTAACTTGAGAGAGAGCAGCCGGGGTGGTCACATCGAGGGTGTAAAAGAACATGGTTAAGTGTGATTGAGCAGCCAGACCCCATGGCCTCTTGTCTCAGGGGCTTCCTGGTACCACATGCAACACTAGTGAGGGTTTTCTCAAGGGATTAGCAGCTTTCCTATTTTTAAATAATTTACACAATGGCATCTTCCTTCTCTAAATCTGGTTTATTTTTAGGCAGAGAAAAATACACATGCTTATCTATATAAATAATCAGAACCATATGGCCTAAACATTCCAAACAGATCAGTTAAATCAGCTTTCTGAGAGAGGGACTTTATGTGTGCGTGTATGTCTGTAAGTATGCTTAGCACAGATGAACTGTATACTAGCCTGGCAGCCTCAGAGTACAGGACTGATCCACTACAGACTTACAGCGGGCTTTACAGCCAAAGAAGCTTCTACAGCACTGTTGCAAAGGTGCCTCAAGCTTGGTAAAGGAGGAGACGGGTCATTTTCTTCAGCATATTCACACTTGGCTGTGTTTTTTTTCCTGACCCAACATGGCCAGTAAGTGCCAAGATGAGTACAGAAATGAAGACAAATGCAGTTTCCCTTGGAGACGCTAAAAATCTGAGATAGTCCAGGTCACCAAGGTGATCAGACGGTTGGAGAGCTTGACATGCGAGTGAAGACTGAAGGAACAGCATTTGTTCAGCCTTGAGAAGGGAAGGCTGGGGGGAATCTAATCACAACCTACCAATAACTAAAGGTAGCTATAGAGATGAAGGTACTTTCTTCACAAGGATGTACAATGAGAAGACAAGAAGCACTGGGCACAATTGTCTTCAAGAGAAATTCCACCTGGATATAAAAAATATGCTTCACTGTGAGAACAATTAAACATTAGAACAGGTTGCCCAAAGCAGTAGTGGAGTATTTCTCACTAGAAATATTCAAGGCTTGGCTTGGCAAGGCTCTGAATAACCTAATCTAAACCCTGCTTTCAACAGAAAGTTGGACTAGATGATCTCCAGAGGTCTCTTCTAGCATAGGCATTTTTGTGATTTTGTGATTCAGTTCTCCATGTAGGCCAAGTCTCCAAGTGCAATAATTAAAAAAATTAAATCCCCTAAATCCATCAGCTGGGCTGAGATGGTGAAGTAGCCCTCATAGCCTGTTCTCTAATGCCCTGAGTTCTGTGGGCCCAGAAGGTTTGCCAGTCTGAGGGAACTGAAGGTGCATGCAAAAAGGAATGAATTTCCATATCTGAGACAATGCACACAAAGTGTCGCAGATCAGTTTATTTTTCACCATGTTTTGCAACAGAGCTGGTCCTGAGGTCCCAGTGTCAGGGCAGTCCCAGCGTAGAAGGCCCTACCCCACAACACACTGACCATTTCAGTATCAATGCAGAAGGATAAGCAAGGTCAGTCACCATGTTTCTATGGAAATCAGTGTTTCTTTTTCTGCAAACACCCAGTAACTTCCATAATTCATCTGTTGGCTTCCACTCCCATTCTGCCACATGGCAGGTCTGTAACAGAGCTCTGGAATATAAATCTCCATACAGCCAGCAACCTGTACGTGGGAGCTGAGGAGGCAAACATACACCCCAGGAGAGCTTGTTTATTTTTAGGGCTGAAGAACCCACTAAAAATCTGTTGAAGAAAATAAAGGCAGAGTCCTGTGGTGACAGCTAATGCTGTAAGTAAGAAGAGAGATGCATGTATGTGCGGAGTAGATTAGATGAGAGATCACTGCCAAAATCAGTTGGCGTATAATTTTCAGGTCATAAAACTGTTTTTAATAGTAGGGCAGAAGCAGGCTAACATTGCTTCTCTGTTTACTTGTTTATTTTAATTCCTAATCCCAGGAAGTAGTCACTTTGAGCATTTCACACTGTACACATGCAGTCAGCAAGCCCAAAAACTAAGAGCCTCCACTGGGGAGTGAACGAAGGTCTTGTGCTGCCCAGCTTCCAGCTCTCCTTGACCAGCTGAGATTTACCCTCATGTGGGGCATCCTTTGATGGATGGTATAATGGGGCTCAGAGGGGTACTAATCCCCCAGGGTTTAGGAGGGTCATGCAGAGGGTATGAAAGGCCTCGCTGAAGCAGGCTCCAGCAACTCTCAGCCAACAGCCACTTTGGCACCGTTCCCAGCCAGCGTAGGTTATTGCATTCCCTGGAGTATTTCTAGCTGCTGGTGGGGGTAGGAGTTTAAGAGGAGGGGAGAGAGAGAGAGAGTAGGCTGCAGCATCTGTAACTCCTTCAGTAAAAAGTACAGTCCCAGCCTTCCCTTTATACATGCGCACACACTCTCATCCTTGGCCTCACACGGCCAGGAGCAGCTGAGCCCTGGATGAGGGAGACTGCCAGCAAACACAGCCATGATAAGCTAGAAAAGCAGATTCCCAAAGGCTGTCGGGTCTCCAAACTCAATAGAAGATTATGGATTTGTGCTTATATTGGGGGCTGTAAAGCCAATCAGAGCAGGTGACCAGCAGAGGTGGGCTGTCCCTGGGGTAGTCCTCTTAGATATCAGAATTTCAGACACTTGATCGTTGTTGCCAGTGATATATTTATAGACAATAAAAGTTAACTGACGACCAGATATCAGTATTGCTACTGTAGCTGGACAGAGCAGCAAAACAGTGAAAAAAGGCTACACGGCTCATTCACTATGTTTTCCCTTACCTCACAATAAGTTAGACATAGAACAATTCTGCTTTTCCCCAGCTCTCCTCTAGTCTTTTCACTTCTATTAACACGATTGCAAACTCCAGTAGTTTTGACCTGTATTGAAGGAGAGAGAAAATCAAACACACACATCCCTTAAATTCATGACTTTAAAGTTATCGACCTCCATTATCTCTATCCAACCAGAGTACTGTAGGGGCTTTCTGTCACAGCAATATTTGTCACTGCTCTGGCTTCAGTCTTTTGCTTTTTGTTGGTACTTTAAAAGGATTGTTTTTCCTTCTAAACAGGTGCTTAGTTTTAAATCAGTGTTTAGCCCTATTACTCATCTAAGTATTCATTATTTCTCAGTTCACTGATATTTATTCATCCACATTTGATCAAACTGAGTTCTTCTTCATCTGCTTTTCACAGCTTCCACGCTTTGACTGTGGTCCCTGGTGTACTCAGCTGCTTTCCTGCCTATAAAATTTCTCTACAGGCATTTTATTTTTTGCTTCATGCATAGTTAGGAGCAGTAGATGAATCCTCCCTTTGAGCGATTGCTTTAATATTTATCCTTTTTTGTGCCTTGTCGTGTGCATTACTTGCTTTTTGTACACGTGGGATTTGTGTCAGGAGGTGCTAATTTCTTCCTCTGACGTGGGTGTTGTAAGTGACAGGCATTAATAAGGTTTGATCTGTGACTTCTACTTTATTCAACTCAATGATTTTTCTTCTCACTTTAGCTGTCTCTTTAACACCTTTGATAGATGGTGTACAACTGTGTATCAAGGCATATTAAAGATGTCTCATTGATATTTATATGTTTAGGATGTACTCCACTCACTCTCACTGTGAACTAATCTTTTGACTAAAGAGCTTTTCATTTTGTGTTCATACTTTCACATTTCTGCCTTGACTTCCAAGAAAAATGCATCCAGTCCTTCCCAAGGGAGCCTTGAAAAGGGCAGGAAAAATTGGAATCCCAAAGAAAGTAGTATGACAAAGAAATATCCATGTGCATGTTTAAACTCTGCTTCCCCCATTAGATTTTCTCCCAGAAATTAGATTTTGTTTTTGCTGAAGCTGAGGTTTTTCAGTAGTTACTAACAAGATTTTCCTTCCCAAAAAAACTTCCCTTAGATTGAGACTTTTCCCTGACAGCAATGACTCAACTGCTACAAATTCCTAAGTGGAAATAAGCCAGCCATTAACCTGTTTTGGAGTCTTTGCAGAAAATGATGGACAGAAAGCAACTTTGCACTTGCCTCTGGAAGTCACACAGATCCCAGATTTTCCTGCATTTGATGTACTATCTACACACCATTGCATGGAGCTACTGTGAGATTTCAGCTGCAAGAGTAGTGCATTTTTCTGCATCAAGTTCTTGCAGTGAAAAGTGATGTTTCTTTTGGAACAGGTAGTATGGGCTTGTCAAAGGGTTGATGCTAATAGTGTTAACTTAGACTCTATTCCCATGTGAATAAGCTGCTTCTTCTGCTACCTTACTTGTTATATTAAATGCTACATTGGCTAGTATCAGGGCCTTAGTATAGATGTCTGCAGCTGAACTGTTCAGCCTCTCTGTATCCAGTGGAGAAAAATGGGAATTTCCATGGGACAGTTCATTGCATGTGAGAATAGGTGCCAAAGCTGGAAGGTAAACCTGTCAAGACACAAGGACTAACCCAGATGTTGACGCTTGTGTGGTGTAAGGTAAGTGTCACATTCAAATTCAGATGACATGAAACCCAGCCTTGCCTTCTCTTCAATGACCTTTTGCAATGCTTTTTGACTTCCCATAATGTTTCCTTGGTACAGAAGAGCACAAGGATCTTCTCAGCCTCACAGCTCTCTGCAGACATGCTACTCTTGGCTCACTTTATTGGCTTACTGCTGAATATAGCTTCAAAGTTATACATACTAGCAAAGCTTTGGAAAAAAATATTTCAAAATCTCCATCCTATCAACACCCCTAAATCCTGTTGGTTTCTTTGGTGAAGTTCCTAAATAGGAGTTTAGTTGTTCAGTGTTTATCCTATTTGAGAAGAAAAGGCCTATATAATCTACAAGACCTCAACTGCATTTTGGGATGCCCCTGAAAACTTCCAAGAGAATAAGAAGCTTGCCCACCATGAAAGTCCACTAGCACGAGGGTTTTCTCAATGACCAAACCATGTCTCTGCAGCCTCCAGCATCTGAGGTGGACTGGACAGTTGCTGTTTGCCAGTACCAATACAAATCTCCTCACAGTATTTTCCTCACTGAGAAACAGGTCATTAAAGTAATAACAGTAATTTAAAACCATAATTATCCCACCAGCAGGAAGAGAGAGAACAAACTATGGAAGAGCCATTCATTTATTTCTTGCTCAGTGGGATGTCCTAATGCTACAGAATACACCACCCTGAAGAGAAGAGTCCCATTTCCAGTGAATAGGAGCCCACATCACAAGAAGTCACATTAACAGCTGTAGCAGAGAGGTCAATGAATTTACATGGATCTAGGGTACCAGCTGGAAATGGCAGGGGGTCTTTCCTCAGCACCATGTCCTGCCGTGCCATTGCTTATCTTCCATATGCTATGGGAATAAACAGAAAACGTTAGCCTCCAACTGCCCTACAGCCAATAAATGTCACACAGGATATTTATTTTTTTTAATAACCATTTAAATTTAATTTGTAGCTGTTGGAAGGGGAGAGAGGAGGAAGGAACTTCACCTGTGTTTATATATCTCATGGTTTCTTGATGTTTTCATCAGACCTGCCCTGAGTTAGTCATGCATTTTGCTGTCAAAGAGAATGTTTCTTTCCTCAGTTTCATTGGGTTAAGTACATGTTTTGATTGACTGTTGGAAATTCCTTGATGCAGCTGTGCACTGAGGGGAGAAAAATCTGCAGTGAAAGAGAATAAAGGTCCTGGAGACTTTGTTCTCTGCCATCCTGTACTAAATTCAGCCATTCACAGCTATGCTAAGCATCTATAAAACTCACAACAGGAGTAAGCATCCACTATGAAGCCACGCAACTGACCCTACAGGGTGCCAGGCATCAAGGAGTCAAGTCTTTGTAGTGAAGATTCTTCTGATTATGGAAGAAAATGGACTTCTAGAATGTATATATTTTAATTAGCTCTGTGTGCTTATGTGTGCCTAAACAGACAGAAAATAAGCATTTCAGACTAGCCATGCCTACCCCTTTGAAACTATGCCATCTGAATAATCAGAAACTTGTTAAGAGCTCCATGGAACAAATGTTAACATGACTGTGAAGAGATGTTTTATACTTCCAACACTTGGAAGAGGATTCATCTGTAGTGGTCAGACAGGAGATAAGCAACAGAATCAATGTTGCCTGGGGTGCCTTTCATCTCATCCCAAAGTAGACATCTCAGGTAGCTGAGATGAATCATGCACGATCATTAGTCTCTACACAGAGACATGAGATACATAAAATTAGGATGAATCTCACCATTGAGGTTTACAACTGAGTAAGAAACCTTCATGATCTCTGAAGAAAACAATAAAATATCCTCAGGGATTTTCTATTTCTATCCTACCAAAAGCGAACATAATTTGGTTTGGTTCTTACTGATAGGCTACAAAACAGAATAACTTTAGAGACCAGAGTTCTTGAGGTCAGTAAAAGGGACTTCTGTAGCCATTGGTGGGTTTTGCATCAAGCCTGCAGGAAGAGGCTGAAATACATCTTTACATCAAATACCTACTTTTGGTAGGAGCAACGTCACACTTTTTATCTTTGGTCTTCTGCCCACACTCACTAGTTGCCTGCACCCACAAGGCCCCTGTAAGTCTGCTTTGCCCCTTTTCACACCTGAATTTGTTCCTGACCTGTTGCTGGACTTTCTCAGCTGTGTGGGCACAACTGTCTGTGAAGCTGTGGCAGACCAAGCCCATGTTCACAGAAACATGTTGGACTTTTTTCTAAAACCAGTTTAAATCCCCTAGTACAGTTCATCACAAGGGGGTGTGCAGAAACATGGCAAAGGAGTGAGAGCAGAAAGGGACAGGTATACCTTGGGCAGGCATTGCCGCTAGTGCTTCATCCTGGGCAACCAAAGACTGAGGATTTTGATCATGCAGTGGGAGTCTCACATGCTTAATGGTCTGATCACCTGTGAGCTTTCACCCTGCTCAGAGTGCTCTTTGGTACTGCAAAAAGAGATTCCCTGAAAAAAAATTCCTCTCTGATGTAGCTGCCTTTTTTTCCAAGTATCATATAATGAAAAATGCTATGGTGTTCCATGGTAATGTGAACCACTTGATTCAATATTTAGCAACTTAAACAGGTGCCAAGCAGTAGAGTTATTTGGGTATTTTCCAGAAACATATTTTATCATTGGAAAATGCCAGTTTGTTGAAGTGGAGACTTGTCTTGGGAATATGCCAATTTTGATGAAATTTTCATAAGAAAGGTTTCCATGGTAGTATAGGATTTCTGGTCAAAATGCTAAAGAGAGATTATTCTCCCTCCTGTTGGAAAGCCAATGTACTATCGTTAGGGCACCTGCTGAGGTCAGGACATCTAATCCCAGTCCATACCTGTAGAGGAATTATAGAGGAATGAAGGCTGGTTAATTAACATTGATAATATACAGCTGTGGGCTGGCTTCAGGGGCGGTGGGTTGGCTGACGTGGATAATGTGCAGCTGTGGCTTATTCCTGCTAAGTAGTTAAATAGCTCTAAGGGATACTGAAGAGGAGTACTGGATGAAGAGAATCAGAGAGAAAGAGTGAGTGTCTCAGATGTAGGAGAGACAAGCAGATACAAGAAGGGTGGACTGGCCTGAAGAGGATGAAGAAACAACACAGGCAGTAGATTAACTTTTGAAACTTTGTGGGGGAGTGGTAGCTGTGCCGGGCCAAGGCGCAGGAGCTACTCATTGAAGTTAACCTGGTATGGGATGGTAAGCCTTGTTGCAGCTGGCTAGTTTTGCTAGTGCTGCAACACATACCCTGAATAGAGCTTTAGACCTGGCTGACTAGCTTAGCAGCTCTTTTTCTGTTCTCAGCTGATGGTGTTTCAGTATCTCCTATAAAAACTATTCTGCCTTCTCTGAATATTGGTGTAGGAATCTGAACCCTAGCCCAAACAACAAGTCTTGAGACCCAGCCAAGCTCTTTCTCCTTTCTTGGCCAAATAATATTTATTCATTAGAAATGTAGTTGTTGGAGGGCAGCTATTCCTCATTTAGCATTAGTGGGTGCCACCAAGTTTCATTAGTTGTGTCTACACAACACTAAAGTGTGGTGTCTGTGTTTCATATTCATGTCTAGTTTGCCTTCCACCCACACAACAACCTTGTGGATAGCCTCAAACTTGCATGTTGATGAAAAATTGCTATCAGCAATGTATGAGCCAAAAAGTTGCCTGTGTGGTCCCACATGGTCTAACAGGCACATCCTAGCTACACCTAAATCCAACAGGGGACCTTACTGAAAGTCCAGTCTGAGCTGCAGACTAAGGGCCATCTTAATAAAAACAGTAAAGGCAGATGTTGATCTCAACAGGAGTTAATGGACGTGGAGTGCAGTGGAAGATACCTGTTAGAGTTGTTTGGATCCACATACTTAAATGGATTAGCTGAAATTAGAAGAAGTCTTATTTATTTTAATTTGGTGAGAGGTGCTGGGTATCAGCTTTTGGTTTTGGCATGTCTCTGCTGTCTCCCACTGAGTGAACTTCTGATTTTTTTTATTTTTTTTTCCTCTGGTAAATTTCCATGGGTTTATGTCCTTAATGTCATTTAGGTAGACAAAACCAGCATATTTTTGAACCAAGAACCATTTTATTGTACCCAGAGCTAGTAACCTCACTGTGGATAATAATCGATAATAATTTTTTAAAGTTTTCTCCATGGAGTAAACATTATTTACAAGTCAGGGTCCTCTGAGGTACAGTAGTAAACAGAAGCATAAACAGGACTTTTTTTTTTTTTTACCATGATCCCAGCAGGCTTTTTTCTTATCTACAACCTCAATGCTTTGGATTATGTAGGAAAGGGTACAGAGGAAGCTTACAGTATCTGAAAATTTTCATTCTATATATCACTGCCCCATGTGTTGAATTGAGGCAGAAAAAGTATATTTATGTACTCAGTTATGGGGAGGGGCAGGTTCTTATTGTTGCTGAGTCAGAAACAGTAGGTTTAGCGGGGAGAAAGGGGAAGTATAAAGGCAAGTTGTTTCCCCAGCCTAACCTCCCGTTACACCACATGACATCCAGCCCACAAGTCATGAGATGACAGTGCAAGAAAGCAGCCACACAGTGACTGCCTCTGCCCCACAGCAGCAGACACCCGTTTTCATAGAGCTGTGATGTGGGCAGAGCTTTGGGGTTTGCTTAGTCCAAGTGGAAGTTGTGGGAGCAAAGGGTACTGATAAGGGTAACGGAAGGGACAGAAAACAACTGAAGGGAAAGTCTTTGTGGGAAAACTTCTACGCTTCCTTTACTAACGGCTGCCAAAGACACCCACCATAGCTCTGCTAAGCCATGAACTAAAGATGAACTAAGACACTGCATACTACCATGGTCATTTTTCAATTTCACGGTGCCACCAGTATGTTGCCCTTCCCTTAAAGGGTGAGTTATAGGTTGCATATATGGTGCAAGTGACTCTCAGCTGGCACTTGGCAGCTTTGAAATCTCAAATGCACATGCACCTCACTCCCTTAGGTACCCAGGCAAACATGCATTTCCTTCTAGTGTAATCAAAGGGTTGTCGGGAGAGCAATAGATTATTGATTTTTTTCCCACTGGTAAATTTAATAGAGGACAGATAGACGGAGCTTTGAATATTAAAAGAGTAACATTGTCAAAACAAACAGACGATAAAGATTTATCTAGCAAACAACTCACTTTAAGACACTACTTTGGGGCAATCTGTGGAATATAAGGTGAACATCTATCCTCAACATGCCATCAGTTTCTAGACAGTCTGTACTGAAATAAAAATTGACTGCAATTCCGCCATCACGATGAATGTCTTCTGAAGTATAAGTATCTTAAATATTTATGATTTTTATCATTATGCTATAGCCCCATGCTTTATTACATTTATATAGACTTCAAAACATCTAATAAACAAAAAGAAAAATTAAAATCGCAGACCTAGAGAAATTTGGACATTTGTTACTTCCTTTAGTCATTTGGGAGGGAGCATGACGAGAGTCTCAAAGGACTGGGGCCACAATGCATAGTTTATAGACAACATTTTATCAGCAACCAAAAGATCTTAGGCACTAGTTTAGCAATGCATGCCATGAAATTCAATCCCAATTAGTAAAATATCTAAGTACATGTCTAATTTGCACTTTTAACAGCAAAGAGTTAAATGTGTCCTCAAGTCCCTCACTGGCCAGGGGACTCAGGTAGGTTAAGCGGCTGCAAGACACTGTTAGCTGCCACATCATGCCTGACCCACATGTAACTGCCATCTGGCTTGACTGAAAATGCAAGTGAAAACATTTTCATCTCTCCCCAGCAAACTGCAGCCACACCTGGGGTCCCAGGATCTCACCTGGGAATGTGACAGCTCAGTGGAAGAGCAACAGCCACAGATTATTGTCACAGGAGGGTACCAATCTCCAGACATTGCTTTTCTCCAGAAAATGGAGTTGTTCTCTTTCTCTGAGAATTCAGAACACAAAGGAAAAAGTGTTTGTTTAGATGAGGTTATTGGGATATAGCCAAGTGTTTGGAATGAAGGCAATATAGCATTTAAATTGTGGTTAATCACTTCGCACATTGGAGTAGAGCTGAAAGTTCACTGCAGATATTTCAGAGGCGGTCATAACACAGACTTTTACTCGGGTCTAACTCAATTGCTTCCTTCAAATCATAAAAAGTTCTTAAATATTTATAGATGAGAGGCCATCAGTAATTTTTTGTTTATTCATGAGCCTTTGTCTCTACTAATAGCTGCGCTTGCAAGTATGACAGAAAATGCAGCACAGTCCTTCCTTGCCTGACTTCTTTCTTGATTATAGAAAGATCTGATGAAATAATTAGTTGGTGCAAAGATTGTACAATTAAATGCCTGGTTGTTATTTCACAGGTATGAAAATATATCAGGATTAATTTAATTGTATTCAAACATGGCTATAAAATTTATGAGTGGCATCAGTACCAGACATTCATTATATACAGTTCATTCAATTTTGATGTTAGTAAGCTTTGAGGAAATTAGAGCCACAAAGCAGTTTATCTCACAGAATGTGCAAATTCCACCAGAGATTCTAGCAGCAATTTCAAACTCTGAAAGCACTGAGCTATGAAAAAGTTTGTAAATACTACTGAGGTTTTAAGAAGTTCTTAGAAGTCCAAGTATTTGCTGCAGATTGCATTAAAATGAATCAATCCACCTCCTGGGTAAAAAGTTGAAGATTTTAGTCAGGAATGAAGTATTTGATATATGCACGCACACACACACACATATGCTAGTGCTGAGACCCAGAATTTTAGTTTGTTACTTTTTCCCCTCCCTCTCGCAAAATCAAGAAGAGAATGAAAACCTCTCATTTTTCATAGTCCTACCTCAAAAATGCCTACTCTGATTTAGCTAAAACAACTTCCGGAGAACAAACATGCTTCTCACAGGATGCCATGCACCAGAGAGCAGAACAGAAATACAGGGGTTCCAGGAAACATTTCTAAGTCACGCTGGTAGTGTGGAGTGAACTGTAGCCAGAGGTGACTGAAGAGTTGTGCTGCTTTTTCTTTTTTCCTCCCTCGTTGTAAAAATCAATGTCATTTCACCAAAATGTAAACTTAATGAGGACACCTACTGATTTTCTCTGGAAAGATTTGGGAGCCTTTATATGGGCCAAACTGGAACAAAAGCAATTACTGCAATGTTCTGAGGCCCTATAGCTGGGGCAAAGGTTTGGAATAAAGGCGACAAACAGTATGTTGAGTCTTTCCTAATTTATGCAATAAAACCAAACCTTGGTACCCCACCATTTGCTTGCCTTGTTTATTTTGGCAGTAAACTTTCTAAAGGAAAAATGTTACCTATCCCTGTACACGCAGCAAAACAGGAGCCAGACTTGGACTGGGGCTGACCCGTGTTGTTTCGTAAACAATCACATTTTTGTGCCTTTATTTCTAACTGTCACCAATGGGGTATCTGGACAGCGGCTGTGTTGTGCTTGACGTGCTCGATGGAGAGATACTGAGTGTCTGCTGCTGTGGGAGCCATGCTGGCAACTGATGGAGTAGAGACGGGAAACATCTCCCAAGCAGACATGGCTGCAGGTGCCATTTCTTCACCAGGACTCACTGCAGGGAAAGGCTAAGGTTGCTAGTTCTCTGTTGCAAGGATAGAGATGAGGATTGGAGTTGACCTTAATGAATCTGGCTTTCTTAAAACACTCTGGGCATGTAATATTAAGCTGGCTGCGGGCTAGGATTGCCATGGTACTTCCTAGGTATTTAGAAACCTAAACCCCAGCCTGTTCCTGATTTTCTCCCTCTAGACACAGACTCTTAAGGCCTTCTGCCTTCACAGTAAAATTTTATGCAATGTTTCTTTGTCAGCCTCCAAACACAGCCCCTGTTGGGCTGAAAAGCTTTCATCAAGAATACTTTGGCAGATAGCTGCTAATTTTGGCCTCCCATGCAGCAGGGCAAGCGTTGGCGAGAGTGGATCTGAGGACGGGCACTGTTATCCTTGGATTCACAACTCACTTCTGCTGCAGCTTTCAAAACCTGCCTTGCTTCTGTTCTCCAGTCCCCAGCCTTCGGCTGCTTTAGGCAGTAGTGTCAGCTGAAAGTCACACAGTGACTTCAGTTCCCAGATCCAAATTTAAGCTAGTTTCTGTAATCTGACTACAGTGAACTTGGGGGTTTTGGCTCAATATGGAATTGCAGAATGTGACACAGAGAGTTAAAGCTAGCCAAGGAGGATTTGGGTTTGTTTTCACTCCTAAAAAGAAGCTGTAATCCATTCAAAGAATTACCAAGGAATCCAGCTAGCTCATTTCTGAAGTTCACACTGAGGTAATGTGTTATTAACCTCAATTGTTCTGTTTTAATCTTCTCTGTCCATATGAACAAAGTTGGGTTTTGGCTCTGGCTTAATTAAGAAAATATTCATCTACCATCCTGACAAAACTCAGAAGTGAAGGGAGCTGTGTGAAGGAGAGGACAGCAAAGGGCACAGCAGTGCTATATTCTGCTGAGGCAAAAAAGAGAAGGATGGACACTGTTTTACAAACCATTTAACTCCATGGGCTCATATATCACGGGCTTACTCAAGTGAGCAGAGGCTGCATCTCTTACCAAGAGTGTCTGATCATTTCAACCCTTGGGTCTGGGTGGGTAACCCGCCCTGGGGTGCTCCCAGTTTGGGAAGCAGGGAGGCAGCCCAGAGGGAGGGGAGGCTGCTCGGCTCCACACTCTTTCAGAGACAAATGTAACAGGGATCCTCAAGTTCTTCACAGATGCCACCTGTTAAATTCCCTGCTTTATTGAAAGCACCAGGGAGCACAACAAACTAATAGTGACTGTGACAAAAGAAGGTCTCCAGAAGCTACCAGTTGGCACTTTTAGTGGAAGCTATAATCCAGGCTTATTGGCCGAGTCCTTCTGAGCTGATTTTTTGCGATGTAAAATGGGTCTGCCTGCTCGGCTGTGCTGACAGGCAGAAGTAAACAGGAACCAGAAAGCCTGGGAGCGGAGCTAATGGGAAATGCCAGTTAGCACTGAGATATGTGATGTGCTTAGTGCAGAAATGGTGATGTTTTGTGGCCTGTAGTGTGCCCCACATCAGGCTAGAGGAATTTAAAGACCTTGCCATCTAGGAAATAACAATGGCTATTTTGTTATTTCTTTTAAAAAAAACAACCAACCAAAAAAAAAACAACCCAAAACAACCAAATTAGGTTTTTTACTTGTCATAAAAATGTGAGCAAGAGCAAGTGTTACAGTCTGGAAGCACTTTCACCAGTTTACCAGCCCTCCTTGCAGCAGGAAGGAAAGGGTGGTTAGGGCAGATGCCAACCAGAAAACATCTGGCACAACACCTGGCAGAGCTACAAGGTGGGGATGTGGGTGGCTACATCTTCCTGACGGAGCCTCAGCTCTCGAAAGACTGGGAAACGTTTCTCAGGACTGTGCAAGAATAGTTTGACAGGAACAGTGCAATTTAGCCTATGTAGAGTCTCCAAATAGCTGCTCACATCTCTCTGTCCTCTTGGCAAGGAGATATAGATGCTGATTTCACCAAAGTCAGCAGATTTCACACTCCTCCCTGTTTCCTGTGAAATGCAGTTTCTGTCTTTGACTTTCTCTCTCCTTAATTAATTCTGCATCATCCAAATACCCCTTGTGGCATTCCCGATTTTTAATGTTCTTAGATTTATATGGTTTTCAGGGATAATCCTTAAAACTAAAGTGTATAGCTATCTCTTTAATCCGTTTTTCTGCCTGCCTTCCTTTTCATCTTTGTAATATGATTCTCTCCCTCCTGTTTTGTTGTGGGTTTTTTTTTTTTTTTCTGCAGGCTGCCAATGCCAAAACAAAGCTAGTTTTATTATTCTGGTCATACATGTTTAATGAATTTTTGTTTCATGCTTGCTATTCCATTTTTGTGAATAGATTCCTATCTTTCTTTCATCCATTACTATTTATAAAGCTTTCTCACAGGTCTCCCTGCTGAGAATCTTTGACATTATGTCTCAGAGAATTAGAAAGATGCACATTAGCCAGCCAGAGACAAGCCAATTCCAGTGCACAAATTGGCTAGTTTCACTGGGGTTGTTGGGAGCCCAAGCTCTCAATACTCTGTCTTACTCAGGCTCAGCATAGCATGAAATAGAGCACCACAGCTTCTTCCTGCAGGCAGCTCAGGTGCTGCCAGCTCAGAATAGCGTCAGTGAGCGCATGTCTCTGCGCCCATCGCACAACTACACCCCTACGGGATTCATCTCAGAGGTAGACCCCTCTAGGAAATGACTGTCCTTGCAGCCACCTCCTGCCAGATTCTTGGTCCTAATCCTGAGGCTCTGGGGTGTCAGCAAAGATGGAAATCCCCACTGTCCTCTCAGCCTCCACAACTGTATAGCATCTGGTGCTGCTTTCAGGACTAGATGCTTTTTTCCAGCAGCATTGCACAGACTGTCACCCTGCCAGCTTTTCTGCCTCTGTTAGCTGTAGTTATCCACAAACATTCTTTGCATGCTGCCTCTGTACCTTCCGGTCAGGCCTAGTTTATGTTCATTTAGTATTTTGGTTTTGAAATTCTGACCCTTTGGTTTGCTCTTTCCCAAGAAGCCTGCAGGGACATTTGCCTTCAAAGTCCTTGGAAGGAGTGATTTCTCCATTATGATTCTGCATCTTTTCATTTCCATACTTGACTACAATCAAGAAGGTGCAAAATCTTTGTATTCTGGCAATTCTTGCACTTCAGACAAAATAAGTAGCAGACTTTTCAGGTGGACAGAAGGCTTCACCTTTCCCTGTTGGAGAATAACCTGATCAAAAAGTCTGTTATTTTTCCTTCTCCCTCTGCTACTTTTGTGCTCAAATATTACATTGCACAGAGCTCAGATAAATTGGTCAGAAAACGTCAAATATATCATCTTCATGAGGACTCTTCTTTAGCAGCTGAGAGCAAAACCACTGGTATGTCAGTCTTTTTCGTGACTCAGACAGAGTACTATCCAATCTAATTCAAAACCCCAAATCCAATTTTGAGGGCCCCTTATGGGCCATGGTTAGCTTATATCACATATCACATCCCTGTCTCCAAAGCCATTCTGTCTTTTAAAGTCTATTCAGATGGAAGGACTTATCCAAAATATGACATTGAAGAGGCTGGGAAAACAGTCCATGGCTTCATGTTTCATCTGCATTGGACATGTGGTTCAAAATATCATCACCGTGAGCAACAAATCCCCCTGCTTTGCCTCAGAAGCCATTTGAAATAACTAGGTTTGGATGCTACATAGCAAGAAAAAAGAGAAAAGCTCTAAGGGTGTTCTGCAATAGTATACAAGAACAGCAAGATTCTTCAAATATACAAATGTGGATTTTTCCATGTATTTTATTTCACACAAAGTATTTAACCCATAATTTCTTAACTTCAAGTTTAAGCTACCGAGGCTGTCTTCTTGAAGTGCGATTTTACAAAGTCAAGTATCAATAAATACATTTTATGTGGGCAACCTGTTTTCTGGAAGCCAGGCAAACATGTTATAGGAAGAGAACATTCTCAGGCAATTTTTGTTTTTTTAAAGGACACTAGAGTTTCTGGAAAATTCTGCAAGTACACTGTAAATCTGGCTGGTCTGTTGGCTTTCTCTTCCAAATTCCACAGTGATATGGAGGACTTTGTACACAATAGCGGCTGACATTTGAATAGCTTGCAAGAGGTTTTACTGTTAGCATCTGAGCCTCAAACACCCAGCAGTATTTCCATTTCCCCCAAAAAAATGTTTAGAAGGAAAATAATTCAGAATTGAGTTGTCTGGAATTATTTTTGGCCTGAACTTGAATCACCTTTGGCATTAAACATGCCTTTCTTTTTGGCACTTGAACTTTTCTCAGGGAGATGGGGAAAAGCACAGGCACAGTGCCATGTTTCAGAACAAAATACCCATTTCACATTACATTCCCACTGCCTGTATCTAATTGCATGTGAATATCTGACAGGAAATGGAACGGGATACTCAGCATTCAATGCTTTTAGGAAACAGATAATCTGTAAATTGCTCGTTAGTATAGTTAAAGGAATGATTGTTTTACTGGACCGACCAAAACCAAATTGCACCAGAAATGCCAAAGATGACTGACAATCTGTACTCTACTGGGTGAAAATGGGATGGTAATTCACGGGTTTTTTTCTCCAGAAGAGTTTTTGTTGCATTTTTTTCCTTGCTGTGATGCTCTCTCCTTGTATGTGTGCAACTGGTAACTAAAAAAAGTTTAACTTCAAATGGTATTAAGATAATTAGCTGTCATATACAGGTTTTGCTTATTCCACAGCCAGGATAATGTCATTTGTAACAAATTATCAGGATTGGCCCTACATTACATAAATGAGCTATATTCCTAATGATGTTCTTCATTTTGCAGCCTTTGAGATAGAAAGAGCCTTTGCACTTTTTGAGTGTCTTGAAACAGTGATCTGTTTGAATAATGGTAATCAAGTGGTTCAAAGACATGTGAAACACTTTTCTCCACCACCACCCCTTTTTTTTTTTCTTGCATACTTCTCTAATAAAGTCATGAGAGGAAAGGTCCTTCTGAAAAATAAGCTTTCCAAGGAGACACAGTAATCTCCACCTAATGGTAACCGTTAATGTTATTCTTATAAAACTTTCCCCTAGGCAAGTTTCTTCTAAGCCATTTTAGTCTCGTTGGTGACCCCACATTTGAGTACAAGGCTTCCTCTTACATGGGCATGTTCAACCATTGCTCAACATGATGGAGTCTAAAAGATTGTGATTGGGTCCTCACGGGACTGTTATTGACCTACTCAGTCGCTCCATTCTCATTTCACTAGAGATCATACTCCCACCTAGTTCAATAAACTACAGAAACAGTTGAAGCTATTTTTTGCTATTGTTTTTGCAGGGGATCAGGAAAAAGAAGTGCATCAGCTGGACGGCAACTTTTCTTGTCGTCTTTACACAACTTGATCTGCAAGTGGCGCAGATGCCATTGGAGCAGATGTGGTTTGTTTACCTACCATGGTCCCAGCCTAGGAAATGTAGTGCTGTTTTCTCAGAGAGTCATCAGAACCTGTCATTTCACCCAGTGTGGTTTTGTTAGTGCTCATCACATTAAAATATAAAACACCTATTAAGGAGCAAAATTCTAATTGAATGATACAGCTAGGTAGGAAAATTCAGAGATGAGCCCAGGGGACAAATTAAGTAGCTTTTGCAGTTCTACATCATTTCCCTTACAATAAGAAAAGGAAACAGTGAGGAAAAGAGTATGAATATGTAACAAATACCATATATATGACTTTAAATAAGGCTTGTGGGCAGCAAGATTATATTTTACTTTGTATATTCCTACATGAGAGAAATAAAATACTTACCTTAGAAAGCAGAGGTGCAATTTAGATAAAACTACTTGAAGATGGATGTGCCAGATTACAATGAATTTGATGATACTTTACAGTCTTCGGCATCTCTAACAGTAGGATAGTGAAGCACTTCATTAAATTTTACAATGCCCCTGCCAGGTATTGGTATTAGAGACCACAGGTGACTTGCCCAAGGTAGCACTACATTGGCAATAAACCTCAGAAATCTAAGGTTTATTCTTTCATCTAATTATAAAACCTGAGCTCTGTCAGCCCGGTCCCTCACCCTGGGGTCTGGCACTTCTGTCAGACCTGTACATCGTGGTGTATATGGTGGCTGATACCTGCAATCACACCTTGTTGTTGTCTCTGTCTGCAGCTGACTTGGCGAGTCTGTTCCTGAAATACCATCTCAGCTGGTGATGAGCTAATTTTTGTGGATTTTGTATGGACAACACCAAGTTCAGCCATCCCTGCCTGATGTATGATCGTACGGCAGCTAAGAGACAGGGTTTTTGTACAGAGTGAGAACATTGGCTTTTTCTAGTAGGAGCAGCAAACACAAGCAGCTCTGAAAAATTATACAGATGTCCATTTGTTTTTTTAAAATACTTTAATCTTTCAGAAAAGTGTTTCTGAAGTTGTATTTGGACTTGGCTTTTGTTAACATCCCATATTGCTAATTGATTTTGCTGACCTTCCCAGCCCATATGAAAACAGGACGGCTGGGACAGCTGAGGGAAAGTACTGTTTGCTACCACAAGAGCTGCATGGCCAGCAGCCAGCAGCACAATTACACCACGTGCCTGGAATGATAATTGAGTTATGGCTCCCTTCTTTACTTTTAACCTTGATATTAGCACTGATGCAGCCTTCACTCGATGGAGTGACAGATAAGACAGGCCACAACAACTTATTATGAGGGCACTATATAGAAGATCCTCAGCACGCACCACAGTGAAAGTCCGCTTGGGCTCACCTGATGATGTATTGCCTCTGGAGAAAAGAAGATAAATTGTTGTTGTTGTTATTAATTACTGCTGTTGCTGCTGCTGCTACTGCTGCTGCTGCTACTGCTATTACTGTTATTACTTGCTGCATCCAAGAAGGATCTGGGAGGTGCTAAGGTGATAGCATCTACTAAGCAAGATGGAGAGGAACATCCTGTCCCAGGAGGAAAATCTACAATTTTTCACTCCTCCCATCCCCTTTGTACAGCTTTTGCAGCCTCTCCCACAGCTCTGTTTCAGTTTTTTTGCCTTCTCTTACCCCCATTTGCCTGTAGCCTGACCTCTGCCTCTCATCATTGGGGCTGCAAAACTTCTGGGAAGCCTCTGAGGATAGTTCCCAAAGTTGGATTTGAAACAAGGAATGAAGTCCTGAGCTGAAAACTGAAATCAGAATTGGGCCACCAGCAAAGAGTTTGGCAGGAACTTTCCCTGGGAATTAGACCCTTTGGAGATCTGTGGTGCTCAAGTCTGTATAGCACATAATGGGAGACAGTCCCTCTCCTCAAAAAAATTTACAGTCTAAGCTTCCAAGGGGAGGCCAAAGAATGGGAAATACAAGCTGGGCAAAAATAATCAAGGACACAAAATAAGATTCATCAAGGGAGAAAAAAATTCGCTTTAAAATAAGAAATGAGGCAGAAGGGGGTAAACCGAAAAGATTACAAAGTATTTCATATAGATCTGGACTGAAATAGGACTCCCACACTTTAGTATTCCTAATTTTCTTCTCTTTTTTTTTCTTGGGTTTTGTGACTTTTTGGGTTTGGGTGGTTTGGTTTGGTCTCTTGGGTTTTTTTTGTTTGAGGGTGGGATTTTTTTTATGTAGAAGCCCCAAATCTGTTCCTTTTTAATGTTTACTTTCCTTCAGACAGGATATTTTGCCTTTTAGATAATGAGATTTTTTAAATTTTTTTTAAGTAAATCCCCAAGTTGTTCTCTATCTTTAGGTTTAACGTGTGAAAATAACTACTATGTTAGCTTAACCCATCTACACTCCTTAGTGGATCCTTTTATCAATATTTTACAATTTTTCACACATCTCATGGGTAACAGGCTGGTAATTGTAAAGCCCAAATTTACCATAAGAAGGCAGTCCAAATTTAATAATAAAATAACTTAATAACCATACACACAGCACCAGCTGAAAAAAAAACCTCTGAGGCAACATGAGTCATAACGATCCATTACTTGCTATCCTTTGCTTTTTCCCTCTTCTGCCTTCCACAATTAAATCCTAATGGTCACGAAGAGATTCTCTCTGGGGCTTTTTCACAATGTAATTTTTCTCAAAAAATCTACAATTGCTCGTGCAGTATTGTTCAAAACATACAAATCGGCTGCCCCATCCAATATTTTAAAAGGAGGATTTTACTGCCAGTTGGAGCAGGTTTGAAGTGCTTTTTACCAGCTACTGTCTGAGAGAGGCCAGAGAAAAGATGTTTGTAGAGATATACTGTGCTGTAGGGGTGGATGCAGCTGCAAACTTCGTGGGGGCTGTGCAGCATACTGCCTCTCCCATCAGACTGAGCACTGCACTGAGCATGGCTGACAGAAAGATTAAATCCCATTAAACTACTACCTTTTCTTCTTTTTATTCTCCCTCCCCCAGGAAATTTCTCTTGCAGCCGACTAGGGATCAAGGCACGCGGATCACATTTGGGGACATCTCTAGTTCTACACCAGGGCTCAGAGCAATTACTACCAAGACATGATCTCCCAGCTACATCCCGACTGCTTCTCTCGCTGTCTCATCTCTGCTCAGCTTCAGAAGCTGTAAATTTCCACCCACAAATGACACAGGAGCTAAGTGAGGATGGCTGATTTGGCCACTCCTATTGGAAAAAGGAAGGGGGAAGGAATATTAAAAACACATCCAATAAATATGATGCCAATGCCAATTAATTAGGAAGAGGAAATAGTTTTGAGTTCTCCACATAGGGCAGCACTGGTTTAGTGACAATTTTATCTTCTTTCAATAACAAAAAACAGTGTTGAGATTCTGGATGGGTTGTGAAGAAGAATTCAGGGTTTAAGATAGATTAGAAACTAGGAAATTCAACATTCTTATGGACCCAGCTCAGCTCAGTATAAGCACAAGAGTTCAAGTTCAGACTGACACTCTGTGCTCATCATTGCTGCTTTCACAGAGCCACAGCCTACTGTCTCTTCTGCAATACTGCCAACCTCAATGTTTTTTATTGCAGGTCACATTATTTCTTCTTTCTTTTTTTTTTTTTTTTTCTTAAAGACCCTGCTCCTGGAAACATGCATTACATAAGAATGTCAGCTTTCTCTTTGAAGAAAATTAGGTTTCCAGACCTCACTGTTGCAGGACAAGGCTTGGAAAACATGGAACTTAGTCAAACCTACAAGCCCAGAAACCAGAAGGAAACACAGAAGAATCCATATCTCTCTCTCTTTCTCTGCTATCTCTTTCTCTTCTTTTTTTTTTAAACCTCCTTGCTTTAAAACTTGTCACATAATTGTTCTGATACCTGACTCATGATTTCTGAGTGCCTGAGGCTGGCAGTCCAGCTTTCCAAGATGGGGAGGCTTGCCAGCAAGGAGCCTAACAGTTCTGAGTGAGACACAAAATGAACGCAACAGCATCCCTGAGCTATGCAAAACCTCAGTCCACAGGGACAGCTCCCTACATGCTTTGAAACCAAATGTCAGGCTGTGCTTACAGCTTCCATCCAGGCTGCCATCCTCTTCGGTGTTCAACTGCATGAGCTGGGCAGGTAGACTCCATAAACGTTTAGCAAATGCACCTAAGGAGCCACAGCTATGTGATCATTGAAAAGGGAAGCAGAGGTCTCTCCTGGATGTAAATTTAATCACTTTCTGGAGATGTTTCTCTGGTCCATAAAGCAAGCCTTCTGATGACCATGACCCTAATCTAGGCATAGTAATTACATGCCAAAACACCGGTTGGATGAATCTAGGCTGAATCCTCGTGTCTTCAACAGCTGTCTCTTAGAAGACTGCAGACATCTTTACTGCAATGGTTGAGTGATTCTGCAACTAAGAGACAGCTCTAAGAAGTGTTTACCTGAGCCTATACACAGGGGAGTGTAGATAATCCTGTACCCAACATACATATATAATTTTTCAGAGTGTGTCATATGGATTAAAATATCTGCTGTATTCATCCCTTGTGCCTGCAGGAGATCATGGTGGTATGCAAAAAAAAAAAAAAAAAAAAAAAAAAAAATTAACAGCTTCTTTCAGTTGGTCATTAAGAAACACATGGGGAAATTTGCATACAGGGCTTCATATAGAGGTGCCTTTAGAAAGTCTTTCTAGTTGGGCATTTCAAACCACAAGTTATGGTGGTCGTTTGAGGGGTATGCAGTATCTCTCACAGCAAGAAGCAGGGACTTTGACTCACAGGTCACTAAAATAGCAAGAATATGCTTCCTGTTACTGTCCATGAAAACATCTCAAATATCTCCTTTTGCACACATTCCTCTCAGACTTGCTGAGTCAGCTGAATTCAGCAGCGGTTCCTTCCACACAGGCTGTGCTCTGGGCAGCAGATGCAGGGGTTGACCAAGCTATTCTCTCTGGTTCCACCCCAAATATTTTTGGTTCCAAATACTGGAAACAAGAACCCTTTCCATGCCCAAGTGTCAGGGAGACGAAGGTGTGGGATGTGGATAGGTGGGAGTTAAAAGGAGAGGAGAAGAGGTTGAAGAAGCCACAGGGATGTTTAGGAGGAGGAGGGTGGTGTGAGCAGAGGGAGAGGGCAATACATAAATGCAAACAAAAACAAAAACAAAAAACACAAAAACGCAAAAAAAAAACCAAACCCAAGAGGCTGAACAGAAACAAAAGGCTTCTCAAAGCCTGAAGTTTGGAAATAGCAGAGCTAAAGTTGCCAGGGCAACCATAATTGGCCGCACTGTGTATAATCTTTAATTAGATGACCACATACTATTTTTTCAGGGCCTAAGGATCATTTTCAGTGCAGGGATTGGGTGCGGTGCTGGATGCAAGTGCTGGTGTCCCCAGCAGTCCTGCTCATATGGCAGGGGGCAGTTGCAGAGACAACAGGACAGAGCTGTGCAAGCAGCTGCAAAGATGCTCCCACAGCTGAGGAAAGCAAAGCCTCAGACCCAGCAAGGCAGGGCTCTTCCCCCGCCCTCTGACACTATGTAGGGAAATTACCGATTCCTGTATTTTCATAGCCAGTTGCTAACTGATGTTTTTCATTGGAGATGTGGCTTAATACCCCCAGGTCTAGAGAGGAACGTGCACACTTGAAGCCAGCAGGTGCTACGCTACGGGGCAAGCTGAGTCACGAGGCTGGCCCACCTCAAGCACCCTGCTCCATGTTCTAGCAGGCTTTGGACAATTAGGTCCTTCTAGTAAACCCTCATAGAAGCACCAGAGAGAAGCAGTATTTTCGGGTCACTTGAAGTCTGGATGGTGCACCTTCGGTATTGGGGTCACAAACTGCCCAGAG
This sequence comes from Falco biarmicus, assembly GCF_023638135.1. NCBI lineage: Eukaryota > Metazoa > Chordata > Aves > Falconiformes > Falconidae > Falco > Falco biarmicus. Next base: position 15,550,078 of record NC_079290.1, read on the forward strand.
CAGATGAAATAGTTGCTGGGGCTTGGAAATCAGTGCAGGACCCTCATCCACACACATACGGGTGTTTGAGAAGAGGCTGCACAGCCATCAGCATTACCTCTCCTTCTGTGAGCACCACCCAGCAGTGGCCACTTTCCCTTAATACTGCAGGCATGGATAGAACATGAGCACAAAATACGTAGCAGTAGTGGCCCCCCAGCTAAGTTACAGTGCTCCCCTTGCTGCTGCTGCAGGGTTCAAATGTGCCAACAGCCACTGGGTGACCTTATGGGGGTCATAACCCTAAGCCCCTGCATCTCCTTTCCTCATATTTTGCCTCTTGCTTTTTTTTCTTTTTTTTTTTCTTTACTTTAGTTTTTAAATCAATACATATCCTCATTGCCTTTTCACACAATGAGACGTGACTTTAGTCTGGGGTTTTAACCCCTCTCATAATCCAAGGAAAACCATCTAAATTACTCCCAGGTCTTCACTATGTCGCCATTGTTGCAATAGTATCTGTACTGTCATTTCAGTTTTTCTGTTCAGCTCCGACACCACAGGAATACTCTGGATGCACACACAAGCATTTGTGAAGGCAATTTTTGCTGACCCAAAGGGGAACACATTATTTTGGACCTTTCTTTTAAAAATTAACACAAAGAAAAACGAAGAACCCGAAAGAAAGCAAGCGGCTCACACAGCAAAATTGCTTTCGAGCACAAATGACTCAGCCATTTTCTGCTTAAACACAAACACATACACAAAAATATCCCTGCCACATTATGCAGAAATCACCCTTATTTCAGCTGGAAAAATAAAGAGCCGCTGAAGCATTATGAAAGCAGGCAGAGCCAGCCAGCTCCTGTACTGAATCCACCGCGCTGCCCTCCCCCTCTGCTCTGCTCTTCTGTGCCTTAAATCAGACCAAAAGAAAAGGGTTTTGAAAATCAGGAGGGGAGGGGGATCATTACTGGCCTGAAATAAGACTTTTGCTGCCAAGTTTCAGCCAGAAACAATTCCTTACAGCTGAGTTATAAAACTCTGGGAAGAAAAAGAGGCTGCGAGAGAGAGAAGGGAGGGAGGCAGAGGGATTTATAATGGAAAGGCAGGCATGACCTTCACTTCAGCGAAGCCAGTGGGTGATGCTTGGAGTCTTCCAGGGGCAGAACGGTCTTGCACTAAACCAGAAAGATGAGACACCTTCTGACAGCAACAAGAAAATTTCTTGAGAATTTTCTTTCTTTCTTTCTTTTTATTATTTTTTTTCATTTTCAAATCATTCTTGGTCTTTTATTTGAGTTGGTTGTAAGTACCTGCCAGTTGAACTAGTGAGTCATATTATCAGATATCATTTTACTGTTGACAATGTTTCTTGAACTGTGTTTTTACCCTATGTTTTACCTTTCATAATTGTTGAAGAGCCTCCCCTAAAAGTACAGCAAGCCTAAGGCCAGTAGGTATCAATTATAGTTCATCTACACAAAAATTGCTTTTTTAAAAATTGTTTTCCATGTTTTCTAAAGTTCTCTATTAAATGCTAAAGAGCTGGACCAGTCTAACTTCAGACCAGTGGCTCAGATACCAGCCATTAGTCTTTCTGTGACTATTTAAATACAAGGTTGTGCTTGTAATTCATTACCCCTCTGATGCCCTAAGTATATGTATAAACACTGCAGGAGATAAATGTACCATAGACATAGGGGAGTTGTGAAGCAACTTGGCTAATGCCACATGTAGGCTTTTGGCAGATGGATGACTTGTGTCTCATCACAGAGTTTAGAGCTGTGCATTTTTTATCTCTGCTCTGACCTCGGAATGGTCTTTCCCACCCTTGTTAATTAAAGGGCACACTGTTCATTTGGAAATAAAGTAGAAAATACATGGAAAAGGTATTCATAGAAAGTTTGTTGCAATGTTGTGGCAGTAGTTTGATTTCCAACTGTATAAAAAATAGATTGAATGTTAAACATTCATTTGATAGTTTTATTTTGTCCTTGTTTTGCTTGCTTGCACGTTTGAGGGTTTCTGTGTAGGAGGATTTTGGATGGGTGGGAACAAGTTTTACAACATTTGTGGAAATGCCTCCTGATACTCTGTATCAGTCAGCCCTGCACAAGGGTTTTGCTCTAGCATAAACTGCTTCTTAATGAGCCTAAGGGTGACGCATGCTGTCCATGCTGATACACCCTCGCTTTGATGTACAGAAAACACCACAGTGCAGAAAAATAGCAATTCTTTCCTCGGGCCTTTTACATCTTTGGTCTTGTGGCTTATACCACTAAACATGACAGCATCTATGATTTAGATAGAGGTTTACCAGAGATCAGCTACCAGAGGTCATTGAACAGTCACGGACGATATAATCTATGAGGCAGGATCTGATTTAGTTGAGAATGGAGATTTCTAGTCATTGCTGATCTTGAAGTGTTTATTAGTTGCATTGTATGAGCATAGGGCAGAGCCTTGTACTTTGCATCTTATACCCAGCTGCAATTGGGCTCGAGGCACCAGGAGCATTGATATTAAAGATAAATGATGTCTGGGTTGGTTGAATAGTTCATTTCTTTTCTGTTTTCACAGTGCTGTGAAGGGCTTCATATGTCCCTGAGCCAGTCTGGGGAACTGGTTGCAGAAAGGAACTCTTCATTGTTGGACTTCAAGGAAGTAGCGACTATGCCATTGTGCACTGAGATGGGTCAGTTCAGCTGGTGCTCAGGAATCATCTTGTTCATCTGCTGGTGGCTGTTTGTATGCGTGGTCATGTGAGAGTCATTGATTTAGGGCCTGAATAAGAAATGGGAAGGAAATGCTCTCCTTGCAGTAACTGGAATTACGAGTCATGAAAACATGTCCCTGTCCTCCAGACTTAGCGTATTTTTGTAAAAGACCCTTCAGTGCACTCTGCTGCACAGCAGCCATTTGTGTAGCTAATTTCTCTTTTATTCTCTAAAAATAGTTCATGGTTTTGTATCAAGCACCCTCTGCTCTGTGTCAGAATTAGGAATGGAGCCAGGTCATATCCAATTACCAAAGTTACGATTGATGCTGGAAAGTATGAAAAAAATAAAATTCAAAGTTATCCTTGGGTTTCATTTTATGACAAAGTTTTGCCAAACCACATTTAAATGCTGCACAATTTGAAAAAGAAATAGATTTAAAGATTTTGAAGATCTTTCAGAACTGAAGTCCCATTTTTGTGTATCACTTCAGCCAGATCTTCCAAAACAGGCAAGTATCTAACTCCCACTAAAGTCATTTGAAGGCAGCTGGGTTCTGGGTGCCTTATATATTTGAAAATTCTGGACTTCAAAGATGCTAGATCTTACATCTTATCCAAAGCCAAAAAAACTGGGCTTGCAAGTGACTTGTCCGGACTGAAACCATTTAACTAGCATCATCCTGCTGTCAGCAAGACTTGAGGGTTGAGTTAAAGTGCTGTCCCTCACACTTTTTTCCATTGGAAAACTGAAAATAAAGCCCCTCTGACTCTGATCATTCATGGTGAAAATGCTTAGCCTATCTTCTATGCAGTTTCATGTTCTTACATCAAAGCTGGTGTAAACTGGCCTCAGTCCTGGATAGAGGTTCAAGACCTCTCAGTGAGTTCTAAGGACTTGTGTTGTCACTGTTTGCCACTCAGATTCCCTGCGTTTGCTTCTTTTTGAAGTTTGGTGAAAGTTTCAGATGTGAAATGTCTAATCCAGGATGCTGGTTTGACTTTGCATTTCTGTCAGTTCTGCAGATACTCAGCAATTACATGCGAAACCAAAATCAAAATGTAGTTAAAAGTAAAATGCAATGCAGAAGACTAACGGAAATGCTTCTGTCTGCTCCTAGATTATTCAATCAAAAATAATTTTTAGGTATCTGGCCACTACCCAGCCCTTCCTAAATGGAAACCTCAGTCAGCACTAACTCCACTCCTCCTAGATGTTTGTCGCCGAGTTGAAATCAACTGGAAGGATGCAGGACAAGAGGCTGTCTGCCAGGAAGCAGGGTTTTCATCCTACTCCTACGCACAAACCTATAAATCATATTCTGCCATCAGATCATTATTTTTCTTCTGTTTCTTATAAACACAGCAGCAGCATCAAATGAAATATGAGCTTTCCAAGGCTGTTGGATTTCCTTGTATGTACTGTAGAAGGCAACATTTGCAGACATATGGCATGCAGGCTACTCTTAGAGAAGCATTTTGAACTTGGACAATTTTCAGCCCAATAACATGTAGGTGGTCTGGGTTACTAACCCTAAATCACTTCAGTGGTAACTATTTTTCCTAGTCCTACACAACAGTCTACATGACATTAGGTCTGAGGGGTTTTTATTAAATAGAAACCTCAGATGTAATCCCCTGAAATGAACTGCAAAAGACAATCTGCTGGATCCGTGGCTCCTATTTATTCTTATTGCTCATTTTGTTACAACACCCAGGAGTACGTGGGTCAAGCACACGCCACTTGCAATGCTCTGGTGAACAGGCTTCGGGCAAACTGGCTCTGCTCTCTGTTCCTCCACCAATTTGTCTTTCTTCCTGCCTGTTTCTCCTGTTTTTGTCAGAAAAGCATTGTTGGCATAATAACACAAGATTTGTGAGGAACGTGATGTTATGGGAGAGGAAAGCCATGGAAACACCTCAAATATTTTGTTAGTTTTGCCCTTTTGGCTTGCAATTACCTCCCCATCTATGTATGCGGAGATATATATGCATAAAAATAAAAAAGTGGAGGTAGATATACACATATATTCATATCCATAAATAAATACGCAGTCCATATATTTTATAATAAATTGGTTTTACATGACTGACTATTAAGTTACACTCCTCTATATGGGAACTGAGTTGCATAGGTCTTTTGGAAAGGGTACATTTCAGGGATGGCCATGGGAAAGAGCAAAGGAAGAACAGTGATGGGGTTTTTTTTGGCACAGAGAGCTGTATGAGTACAAGCCTGGAGACTACAAAGGGTGATGCAAATTGCTGTGGTGGCAAGAAAGTGTGAAAAGCCCTGCGAAAAGACAATGAGGCAGGAGCTGACCACATGGGACCTTGACTGCAAGAGTAGCAACATCATCCTGACAGCAAGCACATCCAAAATCCTCATATGAACTCTGATAAGCTTCGCTTCTTGTATGCTCTACCTCTGGATGCTCCAAGCCTTCTGTGAGCAGTGCAAGGGCTGGATCCAAGCCCAAATGCCCTTCCTTGCAGGACTGGGGATGGGGCACCCTAAAGCACACCTGTATCAGCATGTCACACGTGCCCAGGGTCATTTCTCAGATTTTTGGAAAACAACCTGTGTCTGCCCTGTGGAGTATTGTGACCACATTCAAACCACCTGTGGAAAAGGATCCCGGTCCCATGCTGTCCCCCAGACCACATTCAGGTGAGGTTTAAAAGGCAGCCAGCTTGAGCCAAGCCATAACAGTGCCAGCAGCTGGGCTGGTGTTTTCCCAGCATAAATGATCAAGTTCCAGTTCCTAGAAATGTTCCCCAACATCATTTAAATTATGGGTGTGAACACATCCCTTCACCTTTCTCTAGCTATAGCAAGGTGCTCAGACATACACCCAGGAGGAGATCACCTGCAGCCAGAGTTCCTCTCTATAGTTCTCTGCCGTAGCATATGGCAGATGTGGCCCATCTACTGCGAGATTGGTCTGAGGACATCTTTTGTGCTGAGCGTGCAGCCAGTTTAATCACCCTGTGCACCCTTTAACATGATTGCATTCATATTTATTGCTGCACTGACATGGGCAGTTTAGCTACATTGTTGATGGATACCCTAGAAAACCTCATACATTAGCTCGGTCAGAAAACCTGATTTCCTGTCTCTAAGTGAACAGAGAGATGCTTTAGATGCTGATACAAATGTCTTGTAACCCAGCTATAGCATACCATTAAGGAAATTGTCTTGAGACCAGATACTGCCAGATTGATAGTCTCTCTTTCATTTGCCAATAGCGCAGGTGCAGATGCTATTAACAAATGCATCAAGGCCTTTTTAAAAAACTACTAAGCAATTTGCTCCAAGGCTAACCTTCAGCAAGGAGTTCCTGGAGTTAATTATTCACTGTGTCACTGCAGACAAAATCCCCACATTAGAATTAATAAAACACTAGAAAGTTAACCCTGAAGGGAATACCTCAGAGAAGGATCCTACATTGACAAGCAGATTGAGTAGATGACCTAATAAGAAAAATGTAGTCCTTTTTCTAATTTCTGTTTTAAGACTTTACCATATGTGCTCAAATCCCAAGCACATTACATGCTTTGGAGAATTTATCCAGCCCTGAGTGCCTCTTGAACTAATTTTTTCTTTGGATATAATATTCCTCACTGTTGTCTCTTTGGCCTTACTACTGCTGACAAGCCTGATGGGTGCATTCACACTCAATTCAATTTAATTAACACTTACCGTTTGTGCTTGAGTGTTCATAGTGAAACAGCTTTAAAGAACACTTTGGATAGAGCATGAAATCTTATTAGTTATTTGCATTTCTTTGTTCTCAGCCCACCTCAGCTTTTAGTTGTGTCTGCAGAATTATAAGTATTTAATACTAGTGAAGTAAAGAGCACAGGCAGAACCAAATGATCGAACAGGTCTTCTTCATGGCTGAACTCTGAGATCTTAAGTGATGTTTAAAATTCAGCCAGAGCTGTGACCGCATTTTCTTGTGCTCGCTCAGTCCTTGATCTTGAATTGGAAGCATTCATTATTTATCCACATCTGTCATTCATAAATCTGTTTATTATGAAAGGGATTAGACACTTCCCCCAAACAAATCCCATTATTCTATAGGATTTTTTAGTCGTAGGAACCTTCTCCTTTGAAAATTCCGCTCTCTGTCCTTTAGCAACATTGAGCTGTTGCTGCCATTTACATAAACACAGGATAAATTCCACATTGCAATGGCCCTTCTCAAAATAACTGCACTCAGCCACACTGATGTGCATCTCACAGCCACCTGCACTGAGTAAAGCAGTGGTAAGACCACAAACAGCACAAGAGAAACACCTGAGCATCCCTCCTTCCTCCCCTACATGTGACAGGGGAAAACCAGACCCCCAGACCAGGAGTGTGGAGTTACCCTAGACAACAGATCTACCATGTTGGTACAGCCAGTGTCACCCTTGACATATGGCTGGGGCAAGTGGCACAAGAACAGGGTCCACAGGCTGCACAGGAATTAAATACTGGTAGGAGAGTGATGTCTGTAATAGGAGTGAATAGATGAAACAGCACTGGGTGATCAAAACCACAACAGACCTAGAAGTTGCCCTTAGAAATTGAGCTAACAGGCGGTTCTTACAGGCAGCAAAGGCAGGCAGACAACCCGCACCAGATTTTTTCACCTGATAGGATATTCATGGTACATACCATTCCAAAGGCAGATCTTTGAAAGGTAAGCACTGGAGCAAATATCCTTTTGAAATGCAATTTTTCTATGCAAATGTCCCCAACCAGCAGCACAGATCTGACATTATTATTTATGTTTATTATTGTTGTTGTTGTTGTTGTCATCATCGTTGTTGTTGTTGTTGTTGCACGTTACTCCTGGACTGAATGGGATGGCAGCACATTGAGTAACAGGGCAAAATCACCTAGTAGAAGCACAAGGAACTGTGACCATTCTGACAAGCTTGTTTTCCTTCCTTCCCTTGCCCCAGGATACTGCAGAAAACTACTGATACATAGCCCGGGTTCAACTACTTCTGGGCACTACCATAGGCACGAAGAAGCAGATGCAGCGGTGCTACCCCTGCATTGCCAAGCACACTGCTGGCTACATGTCTGAGCTGGGCGTTGGGCTCTGCTGCTCTGATCAGCCAGCTCCGCACAGCCATCACAGCTTTCCCCCAGCAAGGAAGCAGATGGCTCTTGGGACCAGAGTCAACCCTGGCTTATGTCATTGGGTTTCACTGAGGTAGGACTGCAGTTACACTCATCCCAGGGGTCCAGACCTTGACTGCTCATCTGCATTGCCATATGCTCTGCTATAATTGTAAGCTGTAAAGTAAAAAACAAATATGCAGCTTAAAGAAGCCTGCTCTGTGTGGTGTTATTTCACTTAAGGATTAGGTGAATCCGCCTCGCTGAAGAAGGCAATCTCTTGCCATATGCCCATACAGACCCCCAGCTCCCCCGTGGAGGTGCTGCAGGGCAGAAGGGCAGTGTGTGCTGTAAGCTATGTGTCAGCTCTCCGTCTCTGTGTTGTTAATGCCTGGCTATAACAAATGGTATTTAGAGAAACAGATCTATCTTTAAACAAGGCCTCATTGGGTAAATATGTGAAATCCAGCAGACTATTCTGAGTTCTCAAAGAAGGAGTCTTGCATCTTATTAACACCCATGTCAAAATTCCCACCAGCACTGGTGAGCCCAGAGCATCACCTTCAGACTCCTTTGTTTCAATTCACAAATTCAGAGCTATGAAATTTTTTAAATAGAGTAACCTCAGCTCTTCTTAATGTTTGCATCTCTGAGACAGCACTTCATTACCTAAAGCTCTCCTTTCATGCAGAGGAGGAGCAATTAGCGCAATGAGTAGCACACACAGGGTCAGGCACATACATATCACTGAGCGTCAAGCTGTGACAACCAAAGTAATGGGGCACCAGAAGACAAATAGGCAAGCACTGTATTAGCTCCTGAGACAGGGACATAGGGAAAAGAAACAAAAGAAAAAAAAGGAAAAAAAAAAAGAATCCCACACCTGACTATCAGTGAGGAACAGCAGAAAATAGAAGGAAAAAAATAAAGATAACAGTCAGCTGATAGAACTGTAGTACATCTTGAGGAAGAAAAGTTTAACTTGTTTGTCTAACATTGAAGACAAGTGATACTGAGAGTTTCATAGGCAGAAGCTATATCCTTTACCACACCAATTAGAATAATGGGTAAAAAGCAGGCAGACTGGTGGGCACACAGCCTTCCTACAGGTCTGCAAACTTCTGCAGTTGCTTTTCATGGACGCTACAAGCTTACCTCAGACTTTCAGATACATGCCGGTTCCTACCCATCTCCCTTCAAGCTGACAGAGGGTACGGCCTGACTTTGACCCGTGCAAAGCTTCAAATCATTGTCTGAAATACAACTCTGTTAATTCCACCACTTTTATAGCTATACAGAGTGAAGCCCTGATGGGAAACGAGATATTCCCTCCATGAGGCAAAAGGAAGGGCAGAATCCTGCTTCCCTCTCCCTGAAGTGCTGTTCTGCACGGCTAGCAGAAATAAAACACTATTTATGTCACTAGCGGTGGCATATTTTATTCTGAATCCTTGCAGGAAACAGACCTCTAGAGTAATGAAGGGACAATAACTATAATAATTTCTTTGGAGGAGAGAGATGCTTTAAAATTACAAAAAAGTACTGGGCATGTTGCTTTTATAGGAACCATTTATCTTGCATCTGCTCCCTCTCCCTTCTCTTGAGCTCCAATTATGTATGAACACACTCCTGTGCATGGATGGTACATATCCACATGAGTCCACTAGTCCAAGAATTAAAAGTCATGTTTTTCTTCCCTTCAATTTTGTATTTCACCTCTTAATGCAGCCTTTCTTATCCTCTGGGCCTGACTTCAAAAACTCAGGCTGTTAAAGTGACAGAAAATCGTTCTGCAAGTAGCACAATAATTCCTATTGTCTCAAAATACATCCCAAACATATCCAAAAGCTTTCAGACAGAGAAAAGGCATCTTAGTAATAAAGGCTTTGGGCTCATTACAGCTAGAAAATAGACAATTTTTTTGCGATCAGATTCTATTTAGTTGGCTGTAAGGTATTCATTGAAATATTTCACACAACAGTATCAGAAAACCCAGTAAGTATGCAAAGAATTAAAAAATGGCACTGATTCTTTTCTCATTTACTTTAATTTCATACCACTTTAGCCTCAGCTAACAAGTTTTTCAATTAATATAAATGAGTAGGTTTCTATTGCAACCAATAACTCCAGAGTGAATTCCTTAATTGAGGTTTAGGTCGACTGAGCTCCATGAAACTACTGCTATTTTCATCGAAGTAAATAAGTTAACAATCGGGTTCTATATTATTTTATTATAATTTTCCTTACAAAAAATATTACTAAATATGTATGAAACAATGTATCAGAGAAATAGGAATGGACAAATGCAGCACATCCACAGGGTTTCCTAAGCGGAAAAATAAATATGTTTTATTATGTACAATAATTAGCACTAAAAACATTCTCAGCACTTTCATGGTACTGCTTGCACAGCAGCTTGGTTACAACTATTTTTGGGGCTTGCTTTTCCAATGCTCCAGACAGTTTAGATCTCAGTTTGCTGCATAGTTTAGATTAAATGTGTCATCAGAGAGAAGTTCCATCACTGAAGTACAGTTGTCTTATCTTAACCTCTACAAGACTTCCAGGAGAGACAACCCCCATTTACTCGCTTCCTTACTCAGTCTGTAGAGCTCTGTAAGGTAGAGATAATTTTCTTGTACCTTGGTATGACTTTGACTCTGAAAGTGAGAGGCATGGTTAAGGAAACACCCCAGCTGAGCAGCTGTTATTTGTGAATTTATCCCTCAGGCTAATCATGTAGCTCAAGACCTAATAAAGCAATGAAATGGGAGCCTCAGTGCTGGCAGGGCATTTTTTGGCATGAATAGCAACTCATCTTAACCAAAAAGGTAAAATGCTAAAAACCTAAGAGGGTTCTATTTAAAGCTGTAAGACATTGCTCTTAATAAACCAGATTGTGACCCTCTTACCCCTATTTTGATCAAAAAATAGAGGCAGGACAACCCTTAACAACCTCACATTTTAGGTACTGTGGTGTATAGCCAGGAGAGATATTTTTCTGCTAAGGTTTGAAGTAAATCCAAAAAGTCATTTCTAAAACAGCAGCAATACTCTGAAAAGCATGTGTTCAAAAAGTCCCTATTTGAAAGGTCTGCTGCCCATGTTGAGGGACCAGACAACTTTTACATGGAATTTCTGTATCTACCAGTAAAAGGAAAAAGAAAAAAAGAAATTAAAAAAAAAAAACCACACACACACATACAAAAACCACCAACAAAAAATCTTTTAAATTGTAAATGGACTATATTTGATTTTATATCATCAGGACACAGACAAAATTGCTAACATCGTATTCCTAAACAGTGCTTTTTGATCTTCACATTAGACAGCTGCAAATTCCTGCTACCTTCCCCTGATACTTTATCACTAATTAGAAGTCAGGAGGCATGCAAATTAACAAATTCTTGAGGCACTGCCACCTCTTTACTCAGTGGTTGCAGATTCCAGCCAGGAGATAGGGGTTCGGTTCCCACTTTTCACACAGAGATCTGAACCTAGAGAAGAAAGTTATAGCTATTGCACAGGGGAATATTCTGCTGGGAAATATTTTCTGGTTTGGTTTTTTTCCCCCCTTGTTGATGTTGTTCCAGTGTATATAGAATATTGAAATATTCATTAACCCAGAGAGAACAACTCTATATCATGGCGTTTAGGCTCTGCAGCAGAGAGGCAGGACATCACTCTCATGAATATTTCAATGTTGTAGACAAAGTAGAACATACTCTATCAGAGGTATTGAAAAAACAACCTTTCTTCTCTCTCCCTCCCACACTGGGAGATGCTGAATGGTCTGGTGATTAGGGGCTGTTCCCAGGAAATTAAGGTGGGCTCAGGTCTCCTCAGGCAGATGAGGAAACTAAAGCCTTATTTTCTGCATTTTCAATGAGTCCCTTGCCAAATGAACCTTTGAAAGAAAGGAGACAGGTGGCTTTTCAATCAAGTAATCTATCAGTATGTATCTCTTTCTTTTTTTCTCCCTCTCACCTTCAAAAATGACACATTTATTCTGACTATTGGAACAGTTCTAAGCCCACTGAAATGCCACTTTTGGGCAGAACACTTAACAACCAAAGCTTCCTCAAACCTGAGCATATTTTGTGTTATTTATATGTTTCTCACAGCTTTAGGCTCAGCTCTAGCATTACACAAATCATGTTTTTGCTTCTTTCTACACCTCCTCACACTTGGCCAATTTCTTACCCCATGTCTGGCTGTGCACTGCAGATTGGGTTAGTGAACTGATGGAAAAAATGTTCCAGAGGGGCCTCTAGTAGGTGATCATTCCTGTTTGGAGTTGGTGGAGATTGTAGACCAAATCTCTGATTCGGTGAAGTAGACAGGTAGGTTGGAGGGAAGGAAAGTCGTGCATAGGAGCCCAAATATGTCTTACTGTAAGTAAACAGAGACCTGTTAGAATTGACACCTATGAAAAATATTCATGATTTCTATTTTACAGGATTACAGCCTTAAAGTTGAAAGTTATTACTAACTGTGCCAGAGACTGGAATTCATCTATGATGTATTAAAGCCACAGGATTGGTAGCTGAGGAGGTACAAACCTTGTGAAGTGCCTCAAAAAAGTCCTAACCACCGTTACATTTCTGTCTTTAAAAAAAAAAGGTGAGTAAGGCTTCCTGAATTATGTTTGAGCCCACAGTAAAGGAACAGCGTGGTATTTCTTCACAAGCTATATGGAATTCAGTGCTCCTTTCCTACCTGAAAGTACCTAGCCTGAGAGAGCAGAATTTAGGCCAACCGTTTAATGTGATTGTGAAGTTTGGGTTTATGTCTATACAGTATAACTTGGGGGCACAAATAAAGTCATACAAGAACTGGAATAGCTGAGGACTTAGCAGAACCTTTGAATGTTCAGACCTTTAGCTTCCTGGGGTCAGAATGATAAGCATACTTAAATGAGGATAAAATTTCTTCTGTTGTCTTCAGACCTGAGAATATCTCTTTAGCTGGCTAAGAAAAATAATGTTTGGAAAATCTCTGTGTGATATTATATTATTTATACTATTTATTTTGCCTGAATTTGTTCTGTGGCAAGCATTCTGGAAGTAATGCAAGTAAAATAACTCTGCAAGGAATGATATAAATGCAGCGAACTGTCATTATGTATAGCTCCAAGAAACACTTTCCCGATATATTCACCTAGTTATCTTCAGTGCAGTTGTCACAGGGGAGTTTACTAAGAATCCTAGATGATAGAAATTTCACACACATCTTCCTAATGCAATTTATTCACCAAAGAGGAATCCCCAGGCTCCTAAGTACCAAGGGAATCATTGACGTTCTCGGGGACAGGCTGTCACATAGAGGCAATGAGCTTGCATGCATGTATGTGCTCCTTACAGACACACATGGATTCAGGCTACGTCTGCATTTGTAAGTGAATTGGTGCAACAGGAGCACCAGATTATCTTATTGCAGATTGCAACAGCAGCAAAGTCATTTGTGCTAAGGACCTAGCAGCTACGCTGCATGCCTCGTGGTTTCACTTCAAGACAGCTCTAATCTGGTCCCCAGGACAGAACTCCTGTTAATTGCTGGAGCACATTAGGTGCTTGGTTGCCTGGAGCACATCATTTGGCTTACTTTCATCTGAAGGGATCTGTCTCATGCACTCTGAGGCAAATGATGCAAACCAAAATATGAAAAGTGGGTGGGGACAATCAGGAGAGTCAAAAGCACAAAGCTTGAAGCTAAAAGCTTGTTTATTCCTGACTTCAAACCCATCTGAGTTAACTCAGAGAAATGTGTACTTCATAGAAACCTCCAAGCTCCTTTCCCACAATGGTGGGTAAAACCAAAGACTACTCCAGGCCACCAAATCAGGACCAGAGTGTTTTACAGCCCCAGGTGCAGCTCCTGTAGTAGCTGTGAGCAAACCTGGATGCCTTTGTGATGGCAGCTGGAGTGTTACAGGCTCCAGGCTGGGCAGGATAGCCATGGGGTGTCTGCCCACAGTTCCTCCCTGGGAAGGAGGAGCTGAATTCATTTATGTAAAGCTCTCTACCAAAATGGCACCGCTACTGGAGTCACCTCATCATACTGAAGGAAGAATTTAGATATTCTGCTAGAATTATCCAGCTACGTAGAGTTGGAGGCTCAGCCACCCCAACTGGCCAGAGACTAACTTTCCTCATCAGTTAATAGCAGGATGAACCTCAGATCAAACCTGTGTATGTTGAAAGAGAAGGTACTAAAATTTAAGCTAAGGATATTACAATGACCTGAGAGATGCCTGATGGCAAAGTGGTAGTGGTAGCAGTAGAAGTAATACTATCATCTTTATGTATTTGTTGGTTGTGCTGAAGGACCCAGCTCATACACTGGTAAACAGCTCATGCCTTGAAATGCCTAAACTGAGGGAGATAGAACATTCACAGAGGTCAGACAATACTCAGGGAGTTTCATTTTATGTGGTTATCCAAGTCTTTGAAAAATTCACCTGGCTTTGGTAAACCAAAACATCTCACCAGCTTCACTGGACTTTCAAACCGATCTGGTTTTGTACCCATACACAAAGGTAAAACTCCATGATGCTCAAGTTTTCCATGTCAAAACAAACATACATACATAATCTCTCCTTCTGCAACTCTATCCCAGCCATGGGAAATGCCCTCTTCCACTACTCAGCAGCATCCTGGAAAGGTGTTTCAAGAACCAGATCCCATAATTGCCAGATTCAACATACAAACTCGTCTTTCAATGCTATGTCAAACAACTACAAAGAATGAACTTGAAACTCTCACAGTTATAAAAGCAAATTGTCCTAAAAATGCACCTAAGCCTTTTGGAGCTGGGGCCCACATCCTGGCAGGCACAGTGGGGTCACAGCACATTACAGTGGCTGCTCAACATGAATAAAAATAATCCAAATCAGTTTTAGTGTCTGCACATCACACACAGTAGGGATCAGACCCAACTGGCCTCCTGATAAGACTGTCATATAAATTTTAAGTATTAATAGAACTGTTACTGTTAATTTGGCAGAACGTGATACTGTGTTAATGGAAGTTTGTCTCTTTTGGCTACGCTGCAACAAGGAAAATGTGTTTTCAACATTTCTAGCTGGATGGCTTTCTTCTACTAATGCTTGCTTTCCTTAAATTAACACTGGGGGGAGATGGGGGGCTGTTGCCTTTACCTGAAGTCTTTCAGCCCCCTTCTTTGTGAGTCACATTTACACCTACCAGAGATCTGGACTTGGGTAACACTTGTCTTTAATTCAGAGGCAGTCTCTTATTCATCAGGTTTAAAAAAAAAAACTTGGAAAAGCTACCTAAAACCATTCCTGTCTTTTACTTTTGTCTGTTTTAACACTGTTCTTGACATAAATGTAGGTCAGAGACAAAAGCTAGTGGCTGGAGCAATTAAGTGCTCCATTTGACACACCAAAACCCAAATAAAATACTTGAGTGTACAACCATTGTGTATACACATTTATCCTTATGTTTTCTATGTGGTGTAATTAGGAAATATTTATTTTCTTGCAATCTGGAGCCACAGTATCAACAGTGAGAAATAATACCCTTTAAGATGGCTATCAGGATATTTGCCAGCATTCTCTCTTCTTTAGCACGACAAAAATGTTTCTACTTTACCCCTTCATAAATGTACTTCAGTCTTGGAAGATGAAGTACAGACTGGAAGAAGAAAAAGTCTGGAGGAGGTATCCCTAACCCTCTCTAAGTACATATGGTAGAATATGAATTGCACTCTTAAATAGCTCTGCTATTAAGAGTGTGCAAACAGCTCTTAGTAGCAGAGCTATGGAAGTCTAAATGTTATTAGTTGCAACACAGAACAAAAGGGTGAGGTTTCATTGGCCACTTCATTTTGAATGAGAAGCAAATGCAAAATAAACAGGAAAATACAGGAACAGCTGTGACCTCTAGAAAGAAAATACAAAGGCACAATGAAGAAGCCTAAGGAAGAAAAGAGTAAAAGCTGGTAAACTGTTCAGAGCTGACTGTTAAATACTGGTGAAAAAAAATAATGTGGAAAACTCTTCATTATCTTGCTGTGGAAAAGGGAAGAAGCAACACACCGCAGAAACAAATAACAGTGTTTGTGGAGGTATGTGGCAAACCAATCAGCTGAAATAATTCTCTGGCATTTTGCAAACATGA
Organism: Falco biarmicus; assembly: GCF_023638135.1. Taxonomy (NCBI): domain Eukaryota; kingdom Metazoa; phylum Chordata; class Aves; order Falconiformes; family Falconidae; genus Falco; species Falco biarmicus. The sequence continues at coordinate 15,566,039 of NC_079290.1, forward strand.
TGAGATAGATGCAACTGCCCAAACCAGATGCCCCATGAGATGCCCAGGAACAGCAACTGTAGGCCAAGCAGGACATTCTAAGGGCATTTCAAGTAGTCCCAAACTTTTTCCTGATAGTCAGATAGCCAAACTTAGGTATCCACATGTGTGGTAGATGTCTCAAGTCTGGCGGAGGTTGATGTGTCCAGTATAATTCTCGGTTCTGTGGAGCATCTGCTCTGGTCTCCATGTGCTGGTCTCCATGTGCTGCTCTCTGTTGGATTGACCAGTCCCCTGCAGATGTCTCAGGTATCCTAAGGGATCTCAAACAACACTAGATCTTTTTAAACAATAGCATTCCCTCCTTTGTCACTATAGGCAATGGAGATTGGAATGGCGAGCTACCCAGCCATTCTGCCTCAAAGTAGGCACCCAAAGTTGTCCAGTTGAGTTCTTTCAGCTCTCTGGACTGGACCTTCATTGACTATAATATAAGCTTAGACATCTCATAAATGTGTAGACCCCTACAGGTAATGTACATTTAAGCGTTTTACTCTCTGAGATGAACTCACCCTAAGGAAACAGAAGTTTGGAGAAATAAATCTAAATCTGAGGCAATTCATGGAAAATTGTGGGGGCTGCTGATCTACTGAAGGGAGAGGATCAGACAGGAGCAGTCACGAGGTCAGCAAAGACAGGTTAACATTACAGCTCATTAAGGAACACAATATAGACCTGGGTCAATTCAATTGCCTGATGTGGCCTCATGTTGCCTGGTAAAGGAGGCTGCCAGTCATACAACCAGTACACCCACCGTGAGGCTGCAGGATCAACAACTGATTCATTTCCATGCAAATAGTGGAGTCGGCTGCAGCGCTTATCCCAGCAGCAATAAACATCAGTATAAGGCTGCAAAAATGTGACTACGTGTTGGTGATATAAAAAAAGCCATGCTAAAACCATCAGAGGAATACAAACCGTCAATAAGGAACTCTTACAAAACTCATTGCCTGGGGTTTATAGGACCCAGCAGGAGACAGGACAATGTAAACCCTCATCTGGTAAAGCAAAGCCAGAGAATGTCCTCGGGGTGAGACAACAGCCACTGTAGGTCAAGCTCTCTAATGGACAAGGGCACAAGACAAGGAAGCGAAGCTATAAATAAGCTTCTATGTAGCCAATGGGACATGAGAAATGTGCAGTGTAGTCAGGAAGGAAGTTACAAGGCTGCAAAGAAAATGGATTTTTACATCTCTGGAAACTAGCACGGACTGACTTGCTAGTCTAATAGCACTGAAAGCCTGGCAGATACTTGGATATCTGCGTTGACCCAAAAACACTGAACAAAATCTCCAAAAAAAAAAAAGTGTCACTGCTGATTACCACTGAGTGAAGCCAGAGCACTCGGTTTGTTCAAGGCAAAACTGTCTGCTGACCATCGCATCAAGGCAAGTCTTTTGGGGAAGTGCTGAGAATAATGAATTTCTCTGGACTTGAGCTTAGCCTCAGAGAGCCATAGGGAGGGTCTGGTGAACACTGAATCACTGGTGGAAGCCCAACCAGCAACATTTATAGGTATCTTTCAGAGTCCCATCAAGAATCTGCTGGATCAGGGGAACACCTCCGAGCACACAGCTCGTGTTATAGCACATGGCTGTAATCTGATGGGGCAATAGTACAAACAGTTGGCATTTAGGAATTACGTGGCTGGCCAAATCATGAGTAAATCCTCCTGAATGCCCAGCAGTATACAGAAAGAACAAAGCATGCAGAAAAGTATCCCAGCTATCAAATCCCAACCAGGTTCTTGGAAAAGATCAAAACAGACTTTTAAGAGGGGAATTACATCATGAGAGAGAACTTTCCCAGCTTCTAGTAGGTGGATAATTTGGAAGCCATTCAGGCAAAACTCCGATGGGGAAACAGAAAACACATTTTGCAAGATATGACATAACCAGGTCCCGTACTCAGACAATCGAGCACATGACACAGTAGCAGAGTTCAAGTGACTCAGCACTCCAGCAGAATTTTAATACAAAACCTCTTCCCCCGGGTACACACAAAGCAATAGGAAAACCAGATCAGCACTAAATAGCCTGAGCTAAACATCCATCTGGACAAAAGAACAATCATGCAGGCAAATCTGGCAGGCTTATATGAAATAGCAACAGACTTGGGACAGCAGATGAAATGAAACCAGTAGCAATAGGAGAGTAACGGCAGGGAGCTGGAGCCCTTGCAGAATCAAGGCCAAGGCCAGTACAGCACTACAAGACCTCAGCAGTCAGCTGAGTCACAGGAAAGGGGAGGTATGAGAGGAGGAGACCCCAGGAAGGACTGCACTGAGCTGCCTGGGGCAGCAGGGAGACAGATCCTATGCTCACAGCAAGCACACACAGGTAGTGGCAGCTTTCTTCAAAGACCCATGAGTGAGAAGGACTACTCAACTTAGTTGGCCACAGCAAAATGACTGTGAAATGTATAACCATATACTTGGATCTTCAAGTTAGCAAATGCTTTTTTTTAAAAAAATAAAAAAATAAAAAAACCCAGAGTAGTTAGTACAACTGTCATAAAGCTGAAAGGTTACGAAAGCATGAATTTTGAAAGAGTCACTAGAGGAGGCAGTCCAGGTGCATGGGACTGGGGCTGAGCCAGAGAGGAAGACAAAACCCTTTCAGGACCTCTGAGTAGGCCAAAAGGAAACATAAACCTGAAGCTTACATCCCTATCTTTTTTTTTTTTTTTTTCTCCTTTCCATATTCCCTCCTAGCTCTTGCAATATGTGCTGCTTCTCTGTGCACCTACAAACTCTGTGGGTCAGTAGACCAAGGAGATGCCCTGTACTGAGCTGGAAGTGCTGCAATCTCTCTTCTGCTACTAAAAGCCTCCGTAACACATTCCTTTTTGCAGTTCTGCTTCAAACTGTGCAGAGACACATCAGCACAGTTCCTCCTAATCCTCTCTTGCTCAAACATCCCCTCTTGCTCCAGCGCATTTAACTGCTTATTAGGCCACCGCTACCTTAAGGTCAATCATGATTATGTCATTCAAAATTTCCAACTGTTTCTTTCCTATTGACTAACCACATCATACAACAGACTAATTAACCCACCAGGTTCTCATTAAGCAGTATTCCTTCACTCTCCTCCAGGACCACCAGCTGTGCTGCAGATTTCCTCCGAGTTTAGGAAAATAACAAGATTCGTTATCAGAAATTGATACTTTTTTTTTCCTCAGCATGTCACGAGGCCCACCATCAGGTTTAAAATAGCAGCCCCTAGACCCTGGGGCTGGAGGCAGGATTTAGGCAGCCTTCTGCAGGAGAACAGGATGATGTTTCAACAGTGCTGTGGGGAGTGATGGAAGGATTCCATTAGGAGGAGACCTGGATTCCTCTCCACATGGCCAGGTTGGAAGAAAAAGTACATTTTACTCTTTTGCAGACCATGATGCATTAAATACCACTGCTTAAGGTAAAAATCTGATTTTGGAGGCCGCAGCAGTCTGCAGTCAATGTGTTCTCCTCCTCTTGGGCAACTCTTTTACCACTCTGGAGCTGATGCTCACCCCTTAATTTCCAGAGGAAAAACTGCAATGCAGATAACCTAAGCCCACAAACAGAGAATGGTCCTGAGCCCAACCCAGCCTCAATTTACCCAACCTTTAGGTGTGCAACAGCTTCAGGCACCACCCAGGATTGAGCAATTCATACATCAGGTTTAGGCAACCCCCCCTCAGCAGGCCAGCTGCCCTGTGTCCTGATGAAGGACTGTCTCTCACCTCTGCGGGAGCCCTGCTCAACCCATGAATTCACCCCCAGCCTTCAGGTCTTGCAGCACAAATGATGAGGACACCAACGTCCTCTGGCCAGGCAGGCCAAAATATTTGATTCTCATACTTACGTTGGTGGTGAACAAATTAGATGCCAGTGTGTGGACAGTTGTCTCGGGTGTGAACTGGCTTTAAAAACAGGAAAACCCCTTAAAAACTAATTTACCCAAAACATAATGGACCCTGTTGTTGTCTCAATAACTTCAAAGTCAGTGTGGTCAGTGTTTCTGATATTGCTTGAAGCCAGTTTAAGAGAGAGAAGGTTTCTCAGTTTCTCAATCACTGGCCTAATGCTGTGATTTAGGGGATGTTTAAGATTGTAAAAGAATGCTTATCCACCATTTAAAGTGTAACTGATGTGTTTCTCTAATGAATATTTTTGTTAATTTGTATTAAGTGTAATAAAATGTCTATTGTAAATAGACATTTCTATTGGCCTGTTGTAAGTAAAACAAAGAAATTTTACACTAATTTGGGCGTAGAAGTAGATCCCCCATTTCATAAGAAACAGCATGTTCCCATTTTGAAATGCAAGAAAAAAGCAAGACTTCAAAACTCTTCATGACGATAAAGGAAAAAAAATATTTTGATCAGATGTGTTCCCTGATCTGTCACTTTGAAATATTTCGTTCAAAATTTAATATTGCTTAGCTGTTTAGGAAAATGTATTATGTTAAAAAATAAGTTGTTCTGATTAAAATCATTCATTCTCAACATGTATTCCTTCAGATTTCTATGAGCCTGGTATTTTTTTGAATGTGACACTTAAAATGAACTATTTCCTTCTTTTACTAAACTCTGTTGGGTTTTTTTCCAGTTGGGCTATCAGAAAACAAAGGTATACTGGAAGATTACAAGCCCAATTTTATCTCCAATAAAATATTTTGTTTTCATATAAAATTTTAATTTTTAGAGTTTCTTATTTTTAGATTATACTGTGCAAAAGGAAAATACGAGGGATACAACATTCATAAGAAAGAAAATTCATATACAGCTAAAAGGCTGTATATTACATGAACTACATTAGAGTATATTGATTTTATGAAGTTATCTTTCAACTGCTAATTACAGATTTGTTACAGGATTATAAATCTTAATAAAGTGATTGAGTCAACGTATTGGAAGGTAGAAAACATTTCAAGTACACGCATTTCAAGATCAGACTGTGGGTTTCCAGCATTGCACCCAGGCAGGTCTGCCATAAGAACAGGTCTTCAGGCTGTGGAAGATCTTTACATGAAGACCATGAAGAATCCCCCCCATGAAGAATCCCCCCCATGAAGAACAGGCAAGTGTGGGATTTCCCCCTGGCTCCAGCCCCCTCTGCAGAAATGGAGCTGAGACTATGAAGAAGGGCCAAGCTGCAGAGTGATACAACAGCTCACCAGGAGCCTAAAGATTTCAAGGAATGTGTAAGAGGAAGCAACTTCTTGAACACTGAACCAGTGGCTAACAAAACCTTTTTAACAGACACTTCAGGTTGCTTGGGAATATCTCCTGTCGTTCCAAAATCCCCAGACAATCAGATCTCAGTCTTCTGCAAACCATATTGTGCAGTAACTTGAGAGAGACAAATATACACATCCTAAGAGTAAATCCTTATTCAAACACTGGTTTTAATTTGGTTTTCCCAAAAAATCACAGCCTTATGCACTATTTGGTGCTAAACGGCCAAAATGAGAACATTTGATCCTGCAAAAAATACTGCAGGGAGCTGTGGAAGTGCTGACCACAAAGGACAAGACAGGCAGGTTCAAGTGTTTTAACTGAGAAACTTCTTGCTCAGATTGACCCTGAACTAGGATCCCTACGCACAAGTAATCCAAGAAAATGTGGATTACATAAGAATATAGTCCTGAAAGTGTAAGGACTACTTTGAAATGAAGCATATGAGATTCCATTTGGATCCCAGTGCAGTCATTCAGGAAAAGCTTAAAGCAGTAGCCTCCTTATTTGTAAATGACAGTGGTTCACTTATGCACCCTAAAAACCATGTTTACCTCAACTGGTGAACCCTGCCCAGCCCTGATTTGCAGCGTGTTCTGTTTTAAAAAAACCTACTTAGTCAACATATGGGAACAAGGATGGAGGAGGAGCTGGGAACATCTGCTTTCCTTGTCTTGGGCTTACACTATTGCTGCATACTGCTTTTTGCTCTGGAAGGCTGTCAAGCCTGTAATAGTCACCAACCACTTGGATGTAAGTGTGCTCTGATGTTGTTGCTGTCTGTCTTCCTGCTGTGCCTAACTCGGGATTTTTCTGGTTTTGACAGAGAGCCAACATACCCAGCCACTTGCTTGTTGTCCTCACTAGCAGGGCTGGTGGCCAGGGTCACCACACGTCCAGCAGCCACCTCATGCCCATGCTAAAGGTCATCGATGTTACCAGCGAAGCAGCTGCTACTTATTAAAGATTTCCAATAAGGTGATTCAGAAAACAACTCAGTTTGTCACAATCTATACCACTGCTGTCACTTTCTATGTGCATTTCTGGGACAAGACCATTGATTTTCAAGAAAGACCAACATTTTAATTTCAGAGGCAACAGAGAGGGAAAGGAGGCAGCCAGATGTGGCGTTTGGCATTAGAACACAATAAGGGCTTGGGTCCAGCAGACAGAGCAGAGGTATGGCTCTGGTATGGTTGTGCTGTGCAGACTGGCTGGCTTATGTCTAAAATAAGATGTCTCCTCAAGAAGTTGGCACAAATTTTAAGAAAGGCTATTCCTCAAGACTCTACTGCCCTGATATAAAAAAAAAAAAGGCTTGAAATGCTCTTTCTGGTCCTCGTGGTTCCATCTATGAGCTCTTCTCCTCAACACCAGAATTTCTTTGGAGTGTGGCAGGAACTTGACCCTTCCCTCAACAAAACCCTTGCCCCAGCACATACAAGTGGAGAAATTTCTGCTTGTCTGAAACGCCTGGCTGCTCTTGGTCAGAATACTGTATGACCAGCAAGGGCAGGGAAGCAATCCCCCATGCCAGTGTTTCAGGCAGAGGGCTTTCCTCAGCCTCTCTTCACACACAGCAGCTCTCCCACAAAAACTCTTGCTCCCTGCTGCACTCCCAGCAGCACATAAAGCCTCAGAGTGGGGAGCGAGGGGGCCACTCTGCTTTGCTTTATTCCCATGATGGTCAATTATGAAATCAGTGTCTCCCAAGGCACAATGGTAAGCACTCCGTGATGTGTTAAATCACTATAATGGTGGCCATGAGAGATGGGTTCAAATATGCCAAGCGCATGGCCATCTTAAGGGAAAGAAAATGGAGCTGTTCCTACCGCTCCCACAGGGCCAGATCCTGCCACTCTCATGTCTGATCCTTTGAAATTACTGTAGCGTTATAAAGAGTTGGCACCAATTTGGCCGGCTGGTAGGTGGTGGAGCAAGTTGGGGCCAAGGTATATCCTTGAGCAAGGGAGGAAATGCCAGAGGCTCACTCAGATACTGTTTGCAGACTGCACAACCAGGATGCTCAGGGAGACACCCAGCAAGAGGCACCAGTCTGCGAACTGGAACAGATTAGTCAGATGCCAGTTGTCCCATGCAAACAAATCCCTTTCCAGTCGCATGTCCTCCAGGCTGCAGACCTGCTCCCCAAAATGACGATCTGGGCCTCTGAGCACCGCAGGGAAACAGGAGAACCGTGAACTGGAAAATAGGTTTGAGAGCAGCTGTGTGTGCTTCCCAAAGCAGCCTCTACTACAAGCATAGGCTTGTCTGCGGCTCAAAACTATCAAAAGTCACCACTGGTGAGTATCTTCAGCAACACTGCTGCTTTTTATCTCCATTATGTTTCTTTCTCTCTTTATTTTCAATTTTTCTGGGTCACACAATGCCAAAGGATGTTATTTTGGTTGTCTTGCATGTTTTCTCCTAGTGCAGCAGATGAAATGTTGCCCCAGACACTGTTCTGTCCATGGCTTTGTCATTTTGCTGGCAGGTTATTTCCCACATTGCAAGGTCATCCTGTACTCTTCAAACCACTGAGCCGAAGGAGTACTTGGTCACCAATTTTCCAGTAAGTACCAACTATGATTGCAGCTGTAAAGATACCAATATCTCCCAGGGTACCCCATCCCTCTCCCAATGCCAAACGGAAGTGTTTTTCAGAGTGTAAAGTACAGATCAGGGCATTTTTCTCACATTTTTCTCACACCAGCAGCAAAACAAACAAGGCACTTTGATGCAGAAGCCCTCACCAGGTCACACGGCTCTGTCTTCCTGCCTCCCTCCATTAAACACAAGCTCCAAAACCCTGCCTGCCCTCCTGGGGCATCCTCCTTCTCTCTCCTCCATGGGGGCTCATACACTTCTTTCATGTTACTGATATGCTACCAGTTGTTAATCTCCCCGTTTGTCGGCTTTTGGAGCCCACTGGACCCAAAGGAGGGCGCACAATGTGGCATGGAGACAGCAACCTGGTGCCAAGGCAGAGCATAGCATTAGTGAAAAAAGGGGTCACAGCTCAAGGTTACAGCCTCCCTCCTTGAACTGCCCTGTCCTGCTCCCACATCATCCCTCCCTCTGTCCATATGTTCAGGCAGTTTTATCCGTTAGTTTCCCTGTTAACATCCAGCTCTGTTGCATTTTCCAGAGGAACCTTAATCCAGTGTGCTTTGGCATTGCTGGAACAACCAGCTCTATTTAACACCTACCACTGGATTTTTTGAAGACACCACTTTGCTTGGACTCACGGTCTGTATGTCTCTGCGTGCAGCCTCTGAGCCCACAGGTCAATCTCAGCCAAATCCGGGAGGGAGCAAGGCATCCCAAAGTGACTGCATCGTTGGCCATGTTAGAAGTGAGAGACTCAGCTAAGGAGAAGGCTGCAAAGCAAGCTCATCCCTTGCTGGATACAGGAAAGAGATCTCATTAATACTTGAACCAATGTCAAGAACTAGAGATCGATAAGCCACAAGGCAGGAGAAGAATTAAGGTGCATCATTTCTGGTCATGAGGTAACTACTTTCAAAAAGTCGTCTGAAGCCCGAGCCGTCAGGGCCCCCCTATTCCGAATGACTGCGCCTGTGGCTGCAAGAGCTGGTTTGTTTTCCCCAGCCCTCTCCAGCCCTCCTTCCTCATCTGCCCCACAGAGTCGCACACCAGCTCTTCAGGATTGGGGTCTGCCACACGGGGCTCAACCCTGCAGCCGCTCCAGCAGCCTGTAGGTCTCAGTGACCTCCACCTGCCCCTGAGGAGCAAGGGTGACCCTTGGCCCTGGAGTTATCCAAAGGACATTTAATCTTGTTTCCTCTGGTGGAATGGCATTTGGCTTCCCGATCTTCTATGCACAGGACATCTGCTCTTCAGAGACATTTCTAGGAAGGGTGACAAATGGATATTTCTGTTTAGTTAACATTTTGGTCTCATTCTAATTAAACATCGCTGAAATTCCTAGAGCCATTCCAGGTTATAGATCTCCAAGTCTCACAACTTCCCCTGACCATTTGCACCTCATTTTCTGGAGTCTCTGGGGTCAATGGAAGGCAGTGGGGAGGAGGGTCACAGATGGTCACTTCAGCAAGCAGCACTTCTTTTTTCCTCACCTCCAGTAACTTCATCACTTCAGGCCTTGTCCTTCCTTTTAAGACAGTGTTGCATAGTTTTACCCAAGCATTGTTAAAGAGGTATAAGAGAGGATCTGCACCTGAACATCCAAATTGCACACCCACAAAACTATTGCAGACTGATTTTGAAAAGTCAGTTACTATCCAGCCTGCTTGTCTTCACATCCTGGACACTAAGCCTGAGGAACGCTGTGAACATTAGCTCTTCTCAAAATATTCTCAAATTTTTGGGCAAACAGCATGAAAAATATAAAAAATGTAAAGCACTGACTCAATCTGTGCTATCCTGAGTGAGTGACAGAAGAAGCTTGATAGGCTCAAGGATTTTTCAGATAAGGAACAAAACATGAAGATGTGTCTTGAGGAACATCTGCTAGTCTCACAAATGTGTGCATATCTCATCATTGTGGTTTTCTGACACCTTCAATAAGATCTCAGACTGTTTCCATGGGTATTTCAACTTTGATTTTCTGTGTTATCCTTCCTTCTGTGCTGCTGTTGCCTGTGCAGCCACTAAAGAGACATCACAGTGGGCTTCTGGAGGTACAGAGTGAATCTACAAGTTGGCTTACACACCACTCTAGGGAAACACCTTGGTCTGGACCATTGTCTGTGCTTGTACACCAGTGGGGACCTACCCCTGGCCTCCGTAACTCAATGGCCAACCCTCGTGATGTTCCCTGGTAGCAAGGAGCTCCAAAGCCTGATCCAGATTGTGAATGACGTGGTCTCTTACAGCCTGCCTAGATCCTAACATCATCCTTGATGTTACCATGGTATCATCTGCTGAAATACCACAGTATTTTAGGCCCTCTAGGGAAACATAGGAGGCAGCTGGGCTTCTGTTCACCTTCTAGAGTTTTCCTCTGAAAATGGAAAGGAAATGCTGGGTTAAGGAAGAAAGTTCAAAAAAAGAAAAAATAATAATTAAAAAAATATTCATCTGGTCTATACAGTTGCACAGAATATCTAATAAAAAACATTAATATCTTCATTCTTTGATTCAAGACCATGCATATTAGGTAGAAATGGCCCCAGTGAGTGGAGCATACAACATAGACTTTGTGTTATGGTATAAATATCTGAAGCTAATCTTGAAGGAGGAATGAGCTGGAGCTTTTGTGACAGCAATAGTCAAAGGACAGCCCGTACAAATGCAGAAACCCACGCAACCAAGAGAGACATGGAACAAAACCAAACAAGAAGAAAAGGCAAAATGTTGTGATAAATGCACCAACTGTATTTAAGAAAAATTAGAAGCAATATTTTGCTTGTCTTTTAAAGTGACTTAATGATAGAGAAACATAACAGAGGCAGCCTTGCAATTGAAAGCCTTCCATCTCGCCACAGAAATGATTATCGCAGGCATCGATCTTCCTAACGCAACTTCTGCCAAACATACTGTCAAATATACCCTGCCACGCTATTTTCCAAACCAGGTAGAGCCACTACTGTAAGCGCTAACAAGCTGAAATGGATTGTCATTTACTTGGACCACAGCTTTGATTCTGCTTTCAGAGAAAATCAGACCTCTGTGAATTACAAGGAAAAAACTGGGAACGACACAGAACTCACTGACAGCGAGGCTTGGCCATGTAATAAATCTGGCTTTAGGACACTTGGTATCAAATAAAGACCACTGCAGCTTTCTAATACAAAACACTTACCTAATAAAAACTCACTCTGCCATCTCAAATTTGTTCAAAAGCTGTGGGCAGATTGACTTCATCCTGACAGGCTTCAGGCTGGAAAGTTACCACTTGCTTCCATGGCTTAACTTGATGACAGATCCCTGTCATCCCAAAGCCAAGCTTAAACCCAGCACGAAAACACAGAGGCAGCCTGAACTTCATGGTGGGTGCTCAGCTAATTCAGTGGAAAAGGGGTTCTCATACTGGTTTTTCTATGCTCAGTCTCAATCAAAACTAACGCTGCTGGGTGATACATTGACGGGACTGCAGTCTCCGCGTTTTCCTACTTCTATCTGTGGTTTGAAGGAGGTGGAATTTCTTTTCCCCGGGAATGCTTTTGAAAGATAAAGTGGACCAATGTCAAAACACCAAGCAATCATTGCCACAGCAACGTTAGCTCACTTTGGGGTCTATATTGCACCAGTGTGCCAGGTTGCTATGGCCCCTCAGAGATTCAGATCTCCCCCGCTGAAGCAGTTATGGAAAGCGGGGCAGTGTGCCCTGTCCCTGATGCTGCACGGAGTGAAACCCCCCTCTCCATCACCCTACTTCCCTTGCCCCAGCAGCCGGGGGGCGGGAGCAAGGCAGCCAAGCACCTTGGCGGACAGAGCAGGCGCAGAAGATCTCCCTTTGCTCAAACAAGCTTTTTAACCGTTTTCACCTGCAAATTTCCTCCCTTTTGCCTCCCTGTGGTAGTGTAACCCGTTTTGTGAAACAAGATAAAAGGAGACTCAACAGGCAATTACCCACTTCTCCGCTGAAGTCCATGGCTTTATTTGCAACCAAGCTCTCTGCCTACAGTGTGCAACCAAACCCACCCCTGATGTGTGGGGAAGCGGGAGTTCCTAACTGTCCTTAAAAATATTTCTCTGTCCAGGTCTCTATATTCTTAATATAGAATTGGAAGTTGCTGATTTTTTTCTTCTTTTGCTTGTTGGGGAGCGGGGTACAGTTGATGTGCATGTGTAGGGCCAAACCACATTTCAGTGCCACCTGCAAACAGAGCATCTCACAGGTAAATAAAGAGAATCGTCAGTTTAAAAAACACAATACCTATTTAACAGAGTTAAGAACTGTCTTTTAATGGCTTCTTGACACCTGATAGAGGCCATCCTAGGAAGATGCACGCATGCATTTTTGGTAGTAAATGAAACTGAAGTGAGCTATTGAACTCAGTGAGTTTTTCATGTGCTTGACTAGGCTTTCTGAAAAGTGCCTGTGTGCGCACAGCCTCTGTGTACCCACACGCAAATAAAGAAAATGGCTATCTTCCACATTTCTCTTGGCTCTCTCTTTTTGCCCCTCTTACAATATTTTCTTTTCTTTATACTTCAGGCACTGCTGGTAACAGCAGCACTTTTCAGTTCTTAAACAGAGCTCTGTGTGTGCTGGCAAATTGCAAAATATTTGGCAATGAAAAAAGTCTGTGGTTATCTCCATGTTACCAATGAATAAACTACTACAGAAGGAGGACTTTGGAGGACTATATCTTATTTGCAGCATATTTCATTGCTCAGTTATCCCATTTGTAATAACCTTTACAAATTATAAGACAAAACTTTCCTTTAATTTTTTTTTTTCAGGAACTCAGGAACTCAGAAAAATACGCTGAACCAAAATGAAAAATCAAAATAATGAAAATACTTTGTGGATCAAAAATCCTAAAAATATTTGGGTTTCATTGAAAGCCTTGTTTTAAGTATTTGGAAATTTTTCATTAAATCTTTGCCTTATTTTCCCTTATTTTTCTTTTTACCTCTTAGTGCTTTACTCTGAAATAATCCATTAATTTATATATTAATGCATCCATGAACTCCAATAGCAAGCATCCCAGAAGCAGTTGTTACACGTAGTGTTGTTTCCTCAGATTTATGCTATTTAAAGTAGAAACAACAAAGCAAAATATCAATTCAGAGATTCAAGATCAGCAGAATGTTTAACTCCCATCATTAGTTAAACAGTTAGCCTTTTTCTGTTTCTCAACACCATGAATTTCCCTCAAACAATTCAACACACCTGGATGCAGTTAGGAAGAAAAATATAAAACACCTCCCAAGTATTGCAATTAGGTTTCTTCTGGCAAGTTCTGCATCTGTATTCTGGTGGCAATTGGCTTCTGGCACAAAAAGTTGTGCCAAAAGTAATGTTTTCTTTTGCATAGAACATATGGAGCTTTTTTGCTGAATTCCACTGTAGTATGCTTCTGGTAATGCTGTTGTCCAACCTGGGAGTGGGACAACCCAGCACCTCTAGTTACTACTGGGCGTACCGAGTGCTAACCAAGTGTTATCAGTGCTGCTAAAAAGAGAGAGTGGCTTGCAAGTTGGTGAAATGGCTTTTAACTCAAAGACTAACTGGCAGCAGAAGGCTTCTAGCAGGAGGAATTTCTGATTTACATGTGGTGGCCATGAGCACCCTCAAACCCAGAAAGTGGAGACAGGAAGGGGATTTATTGAAATGTGAAACAAGGAAAATACTCAACGTGCAAAATTTTCCAGCCTGGGTCTGTACCTGCCAATGGTGAACCTGTGCATCATGCTGGGGGTAGCAGCATCTTTAGCTACGAAGTATGAGTTTATGCGATGAATCTTTGGCCTCAAACACAAAAGAGCTTTTCCATGCAGAGGACTTGAAAAGAACTTGATGATATTATTTGCAAAATATTTGCATTGTTTCAGTTTCATCTTAAACTGGTATTAAAGCATTTCTGAAAATGGTTTTCAGGCCTCGTTCGGGATGTAGCCATATTACCAGGTTCAGTAACAAGCATTTTCTTAGTGAAAGTCTTTAGAAACTGAAAGTAAATTGCCAACTGAAAGTAAAAAAAGCCAACCTCAGAGCACTCATTTTTTCTTCAACTTTCCAAAAATTCTTTGGTAGTTTGTAGCAAATAAGAGTGTCACTGCACAAACTGATCCTTGGAGGGGGAGCAGCATCCAGCCCCCTCTGTGCCCACTCACCCACCTTCCAGCTGGTGAGTTTGGGCTCAGGCCAGAGCTGAGGCAATGCATGACAGCAGGACCTGATTGAAGTGGACCAAATATTACAAGAGAAGCTTTGTCATCCTTTCTCCTAGGCCCAGAAAAACTCTGCTTTCTGGCTAATATAATAGAAATGTACTTGTGGGAGCAAGCTTGATGCAGATCAGAGTGGTCCTGGAATAACAGGCTGAAATTACAGCGGAGGGATTTGCAGAAACTCTTGTGCCTTGGACCTGGATGAGAGCTGGGAGGGAGGTTGTACCTGCTGAGGTCTAGCTGGGACTACCCACCGCCCAGGGTGGGAGAAAGCCTGAAGAAGAAATTAGGACTCCAGAAACTGTGAAGTGTTCGGTCTGGTGAAGAAACTGGGTAATTCAAATTGCAAATTAAAACGGCCCTTTCACGTTCAGAAGCTGGGCCAACCATCCGCAATGAGATGCTGTGAGCCAAGGTGGGGGGGGAGGAGGGGGGGACTGTGAGGTAAGCTGGGGGATTTGAGGGCCTCCAGGGAATTTAGGGCCAACAACAGTGTGTATGGGCTGGATGTGGATGTAGGAGCATGGCAGGAGCACCAGCAGAAAAGCCTGGTCAGCTTGGCTGAAGAATGAGAAGAGTTTGGTTTTCACCAAAGCATTTGCTACAGCCCTTGAGGAGAAGGGGAGCGGAACAGGAGCTGACGCGGGCTGAGGAGACACTAAGCCACAACATGACCTTCCTGTGTATATGAAAGGCCAGCAGCTGGCTTAAGATAAGGAATAAGAACAGTAATGGGGACTTTGCCAGCTTTTACAATTAATTTTAGTGACTCCCCAACACCCCTAAAGCAGTGGCCTGCCCGTGGCTCTTTTGCAGATGGAGTTTTTCAGTGTGTGCAAAGCATCGAGCACTGCAGAGATAGGAAGTTATATTATTTCTGAGCCAATCAGTCCCTTTCAGACCCACAAAGCTGCCCTCCATGGGGCCCTGGGTTATGTTTCACCATCTGTGAGCACATGAGGCATCTCAAGCAACTTCCAGGGGCTGGAGACCTGTGCAAAGTGAACCCAAGTTGTGCCCATGCGTCCCCATCCTCATTCCTGGGAGCAGCAGAACCACCTTAGTTGTCATTTTTAGAAAATGCTGGTTTTGATAGACTCTCAGCAAAAATACATCCATTTTAAAAGCAGAGACCTATAGTGGAAGTGTTTGGTAACCTGAGCTACAGCATGGGCAGAGGCAGCTGTACTGTAAAGGTGGGAGAAGTGTGTAAAACTGCTCCATCCCTGAGTCCTGCTCACAAACTAGGGAGGGGATTCAGTGTCCCCAGACTGCTCTTGGGCAAATCTGTGCATTAAAATGACATTTTTGTTGCCATCAAACACAGAGACACCAGAATCTTGATGAATGCACTCTCAGAGATTGCTGAGATGTGAACATTTGTCCTTTTTTCTTCTCTCTCTCTCTGTCTCTTTATTTTAACCCCTGTACTTTTTCTTTAACTCTTGGTTTGGAAAAATAAGCCAGTAATGTTCACTTAAAAAAAAAATAATAGTAATTGGCGGAGATAGAGGACAGTTTGGGAGTCTTAAAGCAGCACTTGGCTTCAGTTCTGTTCTAGACCCCCCTAATCTTATCATTGATTGAGGCATTCATAATGGTCTTTAAAAAAAAATAAAATTAAAATGGACAGTTCAGTCAATGTACTATCTTTAATTTAATATTCATCCCAATCGATTTTCACTTCCAAGTTTCACTTCAGCATGAAACACGGCATTGTGTTAAGGAAGTTGTGGGGGAACTTGTAGGTTTTGGCAGCTGCAGCAAGGGGAAACTGTGGTTTTTAGATTAGAGGAAGGTGTGGGAATCAGCTCTTTAGCTAGCGGTTGGAGCAGCAGGGTTTGTGCACATTGTTTGTGTGCATTTTTGCTGTCAGCCTTTAGAAGCTGTCGCCCAGCGGAGGTGAGAGGGATGCAGAGGCACTGATGTGCTCACGCTCCGGCCATGGTCCTTGCCCTGCTGCTGTCTGACTCCACAGCGACGATGGCACTGTGCCACCCCAACATCCCTGAGCTGCTCCCCAGCTCTCCTCTGCTTCTCTAAAAGAGGTGAAGGATTTCCAGGCACCGTCCCATCCCAATGCCCACATTAGCTGCCTGGGGAAAAGAAATTCCCTTTCCCAGCTGGGGCATCTCCATTTACTAGGCTGCCAAGCTCCTGAGGACTGCAGCTCTCAGGCAAACATATTTCCAGATATTTTCTGCGGCTGCACTATATATCCTGTGGTTCAGTCTCCTGAGATATGCAGGGCTTTCCATGGCAACCACAGAGACAGCTTTCTTCTTAAAGAAACAGTGAGTAACAGAAAATGACAAGTTTACACTGATAAAATCAGCCAGTTGAAGGACATCAAGAAGTCCATCAAAACAAACCCCGCTCCCAGGAATGCAGTTCTGTCCCCATGGGGAGCAGGAGTGGGGAAACAGCATGCGACAGGCATTAGCCATAGTCCTGGCCACACTACAGAAAAAGGCAAATCAAGAGCAAGAGCAGACAAGCAAAAACTTGTCCTCTTTGTGCCTCACGTGTTTCTTCACCTCCTCACCTCACCCAGCTGAGCCTGTCCCAGCTTCCTCACCAGCACCCTGCGCTCTGCTTTTAAAGCGTTTTCACATCTATTCACACAAAAATACCCCATGTGGTTGGCCTGTGCTTCACTGTGCCTGCCCAAACACCCATCCAGGTTGGCATCTTGACCGTGATCCCAGCTGGTCTCCATCTTCCTTCTCCCTCCATGATCAGTAACTTTCATTTTTCTGTATCTCCTTCAGAACACACTTTTTCTATAAAGCTCAGCATTGTTCTCTCAGCCGTATCAATAGCTGTCATTGAAGTGGTTGGACCATTTATAATGGCCTATGTAGCACTTTGTGCTTTGCTACTCTGCATTTTTACTGGGAGATCCTTTGGGAAGGCATTTTTCAACTTATGGGTTTGATGATAAAGGGAGGGAGCAACCACTCCTGCATTACTCCGCCAGCTATTATATGTGCTAGATAGCATTAGAGCTGTAATAGAGAAGTGTTGACAAATTAGAGGGATATTCAGAAAATTATAGCAACACAAAGGGACCAAAAGTGACTAACTTAGGGTCACTGAAATCTCTAAAGATCTTCCCCAAGAAATGGCATAGAAAGGCTCTGCTAAGTCCACAAAGGTGTAATGGGCACAGACGGGAGGAAAATACATGCTCAGGGTGGAACCTGGAAAACAGTTGAACTTCAGAGGATGATATTAAGAAACAAGATCTCTAGTTGTTTGTGGAGTTGCCACTATGGCAGACACTTTTCCTTACCAGTGTGATTTTGAGCTGCTGCCTCCCACCATCCAGAAAAGAACCGCACCAGCCGGTTATAAAGCCTTCCAGGACTTCAACCTCTTGTCCTGGTTTCAGCTTTCCCGTCAGAAGTACTTCTGCTATGCAAAATAATGACACACATTGATGCAGGGGTCTGTCCCAGATCTACACCTGTACCATTATGCTACTGGAGCCAAGTATTTCTCTTTCCTATGAGCCTTTTCTGTACTGCAGGTCGGTGCTTACCCTACACCGGGAAGCTCAGGGATGAGACTATAAAATGATTGACTTGCCTGAAGTGATTTGTCCTCACCAGTGAGAGATGAGGCTTAAACTTGCCAGTTTCTGAGAACGCTCTGCCAAAGACTTAGTTCTCCATAGCTGTCCACATGGCACGATGAGCTGGAGCGCCTAAACCAAGGGCTGCCACAGCTACACTCCCTTGTGAACACAGCTTTAATGCCCATGTCCTATGGATGCTAAGGTTCTGGACCTAAACCAGTCTGGATTCTACCTCTGGGAATTAAACCACAGACTCTTGAGGAAGGACCCTTATCAGCATGAGAACCCACCATTTCCATAGGAGGTCAAATAATTGCCCTCCCTGCATGTTTCGCCTTCAAAACACGGGTGTGCTCATTTGGAGAAGTTTATACAAAAACAGTGAAAATCATTTGTTTGATACCACTCAGGGGATGCAGTCATGGGATGCCATGACGTGGTACACCGAGTGAATACTACAGAGCATTTTGGAAAGCAAAGTTACACAGTTTGGTAGGAGTTGCATGGAAACAGAGGCCAGGACCAGCAGCAGAGCCCTGGCATCCCAGCTTCCAGAGCAGAGCTGCAACCACAGAACTCTCCTTCCTTCCTCCCACGATCACTCTTGTGCAGCTTCACTGAGGGAAAAAAGTAGTCAGTGCTCAGGAACTGGAAAATGAACTCAGTAGCAAAAGCAATTTTGTTTCCAAACTTTTAAACTACAAAGACTCAAGGGGGGGAAGGGAGAAAATAGATAATCTCCACTGTCGTGCTAACTGGGATATGCTATAATCTTTATAAGTGAACTATTTTCCAGCTAGAATATGTATACATCCTCACAAAACATCTGGAGTAAGAACCACAATACATTGTTGCAGCTCCTTTGAAATCCGCCAAGCTCCTGCAAGCTGGGCAGGCTGAGGACGGGCTCTGGAAAACTTTCTCTTCATCTGAATATTAAGAGGGCTAATAAAACAAAGAGGACATGGTAAGTTCTGGAGGTTTTCCTTTAGTTGCCAAGGGACAATTTGGATGTGAGTGTTGTTTTTAATAGCTTTCTTCACTCTGGCCTGTCAGTTGTGCTTACAGAACCAGTCACAAAGAGCATCTCCTGCTGTTTTGCAGATTAATTACCCAATGTTTGGATGACGTGCCTGTCAGTGCTAAGTGTTATTACTTCCAGCAGCACAACTCTGCGACCAGTGCGAGCAGCCACTTTGAGAGGGTCATTGTTGCTTCTGCAACACGTCTGTGTTTCTCAAAGAAATGTCCTGCCCTCTGCTCCCGCAGGTGGCATGTCTCCATAGAGCTGGAGATGCTGGCCCACTCCAGCAAGCACAAACCTGGGCAGCAAACCCCGTGTGATGGTACAGCATCTCATGCGTGCCGACAGACCAAACAGGAGCCCTAAAGGGGCAAATACTGATTGCTAGCACACGCTGAATCCTGTCTCACTACTCTTATTACCCATCTTAGGCTGCCCAAAGTGCCTTTGTTCTTACAGCTTCAATTTCATGTGTAAACAGACCCTGTATAATAATTCCCACGGAATTTATACAGCCATGGTGTCTAACAACATGAACATGTTAA
This sequence comes from Falco biarmicus, assembly GCF_023638135.1. Taxonomy (NCBI): domain Eukaryota; kingdom Metazoa; phylum Chordata; class Aves; order Falconiformes; family Falconidae; genus Falco; species Falco biarmicus. Next base: position 15,585,276 of record NC_079290.1, read on the forward strand.
GGCGATGGCTGGGCTGTCCTATATTCATAGATGAACATATGGATTCTGCCCTGATGGTTGCTTTCTGCAGAGTATCTCTGATGCCTGGCCAGAGACAGCAGGATCTTAGGGTCAGGAATACCTGCTTCTCACTTCCCCCAGCAGTGGCTAATGAGACCTCCAACACAGAGCAATTTATGTATTTTCCCACAGTCCTTGGGACAACACTGTCTTGTCTGCAGAAGTCCATATGTGTGCTTTTACAGTAGAAAGTCATAAAAAGCCTTTTCCTCTCCTTGTCTGTTTTACTCAAAAGCCAGCCGTCATCACGTCCTACACTCCAGAGGTGTGATCTGTGGTCAGCTTGCATGTTCCCCTTTCTCCAGCTTCTTTGAACTCCTTTTTGCACTGATACCCTGGCAAGACCCTGGGGAGGCACAGCTCCACTTCTACCTTGTCAGGGCATTGTTTAAAAGAATAGCCCTGGCAGTTTTCCTGCCTACATATGCTATGAACCAGCCCAGGCACATTCATCATATTTTCCAGGACAAGGAGGAGAAGAGTATGGAGCAGATCAGAATCAGTCTTTGTTTTCTCACCACCTTTATAGCAGAAGTCTGGGAGGAAAGAGGAAGCAGTTCTGAGACCTGAGGCTCCTCTTTGTGTTTCTATAGGAATTTCTTATAAAACGGGGTGTGCATTTTCCAAGGAAATGAGTTATTCACTCAACACTTGTTCTGAGAAAGTCCTGCAGGGACAAGAGATGGGAAGGGAACACTCATAGAAAATATATCCATCCACAGGAAACTTGTATTAATGCAAGGTCACAGCCTGTTGCTGAAATACACATGGAAAAAATTTCACATTGCTTTTATACTGCTCGCTGGAATATTATATTCCTAAAAGGAGCAGTATGGAGAAGACAGAGACAGACTTCTCAAAGGTGTACTGCAAAGGGACAACTGGCAACTTGATCTAACTTTGAAGCTGGCCCTGTTTTAAGAGACCTCCAGAGGTCTCTGCCAACCCCAGTTAGTCTACAGTTCTATGATATATAAAAATTAAACGTATGCTATGTAGAATGCCTATTAAGAGGTAAAATGATTTTTAGAGATGCCTGATTTCATCTCAGTACTAAGCTTCTATTTAAAGTCATCAATATCTCCCTGAAATTCTCCCTGAAATTGTCTCCATTTAGCTAAAAATTTCCCTGGTTTTCTCCAGAAGACAAACTGAATCAGCTGTCTCTGCATAAGAGCATAAGCTCATTAGAAATACCCTGCTGTGTCAGATCCATCACCCATTTATTCCACCAGTGACAGCAGGAGATGCTATTTAGGGAGAACACACAAGCCCAGATACTATCTGCGGTTTGTTTGCCTCACACTGCCCCAGCATCGACGCTCGTTGGAACTGGGATGTCTAGGTTCCCCTGGGCTGCTGTTCACAGCCTGCTTTACAGCAATGCCAGAAGTTCAGTACGCCCTATGTAAAGCAATTCTTTCTTTTATGCGTTTTTAAATGGTCCTCGACTGGTTTCAATGAGTGCCGGGTAGTTCCAGTGTTATGGGATGCGGTCAGTAACCATTCTGCAGTCACACTGCCCACCAGCTCCCTCAGGTTGTGAATCACAGTCATATCCCCCCTCCATCTTTCTCTTCAGGCAGAAAAAAGCCAGCCTTTGTAATGCCTTCTTGTAAGGTAGCTTCTCCAACCCCTAGCTTATTTTGATTGTCTTCCTCACTATTTCCCCTAACTCTTTAACGTCCTTGAGATGCAGAAACCAGGATCACACACAAGACGCAGGGCATGAGATCACCAAAAAAGTAGCAGCAAAACAACTCTTTGTCATGATTGCAACATCCTTCCTGATGAGCTCCTGCATTTTATTGAATTTCTTTGTTCCCACATAACATTAAGTCAAAAGTTTCAGAGAGCTGTCAATGACGGCTCCAAGACCTTTTTCCTGAGTTGTAACAGCACCGTTAGCTTTTTTTGTTACAAAAATTCCATACAGGTATGTAAAAGCAAGAAAGCTCTGTGAGTAGGTGATGTAAAATCAGGAGTACCAAAAAAGACTTAACTCATATAATGTAATGAGCTAATAAGCTAAACAGTTAAAAATAACAAGCTAATTAGTTTAAAATAATTACCTTAGAACTACAATAAAAATAAAGCTTAGCTGCACATTCTTAATTCTGTCCAATGTCAGTAAATGAAATGGCCTGGTCTTTACCTATATTTTTACCTCTCACCTGATATATCTGTTCTATTACTGGAGCTTGGTTTGTGTTTCCTTGCATTTCATTCTATGTACATTTTCCTTAGACATTTTCTCAGGCTTTGCTTTCTTACACTCTTTAGAAGAAATTATACAGTTCTGCACTTGCTGTAAAGATATCTGAAGTGTCAACACCAGTGTGGCTTGTTATAGCTGCATACATATATCTGGACAGCAGTGATATTCCTGCAATACTTTTCCCCCTTGCACATCCAGTACATAAGCATGACAGACCTATTTATCCTATAAAGTTTCCATAGATTAAATGTTTGTCAGGAATCACACCTGAACAAGATATAACATACCCCTGAAGGGAGATCCACTCCAGGACTGAACCAAAGAAAGGTGTTCCTCTGCATCAAAAATTGATGAACAGGAATTGTAGATTCCAAAGCCAGTATCAGAAATGTACTGTGTCTTGAGCACTAGTACACTTGTAAGAATAATGTAGACACAAAATCGGATAATTGACCTTTATGACAAGGAACACAGTGAAAAAAACAGTAGAAAAAACTTTACTGAGCAGCATCTGCAGCTAAACGAAAGTAACGGGTTGACGAATTTGTGTTTATGTTGCCATTCCGTCACCCCAGCCCACTGCCTGCGCAGGAGATGGCAATTCCCAGTGTTTGGTAAGTGCTGAGTTCTGAGCTATGGATCATGGAGTCTGATTTTTTTAGTGATTTTTATTTTGCCATGGCCTACAGTTATGAAACATTTGCTCTAAAGAGCTCTCAGTAGCTGTTTGTGTTGCTGCCTCTGTCATTGCCATAAAATGGGGACGTACAGAACCCAAGGCTAAATGTTGCTCTGCACCAGGCAATGGGTAAGCTACAGTGGAGAAAGCAGTGTATGCAACTCATTTCAAAACTTCCTCCAGGTTCTGAACACAAACTAAAATCTTCTTATACTGACTTATCAGCTTGCAGAATAAGAATGAAGGTGGGTGACGGGCAAGGTCATCCATCCCTGGGATTCAAGCACCTGTCAAGTGCAGTCCCAGTACAGCAAACCTGATGTTTGGGTTGCCATGTCACGATGAAGACACAGGAAGCAACATATAAATAGAAAACTCCACGGACTTCAGCATCAATGAGAACAGCCAAGTCTTTTATAACACAATTTTATTCCTCCTCTGAGAAAGACCAGGTCACTTCTGCACCAATAGTGTTGCTGGTGTGGCAACAGCATTTCCCTGGTCCTGCTACTTGGGAGCATTGGAAGAGAAGACCTCAGGGAGGGGTGGTACCGAGGGTCTCTAAACCCACACTCCCACTCCCAGTAAACTTATTTGAAGTTACCCTGGTAGGAAATGACTCTGGGATGCGACAGCAACAAAAAGCACACACCCAAATTCCCCAAGGGGATCAGAATGGAGGAGGAGTCACATGTGATTGCTGCTAGTTATGCCTCTGATGACAAGTCTAAGAAGGATCTCAGATAACACAGCAGCATTTAAATCCTGGAAGAGGAATCACTTGGTTCTGGCAGAATCTGAACTCCCAGCCTGGGGACTTGCCTGTCCCTCACCTGAGCCAAACTTGAACCGATGCTTTTGCCCAGATGAGAGAAATCTCCCTCCAAAACTCCGTATTTTGAAGACCTTATCTTCACTAAAGAAGACATTTCTCATTTTTCATCCACTGAATGGCTTTCACAGGCATACACAGAATGCAAAGGCTGATCCTACAAATCGAGCTGTGCTGGAGAAGGCATGGAGAGCAGAGGAGTTAGGACCCTGCCGGCAGCAGCAAAGCTGCCTGTAAGCAATTAGCTCCTGCCTGAGCTAGGGTGTACTCTCCTCTGCCTTTGAAATCACCGTGGCCACGCCTGCCTGTGCTACCCTTATGGTAACCAGCTTAAAAAAAAAAAAATTATAATAACCAGATTAGCATATAGACATCATAAACCCAGCTACATGTGAATTAAGTGCATCTGTTCTCAGGCTGTGAAGTTTTTTAGTCAGAACCACTATACCAGCAAAGAAAGGAAATATTTATTTTTTTTATGATGTCAGGATCAAGACCTGGAGTGGCTGTGGCAGGCACTGCTGGTGCAGTAAGAGCCGGTGATTAAAACAAGATGATGTTTATCCACAGCCAGCACTGAAATGACCTGTTTAGAAAGGAAGTTTGTTTACAGCACAGTAGTACCTAGACTTCCCCTAAACATACTCCCTCTTCCAGGACCCATCTGCCCTACAATGTGCAGAACTGCTTTAAAGATGCTCAAGATGGGGTCTACACTGCTTGGTGAGGACAAGCAGTCTCCTTGAGCCTGATATCCTTCCTTTCCTCTCCATTTAGCAAAATCCTAACATCAAGCAGGAAAGAGAATGACGGCAGCTACCTTTTCAGAGGTGGTGTGTTCTGAGAATATTTGTTTTTTTCTCTCCCAGAATATTCCAGATGTCAGAGGTTGCCAACGGATGGTGATGTCAAACAGTAGTCGGACTAGTCACAGGAAAGGAGTCCCACATCCACTTGTTGTGTTGGGAGAGGAATTCTTTGTGGAGATGCAACCTGAGCTCCATGATGAATTAGAGATGTCATACCAAGAGTGTCAAGGCAACCTTTGGAGTTGCCTACAGCTCAAGTAGAAAAAGCTTTAGAAATGCTAGAAAGGCACAGTCAATGATGCTAGTAAGGTCCACTCCTGGTGGCGACCTGGTCCTGCATCAGTAATGTTTCCTGGCTCTTGTCTTGGTTTGAGGAAAGCTCTGATCAGCTCAGCTTCACACACCTTTCTGAGCTTATGTGCATCCCTTTTTTTGCAGTGTACTCTGTACATTGCTCAGTTTGGGTATTTGTATCTTTGCAAAGGGAACAGGACAGCAACCTTTTCCATCTTCCATATTCAGCTTGTTCCCTATATTTTGGTCCCATCAGCTTTCAGTAGTATGACATGACAATAGCAGTCATAAGGGACACATCAACTTTGTTTATCTTTGCTGGGAGAAACATCTCTTGACCCCTGGGCTGGCTACTGCTATAGTAGTGCTAGCAGTATAGCAAATAGCATGTACTCCATTTACTTCAAATTCATTCTGTTCTCATGAGGAAAACCCTTTTGTGCCTTCTATTAAACACATCAGTCTGTGCCTCGCCATTCATGGGCATGCAAAAACAAGTGATGTTATTGCACAAGCCTGTATCATACTCAGCCGTGGACACTACTCTAGTTCATTTGGAAAAACATACACCACATCTGGCAAGACTGGTATTCCTTTTATTAAAAACAATGAGCTGCATTTTGGTCTGACTCCTGTTTTGCTAAAGCTGTGCAGCTGTTAAATATAATGCATGTGAGTATTAAATGGTGCTTTCTCTGTGCTAATATGAGCACATGCATGTGGGGAATTGGCAAGTCTTCCTGCCTTCAAAAGACAAAAGGGAAGCACTTGAGTCTGAGACAACAGGAGAACTTGGACAATTGGATGAATTCATGAGCAAGAGGGAAGTTCTCTCCTCTGTGCTGTGAAGTGTGGCCAGATAGCCTTGGGCAGACTTGTTACACACACAGAGGGAAAAACAATCCATCACTCTCTGCCTCAGCCATAATTTTTGTCTGGCAAAATAACTTTCACCAAATAAAACAGCTGCTGATGCAGTTCTGCATAACCAGACCACAGAAAGGTAGCCCTCAGAAGCCAAGGCTGACACAAGGTGGTGCATGAGATAAGCAAAATGCTGGTAGAAGATGCTTCACACCTGCCTTAGAAACCTTACAGCCCCACTGCAGCTCTTCCTGGCAGCAGTGAACTCCAAAATAAACCATGCTGAGCACGAGGGAAAATTCTGCAAGGTTGAACAATATACTCTGTGTCCATTGCAATCACATTCAATGTCTGTCAGCATCCTCACCAGGTTGCTGCAGTGCATCTTGCTGTAAGAGAGGCAGCGCTTGGGTTACCTCTACCCCAGGACTGCTTTACTGGTCAAGTCCTCTTGAACTGGCATCTATACTGGCAAAGTTACATTACATGGGTCTAATAAAACCACTCCCTTGAGGGAAACAGCCTCTGCCCTTAAGAGACCAGATTTTTCCAGCAAGAGCATTTATAACAGGGCACAGGAAAGCACCATTGCTACAGCCAAACCTCTGCACCCAGCCCGCAGGTGACTAAGCAGGCAGAAGGGCATCAGGGAGATAGAGTTCACCTGGGATGTCTGTCAGCTGAGGTAAAACCCCAGGGAAAACATTAGAGCTATATGGTATCACTCTCAGGCCAACACAACTGAAAGAATAACCATATCGGTGCTGAGCTTTCTGAAATTCCACTGAAATATGAATACAAATCCCTATCCTCCCTGCAAGCAGAGGTGCAGGTTGCCTCTTCTGCCCCCCTCTTTGAGGGCCACTATTTAATTTCTTTGCTTGAAATAAAGTTTCAAGCAAACTTTGATGGCGGCAAAGTACTCCATAAAGATGGGGCCTGCTGTTTTCATTGCTCTGCAGCTCCCTGGCCTGGGACATTGTCAGAAAATAACAAATTGTAGACCCAGGCTGAAGAATCAAAGCATGATATTCTTAAAGAAACCCAGTTCCTAGCCCAAGCAGCTGGGGGGAAAAAAATAGCACTTTTGACATGTGAACCTCTTTCATTGGACTTTATCCTGTATACAGAAGGGGTATTTGCTTCTCTAATCTGACTGCAATCAAACCTTCAGGTACATTGGCCACCTTAATCATGGCGTCCTACATAAATGTCAATTCTGTTAATTCTCTCTGTGTGATCCATCTTAACAGAAACTTCACAATAGTTATTATTATCATGGGCATATTCCACAGCACTCAATTGCTTCTCATTGCATTTGCACATCCAGAAATCTCCATCTCTCCCAGATCTCTGCGATGTTTCCATGAGCCTGCCGTAAAAAATACTGCACTCAACAGAAGAGGAAAACAAAGTATTTAGGGCAGCTTAGAATAAATCAAACTGAAATAAGAATTTGTTTGGCAGCCACTTTTTCTTTAATTTTAATTTAATTCTGGGGAGGAAGAAAGAAAAACTCTTAACGTTTAAGATTTTGCTCGGTCTGTGATCTGCCGCTTAGGTATGCTCAGTGACACAGAAACTAGGTTTTTGGAGAAACATTTGATGGAGAAACTAGGTCAAGTTTCTCCGAGACAGGGGCAAGGCCTCAGATGTTATTTAGCATTGTAGGAGTCTGTGGTACTTCCAGGCACTGCGGTGAGGAGAGGACACCGAAGCAGACATGTTCTTGTGTGGGTGCCACAGGCAGATGCTGGGGGAAAGGTCTACAGAGCTTTAATTTGCATCTCTCCCTGTCCTGTCCCAGGGAAATCGGCTGCTGAGGGCTGAAGCGAGGTGCTCTCCTGAAAGAGCTGATTTGCATCTAGCAGAGCACAATAGAAAATGACAGCAGCTTTCACTAACTCTCTGCTTGGCTTTCATGTCTCACCTGTTTAATCCAAAAAGTAACTGCAGCATGTAAAGCACCACAGAGGTGACAGTGAGATGAAAACCTGCTTCTTCAAATGGGTTCAGATACGTCAGATGGGGCACAGAGCAGACAGGACTACTTCCTCCATTGCAGGTGTCTGCCTCTCCCCTGACGGCAGGCAGAACGTCATGAGGACACCTGGGGCCTGGTCCCATCCTGCGTGGCCACATGCCATCCTCAGCCCAAGCAGAACCTACCTCGCTTCACCTCAGATGGGAAGCTGGGTCACACTGAGAACAGGAGAGGTCCTGGTGATGTGTCCATGAGGCTGCACACCCTGGCCATGTTCAAAAAGAAAATACGTTGAGCCTTGTGGTTGTAGAGCAACCTGATTTCCTCATCTCTCCTGATCTCCTCCCTTTCCACATATCTGCTTCCTTTCAGAGCAGAGCAGGTGAAGCACCGACCTCCAGATTTGACTCTGGCACTGAGGCAGAGGGGCAGCAGAAGGCACCAGCGTTGCTCCACAGACCAAATCCAACCAGCCTCTTCTGCTTTTCTCAGCTGTCGGTGACACTAGACCGCAGCATCACAGCCGTCCAACCAGACCACGCAAGAATGGCATGTCACATCATGGCACAGATGTCAACTGTATCCACAACACCAGTTCCCCAGGGAACATTAGCTAGAGGACCCCCAACTGCCAGATCATGACAATTAAAAGGTGGAGGAGCACATCAACTGTGAGTCAGGCCAAGGACCCTTTGTATCAGGTCACTGCTACTACCTGTGGTCTGCCATTTCCAGTCCATTTCAGGTGGCAACTGAAGGATCTGCTCCTGCTTGGGCAGTTTCTCCATTCATGACTTGCTGACCCAGCTCTGCTGGTGACCAAACGTTTCCAGACAAAAGCTCCTTCTTGACTCAACCTCCCTGACAGGAAAACAGAATCTGAATGAGCCTGTAAGCATGACCCTTCCCCGCGCGCATGGCACATGACTCACCTTCTTCACAGATCTCTTTCCCAGAATAAGGAGAGGGGGGAGGGGAAAGGAAGTACAGCAAGAAGACAACTCAGAAACACAGCAGGAAAATAAGCAAGTGCTGAAGACACAAAACCAACTGCTACAGACAGCTCTACAAATATTCATTACAATATCATCACATGAAGTGGTTGGGAAGAAGCCTTGGAAATACAGACAACAGCATGGTGCAGTGTGAGTGAGCATTTGCGAGAGGGCGGTGAATCTCGGCATCCAGGAAACTGCTGCTAGTGAGATATCTGTCAGGCCACATTCACACTGCAAACATCTCGCTGACCTGCAAAAAGCATCCAAGAGAGAGGGTAAATGAGTTTCCGAGCTTTGTGTCACTGCAGCTTATATCCTGCTAGTAGCTAAGTCAAACGCAGCTGAATATTGCTGCCAAGCCCCGGCTGACTGCCTGCAGCCCTCACGTAAACAGCAGCCGTGAAGAGCCACATCTCACCAGTACTAATGCTGGCAGTAGATTAAAATTTGGCCTCTGATTTAGCCAGGCATTTATCTGGAAAGGAAGGGTGGGATTAATCCAAAAAGAAGGTAACTAAAATACAGAGAAGTGCATCTGAGCCAATCATTGATAGTCCTCTAGCAATGATTCAAGAGGAACCAGCACTTGGAGGCAATAATTCATCCACCCTAAAGCAGGCAGCAGATCTAGGGGAGCTCAGGGGGCTGATGTCTCCCCATCAGGTGATGCAGGGAGGCCACCTGACAAGCTCAGGTGCACATGTCAGAGACAAAAGGGGAGATACCCATTCCCACAGGCTGGCATACACCACAATACAGATGGTCCATGAGACCACTGACCCCCCGGTCCAGGTCTGGCAATTTCCTGAATGAAGGCAACCACCAGACTTCCATTTAAAGTCACCAAAGACTTGGGAGAACTGAAATATGTTGCCAGACTGGTCAGATTTGGTCTGGTTTCATAATATCCTAGTTCTTCTGACACCTGAAACTTTTTCACTATTTCATTTCTTGAAGCAAGGGAGTTTTCCCCCCTTTGCTGGGGCTGGCATAAGACATCCATCCAAAATCTGACATGAAAACAACCTGGATGAAAGAGACACCAGTGGGAAGACATGGAGGAGAAAGAAAAGGCTGTTCAGAAGAACAGCAAAATGAAACCAATTTGGCAGCCCTGGGCTTTTCTTCACCCTTGTGTTTGCAAAGACAAATTCCCTGGTCAGTTCTAGAGTGCCAAATACATGGAAAGGGCTCTTTTTATCCCATACCAGAACTAAGTCCAAATAAATGTCAGCTGTCCCTTATTTGAAGTCCCCCCTCCTCTCTGAGGAGTCTGTACTGAGCAAACTGCCCCAGCTGCTCTCCTGCTGTGATCCATTGGGAACCACAGCGAGGGTGAAAAAGAAGACTTCTGGCACCCTTAAAAAGGCAGAATATATTGCATTTATGCTCACAAGGAGAACTACCCACTAGACACCATCCCTGCTCCCCAAAAGAGGCAACAAGTTTTCCTGTAACGCGGCTGCCGTGTGGTTTGCACTGAAATCCCGAAGCCTCCTCCTCCTCCAGCAGCTGAGCAGGCAAACCACAGGCCAGCTACTTTCTCTGTTGCAGTTTTCCTCTTAGCAGAGGAGATAATAAAATTACCCAGCACTCAGGAATGCTGTAGCTTTAATTCATCAATATCTATAAGGAGCTTAGAGATCCTCAGCCATAAGGGGCTCTGGAAAAGCCAGTGGAAGCGCTTTGCGTCTTTGTTGCTGGTCTCCGAATTTCAAACTCTTCCCTACTGATTCAACCGATTCAAATAATTTGAGTTCTGAATTTTCTGACTTGTCAAACTCGAATCCGCTTTTCACAATGGTACAAGGAGTAGAAACGTGCTCTTTGTCAGTGAGAGGGACCGGGGAGCAGCACTAGGCTGTCTGTATGCTGCATGAGTCAGCCACAGTCTATGCATCTGCTGTGACTTACAAGTCTGAATGCACTGAATGCACTTGGAGATGCTGGTTTTGCAAACAGACGGATTTTGTAAATCCTGTTAACGTTTCTGTGTGTAAGAGATTCCCAGCAGAAAAGGACCATGTCCACGTGAGTATCAGATCCACTTACCCTTATAGATTTCAGAACAGTAGCTTCATTTTACTCAGGCTGAAGATATAAACAGATTCATCACAGAGTGGGCACCTGGTTGTGTTTGTGAGAAGGGCAACTTTCAGGAAATTAAATTTTAAATGAGCTGCTCTACGCTGTAAGAAGAGGAGAGATGTGTGCCTCTAAAGACGCATTGGCTTTGGAGGACTCTGTTCAGCCATACTCCAGTAAAATAACCAGTTTGGAGATAACACGGGGGCTGCGTGCGCAAACTGCTTGTTGTTCTCTCTCTCAATCACAGGGTTTTATTCCAAAAAAGTTACTGGAATGTTTTGTTCTCCTAAGATCTAAGCAGCTTAGGCAGGGAAAATTGCATAATCCGTTTGCTATGTAAGCTTCAGTCTTTGACATATACTGAACTCCTTTTGCTTCGTGCATATTCAGTCGGCTTTTGCATGGGACGGGGCTGGAGAAGTAAACAAGGAAGCTGGGCCTGATAAGAAGGGAAAAAGGGTCCTGGGAGCTGCTGTTGTGAATGCAGGAGAAAGCAGGGGGGGCAGCAGAAGCACAGCCTGTGTGTCAGCGGTTTACACATGAAATTGCTGAAATCCTTCCATTCACCTAGACAGGGAGGCTGCCACAGGGCAGGGCATGCACATGCCACCCGCCTGGCCGTGTACGCCATCACTAGCCAAGGGTGCTGGCTGTCCCGAGTTGACCCAAAATACACAGCAAAACTAGGCAAAAAGGAAGAGTGGCGAGGGTTAGAGCACTTCAGCAATCACAGCAGGATGCTTTTTGTCACCCTTGCAAGTGGTCTCTCTTGACTACACAGCATTCCCTGGTGGGTTTAAGCATGGCTGTACTTTGGGAGGAGGAGGAGGAGGTGGGAACCATTAAAAAACTCGCCCTTTCGTAAATTTGTCAAGAGACCCTCATAGTGGTAGGTACTAAGGTGCTCGGGCAGGGAGGTGGCAGTCTGCCCGTGACCCCACAGCCTGACTGCAAAGGAGATTAGCAGAAGTTGCATTAGAAGTTGGTGTCCAACAGGCTGAACCCAGCTCTCAGACTTGCCTCTGTTTAGAGAGACATAACAGCCCCGTGCTTCCCCACCACATTGCTGTGATCATCAGATACTGAATGCTAGAAACCCCCTGTATACTGTAAAATCCTAGCTGTTGTTATCAGAATTTATTATGTGGGCAACTAACATGGGCAATCCCATTACCGCTGATGGGCTTTATCTGAATAAATCTCACATGTGTTATTCTCCTAGCAAAACAGGCGATCAACTTTTTGGTTTGGCCTAAGTTTCCAAAGATAAATCTATTCCCTCATTTATTACTAACTACACAGCTTGTGGCCATGTGGTGTGAGTATAAACAAGCTGAACAAACGTCTAGTATGGAAAGGAATAAAATGTTAATGCAAAAAATTGATTTGGTGATCTCTTTGCAGCCAGTGAGACAGCTATTTCATTGCCAGGTCTGACTATGTAAAATAGTAATTGTGCGATTAGCAGCTAATGACTGGAGTTTCTTTCTTTTCCTTCCCAATCATTAAAGCCATGCTGATCTGCCCAGAACATATTGAAAATTTCTGATTACAGAGGCAAGCAAATCAGAAACCACAGCAGCCTACTCACAGGCTCTGTTTGTTTCTCTGCATTGCCATGCAGCAGACCTTCCAGATAATGACATCTCTTCAGCAGAGTAGGGCAGAGGACAAAAACCAAGGAGATGGGGCAGTACCTGAGCTGTTACCGCTCAGAAATACCAAGTCACAAGATTACATCCAACCAGAGGAAGATGACTGGGACAATGCTGCTGGTAAACCTGGGGGATGGTGCCATAGGCAGCTTCTGGGTACACGGAGCAGCTTCCTGCTTGCTGTGCGCTACACACAGCTCAGACCCCTGAGCACAAGCATTAACCTCATGAGACTCCTACAGCAAATCCCCATCTATGCAAGACTCAAAACACTTCTCCAATCCTTTCTTGGCCACAAAAGACTTGCTTTGCGAGGTGGTTTCCTGCTTCCTTCCCCATTACTTTCAGCAGCATTTCAAAGCTTGCAGAGCAAAGCTGCACTTCATGCAAACAGCCCGGTCTCTTTCCATACCCTGTGTAGGTGCCTTTTAGCACAGCTACAGCTATTATTTTGCTTTTGACTATGTCTGTAGCATTTCCCAGTCCTGGGAGATGTGACCCCTCACCACCACTCATGTTGCTATAAGTGGTGATCAAAGCAGGGCAGTTGGGTGCCATGGTTGGGACTTTCAGATGTGTAAGGGGGTTAGATGCCTACCTCCCGAGGTTTTTCAGGAAGGGAGGACAGCTAATTCCTTTAGTTATGCCCACTTGGAAGAAAAGAGGCTCTCTGCACACAGCTTGTGGCAAGGACTCTCTCAGGCACACTGTGAACTGATCTGTGTGAGCATTTATGTCCCTGCTCATCACTTGGCCCGGGGCAAGATACGTGTAGGCTTTGTGCCAAAATCACTGCAGAGACTCTTGGTCTGCAGGAAGAAAATTCCGAAACAGAACAAGTTACAGTTATGGAGAAATATTCATCTGGCATTCAAGAGAAATGCATAGATGCATCCTGAGTTGGTTTCCATCTGTTAGTGGTGATCCCCAGCGCTGTTACTGGAAGCAGAACTCAACTGGCTAATTCAGCCCTATTGCATTATGCCTCCAATGCCAAAACACAAAGCCTGTTTCCTAACCCCGGCTCTGCATTACCAGGCAAACTGCCTGCCTGAGTGATGGACTTTGGTATGAGCAGGGACAGTGCCAGTGCTTTGACTCTGTGGGCAGACAATGACCACAGCAAGCAGGATAGTGGTGTGGTCGAAGGGAGCAGCGCATCACTCATGGTCAGTCTCTTTGCCAAGGGATGCTCCTGCTAATGTGCATGGGCAGATGAGCCAGACCCCAACGTATCGGTTAGAAGCAGTGTTGTCACACAGACTAGACATAAAAAATGATGCTTGGGTTAAAGGAAAAACCTGTATTGGCAAATTAAAGAAGCCAGGACACTTCGCATGTTCTTAAGGGCAAGTGAAGCGATACAGCTCATGTCCATTGAGCTCTGTACCCCCAAACCAGAACAGCTTAATCCTCGCTACCTGCTGGCCCCTGCTGACCTCTGAGCTGTGCCACAGCATCCGCAGCAACACTGCTTGGGACAGGCCAACTAATTGGGAGGGAACATGCTAATTAATAATTAACAGGGAGGGTCTCTGGCGTGTGCCCTGGCCCTGTTCAGCTCACCAGCCTAGGTGTAGCCAGAGGGCCTGGCTCAGTAGTCAAGACCTTTGGACTCAGGAGTCCGAAGCTGACTTTTCTCAGCGCTGCGGGTTGCGCTGAGCCTGTGAGTCTAAACTGGGAATTCCCAATGGGACCTAAATTCCCCTGTACTTAGTAAGGGAGTCTGGAGACCGCGCACTGTCCCACTGAGAGCCCATTTCCACTGGACAGGCAGTGGGCCCAGATGGCTGGTTTTGATATAAAACATGTTTTCCCTATTTTTGTCGCTCCCTCCCTGCTGCTTATGTGTCTGTTTGCCCAGCTGTGACTCCCTCCTTCTTGCAGCCTGACTGCAGCTGTGACTCCAGATGACATGGCATTACAGCCATAAACGTGGGGCTTAACACCCGAGTTTGATCCAACACGCCACCGCAGAGCAGTACCCATCAATAACACAAGGCTGGGTACGTGGTAAAAGAAATGCACAGAAATCCCCCTACACTCAACTTCAAAAAATGGGGAAAATAACCTGCTAAAGTCACTTTATTTCTGGGTTTGTATTTCTGATGGATACTACCATAGGTGGACATGCAAAATATTGTAGGTGTCCTGCTGAATTAAATTTGGAGGCAACTGATGATGCCATGTTACATTATAAATAACACCCGTCTAAAGCAGTTGAATTCATTCTTATTAGGCTTTTTTTTTTTTTTTTTAACTTATAACCCTGGTGCCAAGCCAAATAGATTGATAGAAGAACTTCCACTCACTTTAGTAAATTTTGGATCAGGTCCTGCAGAATTAGCCCACATGAGCTTTATAGAGCAAGGATTTGCACACAGCAGTAACAGATTAATGAAACCATTTCTGTGACCAGGCATTTGCCGACAGGCGTTAAGTTTGCATGGCCAAGCACTAACAGACATAAGTCATCATCCTGATAGCCTGCACAGGCATTATATTGAAAGTGAAATGAGCACATCTGGGTGCCTAGAGATGAGAATGATTAATAAAGAAAAAGAAAGGCAGACAACTGAGCGGGTAAAGTGAAGAAACCATATGAAGAGCGTGGGACTGTCGTTCAAAGAGTCATGCTCAAACCCAGGGAGTCTGTGGATCCGATGAGTGGTGTGTGCTCTTGCACAAGCACGCCACACTGACAGATAAGCCCAATGTTTGATTTCCGCTTGAGCACTGGTGTCAAAGCCGTACTGCTGACATAGAAGTACAGTTCTTGCTCGCTTTGGTAGGAACTGCCCTTACATGATGGAGAGCGCAGCGTGAGCAGTAGGGTCCAGGTCAAACCACCTCACATGAGGAAATTGGGAGATAAGCCTAACAAGTGACTGCATGCACAGAGAAAGGGTTTAAATAAACATGCTTCGGTGCGGGGACAGGAGATATATTTGGAAATCTGAGCAGGCTCTTTTTGCCGTCTGTGTTTTGTTTCTGAATCCAATGCTATCATAATGAATAAGCTGTTTGCTCTTTCGACTGCACGCCACATGACAGCTAGTTTCCATCCAAAAGCTTTGGCCCCTGCAAGTAAACTGATCCTGTAAAGTTAACTCCTTTGTTCAAGAGGTTAAGTATGTGATGTATCAATTGGGCTTTTTGTGCAAAAGCCACAGAGCTATACAGTTACTGAGCCATATGTGTGTTGCAGAATAATTTGCGGTAAAGGTATGCAGAGAAGCAAAGATGGATCATACAAAAAAAAAAAAAAAAAGAAGTAGGCTCCAGTTCAAGAAAGTATCCGTTTAGAACAGAGCATAATTTAAGCATATGCTTAACTCTCACTGAAATATGGTTTCTAATCACATGTTTCAGGTTAAGCGTGTGGTTAATGCTGGCCCCAATAGGGAGGGATTTAGACACATGCTTAAAACCTCTGAGCTGGGGCAGGGGTTACAAAAAGGCCTCTGGAGTGTGGGCTGGCCAGACCAGGAATCCAAACTTGCACCCAGTCTCTACGAAGTGCACCAGGGAGACCCACAAGGGGAAGAAAAAGTCTGAAGAAAACAGCAGGATCATTTGGAGACACTTTAGGGAGCCAAAAGTGCAAGCTAGGTTTGATCCTAACCACAAGACATGGCAATTACACCTCCCCAGGATGCAGCAGCACAGCCAGGAGTTGATGACACCTGGGACTTCACCATTCCCACACAGATGCCGTGCCTACAGGCTCAGGGCAAGTGGATGCTGAGGACACTGGCTCTGGACTCACAAAACCCATTTGCTCTTTTGACTCATGCTCAGGACATGACCTTGGGCTGCATTCCCACTGCAACATGGTGACTCGAACATCTGTTCCAGCCTCCCACGTGACAGTGCAGGACCAAGAGATGCTCTCAGCTATGGTGGAACACAGAAGTCCCTGTTTGTAGGTGGAACAGTAGCTCTGTCCTATGTCCTGGTTGCTGTCACCATAAAGATATTCCAGTGAGCAAAAAGTGCTTCTGCAGATATAGGTTTGCCACAAGGGAGAAATCAGAGTGAACCACGAGGGAAAAAGGAATCTTCCTTGCAGGAAACAGGACTGTCTTTGCATTGTCTTCTTCAGTGAAATCAATGTTGCCTAGGTAGAATGACGTCTCCTCTGACATCTTAATCCCTGCCGCCTACCCTGCTGGCAGTGGGATCATATGCATCTTTAGCAATAGACAATTGGCATTTTCAAAACATGTTAAATTCTTCCCTTCTGCTGCAGTGCATCCGGACACAGAACGTACTGGCAGCCTCGCTCAATGTTATCATTTTATTAGAAACCCTTGAAGGAGCATATTTGTCTTATCCCTTCAGCTTTTTGTTATTTCTCTCTGGTAGCAAGAACCAACAGCCAGCATGGTACTTTCCAAAGAAAATAGAGCCACAGCCTCTGCCTTGCAGAGCCATCAATCCCTTTAAGATCCTTTGCAGTGTTGTGAAATAAGAGAATCAGAAATCTAACCCCATCGTTGTGAAAATGTAAAGGTACTTTTAATATTTATCTTTTGTGTGTGTCTCTGTGTGTGTGTGTGTGAGTGTGTTTAACCTTCGTCTCATTAATAAGGGGGTTTATTTTTTCCAGTGTATGTGGGTAGACTGGGAAAAGAAGTGTTCTTGATTTCCCTGCCTTAATCTAGTTCCTGCTTCAAGGTGGAGCATCGCATCAGCTGTGCTGTTAAAAACCTAATGTGCTCCTCCTTCACGGCAACCCTGGATTAAACAATTCCTACGGATGCAGGAGCAAAGTCTGGAATGGCACCGGCTCAAAGGGTTTGCAGGGATTTCAGGAGCACAGTCAGGCTCTCGTCTGATCTAAACTGGCGGAGCTCCGCTGCTTTTCTAAGAGCTCTGCCAACTCGTACCAGGTGGGGATCTGGCCCTCAGCCTTTATTAATTATCATATGCACTCAGAGATGAAAAATACGTTTATCACAAAGCAGAGAGAAACCCATCGGCTGCACAAGCTGCTGAAAGAGAAGGTGTTTGCTCAGCTGAGCTCAAAGGGGAATCACCTTGGTGGCACTGGGAACATATCTGCCAGGAGCAGGTTAGCTCTTACTGATGCTAACCAGAGGCGAGGGAGAGAGACCAGACAGCTCTTTGGAGTCCCTCCCTGCCCTGTTTTTCTATGATGTCTGTTATTTAACAAGGGATCAAGTCTTCCCTGTTGTTACAAAGTATAGCAGCCAAGGCCAGGCACTATCTTGCAGGAACAGAGGGCTCAGCAGGCTGTGCAGCTCAGTTCGGACAGGATTTTGACGACAAAGTTGTGCTTCTGGGGATCGGAGATATGGAGTGGGTGATGAGGAGCTCCCGGCAGAGCTGGGCTACATGTAGTGAAGGTGGTGGATGGATTCAGAGCAGCTGAGTTTCCCTGGGCGTTTCTCTGCCTAGTTTGGGAGGTTTCACATGGATTAGGGAAGGGTTTGTCAGGCTGCGGTGCCAAACTAGTGCTTATCCACAGAAGTCTTTTTATTTTTTAATTGTGTCAGAGATCTCTAACTGGCATCTCTCTCTCCAAACCTGGCCTCAGTGGAAGTGGAAGATTTATTCCCAGCCTTTGTTTTACAGCTGGGAGTGGGCGAGGGGAGGACTGAGGTTTCTTTTGTCTCACTTTAAAGAGATACCCCCTCCTCTTCATCTGCTTCCAGCTCATCCTCCTGGCTGGCAGACTTGGAGGCTTTCCTGTCAGGGCTGGAAAGGGAGGGGGAAGCTGACAATGGCTCCCTTGGTGTGAGAGCATCGGTAATAACACAAGGCCCCCTCAGATGCACACGTGCCTTTCTGTTGACTGCTGTGGGAGTTGCTTGCATAATTTAGGAGACAATTAGGCCAATGGAGTGTACACTGCGTGTTCACTCTTCATCTGCAACCCTGGGGAGCAGGAGGAATGATTTATTAGGGAGACAGACTTAATGTCTTCTGGCTTTGGTCAGCTGTGATGTGAAAATAGCCTCATTGAAGGCAATTAGTATCAAACCCTAATTAAAAACAAAAATCTTTCATTGGTTTTCTCACAGGCAGCTACTGCACTGGAAGCACACCTTTGCAGAGGGAGGACGAGGAAAGCGGGAGAGAGGAGAAGGGGAGTTGGGGGGAGAGCATGGGGATGCAGAACAGAGCACCCCAAGCTGGCCCATCACTCCCAGCTCCCACTCCCACTGAGGGCACGTGTGGGCACCACTCAGCCCCACACAGGGGATTGCCCAGCAAGGGGGGAGTGTCTGTGTTGCTTTGCTGGGGCTGTGCGATGACCTGACAGGCTCAGGAGAGATGGTTGGCTGGTGTGTATTCAGGCAGCTCAGGAGAGACTAGTGGCGCCCCCCCCACCCCCACCCCCGGTGACAAATCCTCACTAATCCTCCAAAAACAGAAACAAAAACTAAACAAGTGATGCAGCCTGAGCTTCTGCACAGGTTTGGGTGGCATTGCTCAACCTTTGGCTCCTGCCCAAGTGGGACTGACTAATCCCCCAGCACTCCCACAAGGTTTACACCATCAGAAAGAACATCTTTCCAGAGGCACCAGGATGAGCTGTGCACCCCTTTGTGGTGCCTTTGCCTGCCAGACCTTATGCCCTTGCTGCTACCCTAAAGCACCGTGTGGAGCCCCACATTAGCTCTCTCATTGAGATGGTGCTTGTTTCACCCTTGTGCCTGGTCCTTTGTCAGGTTTGTTTAGTGACACTGATCAAAACCATCGCAGAGAGTGTTTTATACCTTTGCATTTAAATGTGCCCTCTTTTAAGTGTCCCACCCTGAGCCAGAGCCTGCAGAATGGGCGATCATGTGTGAGTGATGGGGAAGCCCCTTGGAGTCTGGGTTGTGATGACCGGTCCCCATTAGCCCTGTGGTTGGGGTGCTCCCCATGCCCACCTGCAAGCAATGCCCTGCCAGGGCTCCTCACTACACGCAGTGCTCCAGGGGACACAGTGACTGCACCTGTGCTAGCAAATTTAACATGCCTTCTCTTATCTGGCACTGAGAGAAGGACTCTTCTCCAGCACTGAGGCCAAACAATTTAGAATACCCTGCACCCATACTCCTAAGCTTTTTTGCTCTCTAAAACAGCGTAGCCTCTTACGAGTTGTTGACCAGGAGAGGTGGTTGACCTACGCTAATTCCTGAGCTGCGCTAGGGACCTCTCTAAAAATATAACAGCACAGACAAGTTACAGTGCTTGGAAAAAACCTCTAGCACTATTTGTCAAAATACAGATTATCTGCCTTCAGTACATGCAAGCGAATGCAGGACTTCTCTGACTGAAGGAGCTGAGCTGAAACACCAGCAGTGTAGGAGAATGCTGTAGGGCTGCCGTTCTGGGGAAAGCTATCACTGCTCGAGCCAAAGCCATTACTAATCTGAGCATGAGTCTATTCAGCATGTTCATATCCGCCACATCTGCTGCAGCCAGCGGCTGCGGGGTTCTCGCTGCACACCCGCCCATCTGCCGAGCATCACACCACAGCGCACCGCTGCTGCGCTCGCACCTCCCTGCCCCAGCCCAGCTTCCTACACATGAGGAAGGATCCAGAGCTGGGGACCGCAGGTGTTTCCAGCCCCGCTGGGATGCTGCCAGCAGTGCCTCGGATGCCCGCCAGCAATGTCAGTGAGGGGATGTGCTGAACGGGCCGGTCATGCCGTCTCCTTCCACACCACCCACCCGTTTGCGCTGCTTGTGCGACTGCCTTCGTACTCACCATGCACAGGACCTGTGAACAGGCTGAGCAGAAACCCAGAGCAAAGCTGGCCCACAAGCTTTGGGCATTGCTTCCTATACTGGAACACAGACTATTCCAAACACTAGGAAAATCTGGATCTGGAGTCTGCTTCTTGGACTTATTCAGAGCTTTGTTGAAATTAAATGTATTTCAGTTAAGCATCCATATGCTTCGCCATATCTCAATAAGCCTGATGACATGTTGCAGTCAATTAAAACAACGATATGACACGAAGCAGTAATGTACAGTGTGTGGTACAGTATGCAGTAATATATACTGTGGTAAGAGAAACTCATTGACAAGTGCCTACTAAAGCAGGTGATCCCACTCAGTTCTGGTGAGGTTTCCATATAAAGAAGAGGCTTCCTTTTCTGAGGTTTCAATAAAACTTGGGTTCCTGTTCCTAAAAGGAACTGATGCATGTCATCAGCTGTCCAATTTATTCTGAGATATTTTTCACCTCAGGTCTGCCTGCATCGCTATGAATCATTTCCCCAGAATTATATGCGGATATTTAAAATGTATTTAAAAAACTGATCTAATTGCCAGTTTGGGGTTCCTGTGGAATAGTCTACCGAAAAGATTTTGAAGATTAGCTGTTTTAGTAGATAACAAGGATTAGATCTTCAGCTGTATAAACTGGAGCAACCTCATTGCAAATTCCCAGATATGATCCTTATCTTACTCATGCATATGTCTTCAGCCCTAAGCTACACTCGCTTTTTCTGCATCCTTGGAGAAATTCAGGAGGAATAACATATTATAGATCATAGTGTGGGGGAGGTGCTGTCATAGCACCTGCCCTAGAGCCCACTGAAGGCAGCAAAAAGCTGCACCTAGATTTTAGAATCAGGCCTAAGCCTGGCACAGCAAAGCACTGCTTAAAAAAGTAATTAACTTTAACCATGTGCCTCATTCTCAGTGACTTCAGCAAGACTCAGAAATGAGATTTTCCAGAGACTGATTTGAGGACATGGTAAGCATGCTGCTGATTCAGGGCCTGGCTGCGTTTGTTTGATTTCTAGAAACCAGAACAGGAGTTGCACCAAGCCATGCTGCTGCAGACTCGCTGCCTTTCCAGGGCGGATGCTCTCGCTGTGACTTGGTCTACCACATGCCACTGCCATAGCTTTCAGATGCTGCAGTTAACCTGCCACAGCCTTTGTGGAAAAGTCCTTCACAACATAATAGGAAATTCCAGCCTTGCCAATGCTTATTTTAGGTCTTTTAAATATTTTCAATTTTAACAGGAAATGACATATAAAATGCTATAGGATAGATCAGAAACCTGCTGAATTTCAGGGGGTAGTGCTGATTTTTTTCTGCAGTCCCCCAGCCTTGAAGATCCTCATGGTTGCACCAATAATAAATTCTGAAGGAGTTTTCCACAGGGGAAATCTGTCATTTATTTTCTTTCCGGTCCTCACTGAGCAAATATAGACAAAATAAAGTTTACTGTGGCACAAGGGAGACTTGAATTTGAATTCACTTTTCAATCACTTGACATTACAAATACCTGGAGCTGTGACTATATCTCATGCCCACAGCTGAGTATGTTGCTTGAAAAATCCTGTTATATGAGCAAATGAGAAGGGGAAAATATATTACTCAAAGCTTTTCACTTTTGCAGGGTTATTTTTTTCATTTCATCCTTTATCTGCCTTGATTTTAAGAGGCTGACTCAGAAAAAGTGTGCTTCCCTAGTCAAGAGAGAGCTCTCTCCTCAGAATTATCACATCTGGTTCAAACTAAACCTTGATGCCTGCATGTGTTTCATCCAAGCCCCAGACTGTTTCACATTCAGGGTTGTGCTTCAGGTGCATCTTCCTAATGAAGATTAATTACATATGGGTTTCCTTGCAGTTTCAGAGACCTATAAAGGCTGCAGAGAGACCAGCAGAGGCAGATTTTTACATGAGGGAAGGCCCACTGGTGCACATACATCTTTAAAGGCCCAGTTCATATATGCAAGAACAAAATGATTGAGTATTTGTATATGCCTTTGTCTGGGAGATTAATTAGCCAGATACAGATTCATTTAAAAAAATGGAAAAAGAAGGCTGAAAAGAAGTAGAAAAGTAGATTATCAATTCCATCATATGCAATCTATGCTCCTGCATCCCAAACCCCTATGCTGTCTCCTTCCTGGTGTTGGGCTCCATCCACTCCTGCCATTCGGGCACATCTTCATGCACACACAGGTGTTACTTTACATTGCTACATTATACAAATCCAAATACCTATGTGCTATCTGCATGTGTCCAGCTTTGAAATTTGAGCCCTGCTATCAAAGGTGATAGATAATGATAACTAACGTAAAAATCAGACTCAAGTGGAGATTTTATGCCTTGAGTTATTATGGCAATGCAGGGGACCATCCGCAGTTTTGGAGTGGCTGATGCAAAATGCATGTTTTGTTTCAGTGCCCTGGGACTCTCAAGTCTGCAGCTAATATTTCTTTTCCAATTATTTCTGTGAGTGGATAAAATATATTTTAATATCTTTGTGCTAAGAATCCTATCTAGAGAGAGAGGCATTTCCACTGCACTGCAAGACCATTACATTTATTTGCACAATTCACTTAACTCTGGTCTATGATATCGCCAGAAGCCCTTGATGGAATTATGGTTCCATAATTATAGCTTTATAAATTACAGTCCTTAATAGCTTTAGGGCTGGATTCTCACTTGCAATAAATCATCAGGGCTTCATTGATTTTATTGAAGTATATGGAGGTATGTCAACTTACACCAGCTGAAAACTGAGGTAAGATCTTCACCCTTTGAAGTCATTGGGAGTTCTGCCATCAGCTTAAAGGCAGCCAGAAATTAACCCTTGATCCTCATTTTTCATAGCCACTTCACTACCATGAACTGCATCGATACAATAAATAGTTGAAGACAATGATATCACAAACCAAGATGATATTGCTAATTAAAATCTATCATTA
Source organism: Falco biarmicus (assembly GCF_023638135.1). Taxonomy (NCBI): domain Eukaryota; kingdom Metazoa; phylum Chordata; class Aves; order Falconiformes; family Falconidae; genus Falco; species Falco biarmicus. Next base: position 15,608,457 of record NC_079290.1, read on the forward strand.
TCACTCATGTTCTAAAATGTTGGGCACTAAAAGGGTTTGATTCCCTACCGCTCTGCACCTCAGGATCCCTTTGTATAAACCAAATGCAGTAATACACCCTCAGCTCCTGCAATACCCTAATACCTTTTAATGGATGTTCTTAAATAGGCACACATAGATATAAAGTTTCAGAGTATGTCACTGTGCAGTCTTAGCTAATTTATTCTTCATACATGAGCCTCAGTGGCAGGAACAGATAAATAACTGGAAGACATCCAGGATTTCAAATGGTCAGCAAACAGACAGATGAGTTCACTCGGACTCCTCTGGCAACCTGCACCACCTTCTGCCAAGAAGCCAGACAGTGAACAAGGAGGTTAAAATACTGAACATGGGGGAAAGCATTGCACCAGGTGAAACATATAATATTCGTATGTAAGTAGTGAAAGTCATTCACTGCTATGGGCCAGATTTGACCCAATATTGATCACTTGAGATGGATGCAACTATCATTCACTTAAAGAATAATTAGAATACACTGTCAAGTCTTTCCCATTAAAATAACATATATAGCACTTCTGGAGCATCAGTATATTTTAATGACCATAGTAGTTTTATGAGCTGAAATTTGGCTATCTGCATTTTCAGTTATGAAAACAGAGCTACTGAAAGTTTCAGTCCAAAATAGCCATTGATTTTTTTGGCAACTAAAACACTCACGTCTGTGCCTTACCCAAAGTCAATTTTGGCAGGCACATCAGAGATCAGCAGTTCTTAAGTCCAGGCAGCGAACTCTCAATTACAGCTTATTCCTTCTGAATGTAATTCCTTTAAAAATCAAAACAGGTCCTCCAGAGGAGGATTATTAGGGGTCTGTTAAAGATAGCAAAGCACAGGCCCAAATTTACCAACAGATGAGGCAGCTGTGGCGTAGGCGAAGGAAGGTATAAAATGTTTATCCCTTTAAGCCACAGTGACTGATGAAGGGTAAGCTTGAGGGAGTGCTCTCCTGAGACAGCTCCTGCACTGCACTCCTCTGGTTTTCCTTTCTTTTATGCTTATGGCTACAACTGTATTATTTGTCTCTCAGCTAGGTTAAACATAACTTTCCCACATTTGAATCCGTTACGACAAATTTACTGGGTTCACTCAGGAAAAAGCTATCTGTTGCTTCTTGATAGCTCCACCACATAAAGATAAGGAACAGCTGGTGAAAACATGGAGCTTCTCATAACAAGGAAATCAAAGGCCACAGGACAGGCAGGCGCTGGAGGAGCTCCTGCTCCAGGGCAGGCTGTGTGTTCCTCACGGACCGTGGGGCAGCTGGAGCAGCGTTTTGGCTCTGATGCATCAAAGGTGGCATTTGGGAAGGCGGCCATTGCTTCGACTTGTGTCAGGACCATGACAAACGAAAAGCAAAGACAGAAAGTCAGGAAAAGGGTAAAGCACTGCAGGCAAACCATATCCAAGGAGCAGGTAAGTGAGAAGTTAAAAGCACTTGGCCAGTCACTGACAAATGGACATCTCAGCTACAAGGATGACATGCCGATGCCACAAGCTATACTACAAAAGCACAGCGTCTTCTTGGCAATGGGTCCTTTTGGTCCACTGCTGTACAGAATGTGATGACAATGAGGAGCCCACTACAGCAAGTACTCCTGAACCCACATGCTTTCACATGAACTAAGCCCTAAAAATAACATGACAACAATATCAAAAGTGAACTGATAAAGTCAATCCAGGGGCTTTTTCTCTCCGCTGTTGCTTGAAGGATGTTGTAAGTACAGTTTAATCTCAGCCATTCAGCACTAACACAGCCCGTGCTCTTTGTACTGATGGAGGAGAATGAAGTTTTCACATAAGGAACACAGTTACTCCAAACTACCTGCAAGACAGTGATGAATACACCCCCAGGGACTGCATTTTTCTGGGTACGGTGCATTAACAGAGCATTAACCAGGAGAACATTAATTACACATTGTCGCTGCTGCTCACCCAAAAGGAATTCAGCCTGGCAAAACACGATCATAAAAAGGAAGGCATTTGGAACAAATCGATGTGTGTGTGACATATAAATGCCATTTGCACCGTGCCTGTGAAGGCTCCGCAAGCCTTGTGGCTTGCAGCTGGCTGTCAAGGTCTCTGCAGCACCATCAAGTACACCCTCAGATGATGGTCCAGTGACTGATCTCCACTTAATGAGCACTGACAGGGAGATTAGAACAAAACCCAAAATACCCTCTGGTAACATTTCTAGATATAAAACCTCCTCTTCTGGTGAAGCTATAGGCTTGAGCTCTTTTTTCTTTTAATGATTTTTTTTTAAGACAGACGTCAACATTTCAGTGACCATCGACCAATACATCTGGGTTTCTGGGGTTAGCAGTGTGCTGTGAGGACACAGCTCCCTGACCCTCTGCCCAATCTCATCCCTAGAGCCTCCTGACCTGCTCAAATCCACAGTGTCCCCAGGGCCACAAGCCAGCCGGTGAAAAGCCAGCACAGCACACCCCAGGCGTTCAACTTACACCCATCCCCACCTCAGGGAAAAGACAAGAAGGTCCGATCTACTGGAGATGCCACAGTGTAGAGAGACAGCCAAGACTGTCCCAAGGTGTCAAACTGGCTCCTCTCAGGCATGGAGGATTACATTTGGATTCCACTCAGACCAGTTGTTTAATGGAGTACTGATCCTCCACCTCCAGGGCACTTTGACCAAAAGCATACCTATCACCACCACTGCTACCAAATGGCCAAGTCACTGTTCAGAAGAGCAAAGTGACCTGTATTTTCAAATCTATACAAGAAAGGCGGTGAGTTAGGGCCAACAGCTGGTTGCATTACCAAAATGCTATGCTGTTAATGTATGCACGCACACAGTGCTCAGCCTGGTGTGAGTGTTGCGACTTTGGGTTAAAGCCACCATCGTTTTATAAATTGTGCACAATCATCCGTAATCTTTGCAAAATACAAAGTACAGTTTGCTCTCTGTTGCCTGTTCTGCTGAGCCCTTTCATTACAGAAACATCTGTTAGAAGTGCTTTAGCTAAGGGTTTGTCAGAGTTTCCATTATAAACCCCCATATTCAAGGGGTTACTGCAACTGAGCCATAAAAAGTTGCTCCAGGCTCAAACTTGGCATAAAAGGTCTCCAGTGGGAGAATATTTTTTTTTCTAAATGCAAAATGTTAAAATACATGCAGTTAAACAAAAGAAATTCACTTTCCCTCAGAGACTGCCTCTCCCAAATCTATGTGTTAGACATACTTAAATGTACACACATTGTGCATGGGCCTTTAAAAGCAAACTATTGGTTAATTTATTAAGCTGTTTATTAAAATAGAGCCATTAACTTCACAGCCTTATTGATTTATTTAAAATACAAGTGGCCAGGTGATTTCAGATAGAAAAGCTGTAACTACATACAAAAGAAATTATCCATCCCTATGAAAAGCCTGACGGGGAGGGCAGCAATTTTAGGGCATTTTTTCATCCCCAGCTTTCCTCTTGCAGACAATGGGTTTACCCCTGGGCTGGCAGTAGGATCCAATGACCAAAATGACCTGAGGGCAACTAGAGACAATATTTCTTTTAGGAGGCAGTCTGCTCCAGCAGGATGGAGGAGATTAGCAGAAAGATGTTAAGTAGGAGGAAATATGCTTGTTTAGAGAAGATAAGCAGGGAGGACGGGTTCACTGTGCTGTACTGATGCAGGCAGTTAAGGTGATCCACAAGCAGTGGCAGACACTAAAATCCTCCATGCAGCCTGGGGACAATGAAGAGGAGGTAGAAACCGTAGGAGAGTTCAATTTGGGAAAGTCTGGTTTGCAGGTAAAGGAAGACAAAGCAAAGATAAAATCCATGAGACCTTTGACTTGAGGACAGGCTCATTTTTGAGGCTGGAGGATACGAGCAGCGTTGATGCTCAGTGAGCCCTTGGTCATAGAACGAGCAAAACTTGTTACACCATTAATTGTGCTGCCCCTGGCAGCTGCAGCAACAGACCTCAGTGCTGATCCTGCAGGAATTTAAGCCCATGAGTAATCCCATTTAAATTAATGGGATTATGCCTCAGAAGTGTAGAGTTAAGCATATGTGTATGCGTTTGCTGGAGCAGGCCCCCAGGGACAAGCGGGCTTGCTGAGCGCCCTGCCTGTGGCAACACTTTGTGCTCTTGTCCCAGCAGCTCCGTTGGGCAGGACTGCTCCAGAGTGAGCTATAAGGTCTCTAAGGAAAAACCCCAAACTGGGGGAAGTCACACCGTGATTCACCGAGTGGCACCCTTTCCTCTGAGTCAGTACTGAACAAAAGTCCCAGCACGGCTTCAAGATGGGAAACTACAGCTGGATGTGTCGTCCCTTGGAGGAGACGGAAAACAAATATCCTGCCCGTGACCACCACGTAAGGTATCAGCAGCTCTTTAGGAGAGTTCGGTTTTTCACCCTGGTGTTTCTGGCCAGAATCCAACTGCTGTAATTTCAACTTTCATGGGTGACCCTGCCAGCACAGGCTCCTGCTCTCTTGCGACCTTGGTTGCATTTCTGAACACCAATAAGCAGCTGCTGCAGCTCTGACAGGTGAGGGAAGATGTCTCCATACACACAGCAGATGACCCAGGAACCCTCAGAGAAGGAGCATGATGTGAGGAAATGACATTGCCCCCTTCGCTTGCACTGAGGAGCACTTTGGTTTGTATTAAAATCAGGTATTGCTCAGCATGCTTGACTCCAGCAAAGTAGCTCCCCAGCACTCACTGATGTTGAAACAACCAGAGATTTCACTACATGCAAATGGTTCCCTTTAAGCCCTCAAAAGCTTCACCTCTAAAGTTGAGCTCAAAGCAGAGCTGAGAACACGGTGCGGCATTTCATGTGAGCAGGGCATGCATTGTGCTCTCCCGCCTATGGATGTAAGAGAGGAAAATTTCTCCACTGCATCTTTTTATCAGCCTGCAGCGTGCTTGAGAGGCTTCTGATTCCTGGGTGTTGGCCAACCTCCTCCTTTGCTCTGGAGTCAACACTGTCATCACCTGATGCCGTGTGGCACACCCCCTCTTGAGCATCAGGAGCTCCTAGAAAGGAAAAGCTCAGATAAGGAATCAGTCACTTAAGTCCTAGGTTATCTGAAGTGAAGGCTAGCCATGGCTTCCTTCCTTTTTCCTGTTTTCTGTAACCTCCTTCTAAGGCAGTTGTCGCAACATTTCTTAGAACAAGACCACTCAGATGACCCCCTTGCATATTATTCATAATAATTATTATTATTATGAAATTGTGAGAGTCCTTTCAATTAGAGACAATGTCCCAAATTGAAAGCTTTGACAATTTCTCCCAGCAATTCAGTTTTCAGCTTTTGCTTTATGCCACCCATGCAGACACATGTTTTGACTGGTTCAATAACTCTTTCTGAAAACATAAACAAATATTAAGAATCTGACAACAAAAGTTGACATTAAGTAGCTGGAGAGCTGGGGTAGACATCAGCTAATAGGAATTTCCTGCTGCTAATACATGTATTTCTACCTTTAATCACTGTCATATTATTTTTTTATCCCAGATTGTCCTACATGGCATGATAGAAGCTGATGTCTGACAGATCCTAAAGAAGCCTTTTAGAACAGGCCAGACTTTATAGATTTGTCTTTGCTGTAAGAAAAGAACAATGTTCACCACATGTATATACATTTCCATGTATTAAAATATTTTTCCCAGGCAGTCATAGCTAATGTCAACTCTACGTATTATTCCATTTTGAAATTTCCAACATGCCCAACCCTACAAGTCCTTTTCTTTGCACATTCTTTACATGAAAGTGCTGAAAATCATGGATTTATAATGAATGGGGATTGATGTGAATCTGTTACTTTAACAAGAAACAATCTGGTATTTCCATAAGCAATTAGAGTATGTTAATAGCCTACAATCTATCATGCCAAGAAACGACAGAAGCAACTTCTTAACTATATAAAAGTGTCAGGGGTTTTGTCAATGTTTCTTCTTTAGAGAAAAGATAACTTACATTTCCATCTGGATCCAACTCAGCTGTTGTGAAAGAGCAGCATCAGCATCTAGAACAGCAGAAACAGCAGAGAGTCAGAGTTCAGGTCCCAGTGCCATCCTGTTGTTTCTGCAAGAACAAGGCAAATGACCCTGGAAAAATACAGTGGAATGCATCACGGAGAGGTGTTATACTTGGCGGTAAAGCTCTCTCTTAAGTAATCACTGGGCGTGTTGACTTGCCTTTCTTTTATTTTGCTTATTAAATATGATCTGTGATCCTTAGCACTTTGCATGTCACACTGAAGCTTCACACTAGAAAAGGACTGGGATGGAGATTCCTTAGCTGTGGTCCACAGTGCACTGGTGAGCTCACTGTGCCTGCAGTATGCTGGCTTTCGTCCTGAACTTCAGTTGAGAGGAACAGAGCCAAGGGAAGGAGAAGAGATGAGATAAACAGCAAAAGCAGAAACCATGGTCAACTTTTACAGGAAGGTCAATACCCATATTCCTCTAAAGACCTCTTAAAAAGAGGCACAAATGCTTTTACAGTATGGTTTTCCATGTAATGTAAATTGCCACAGGGTTGTTACACAACGACTGGGAGGATAAGTGCCCATGAGGCAATTTCTTTATTGAGATGTGGAGCTCATCACAGAAAAGCTGGAAAACACCTGTAGGCGTGGGAATAAGTTTCTGCTCTTACTGGAATAAAATACACCCTGGTCATTTTGCAGGGTTTGATCCCACAGCATACAACATCTATTTCTGTCTGACCTCTTAAAGATCCTTCCATTTTTTTTCAGATGAGATAATTTACCTGGCTTCTAGCAGATGAAAAAACATTAAACTCTATAGTTAAGGTGGCCCATGATGAAGAGAAGCTGAGCGTCATTAGTGAAGTGAGGAAATAAAGCACGTGAAACACAAGAATACTCTAATCCTGAGATGCAGAGCTAGAATTGGCTTTTGATGCACTGTATGTGTTGTATTTGTCATTAATATAAGGCAGGGCACCAAATGATTCAGAAGTCTGACCTGAAGATCACAGAAGCTGAGGGAAAGTTTCCTGTTGACTCCAGTGGCCTTTGGATGACAATCCTTTGCAGGAAGCACCATCAATTACTAAAATAGCCTCCATCATACCAAAACTCTGAGAAAAATGAGTTAATTTAACTGTATCTATTCCTGCCACGTTTTCTACCTTAGCTGGCTGTGTCAGGATGATGATCTATTTGAAATAATTATTTCTTTCTGGAAGTTTAAAAGCTTGAGTCATTTGAGATGATGAAGCTGCAGGGAAAGCTCCTTTTCCACCCCCTCTCCCCGCCCCCACGTTACAGCACTGTGGGGGCCTTGTTCATGGAACTTCACTCCTTCCCTCCATTAGAAGAACTTGAAATTTGACAGTGAAATGGCTTTTCAGACAGAGATGTGCTTTCAGATCTTTGAAAGCCAGCACATACACAGACAAATCTAGGTTTCAGTGACCAAAACTGCCCAAGACACCCTTGGTACACAGGCTATGCCAGCCCAGAGGTGACTAGGACTGGTCTAGACCACAACTGGGCCAGTGCACAGACATCTGAGAGCTGCAAAATTCACCACTGCTAAGAGAGGGAGGGAAAATCAGGGATGATTCAAGGACAGAGAAACATATATCCACAAATCCATCAGGGATGGGAAGAAACTTGAAGGGCAAAGATGGGGAAGAGGCAGGTTTGCAGCAGCTCTGCCCACAAGGCTTTAAGTGACCGATCTGTGCTCCCTTACCCAGCGTGGCTATGCCATAGACTGTTCTAAAGTATACACTGAATTTTCATTTTTCTGAGCAGATTTTCACAGCCTTTCCTTCCTCCTGTGATTTTTACTACCCAAGAAGGAAGCGAGGTGGAACAAAAAGCTGCAAAGCGAAGGGAGTGTGGGTGTGAGGGGGTTTATGTGTGCTTTGGTTTTGAAGCTTTGGCCTGAAAAGAGATATTTGAGTTAACAGACTACAAAAGACGGGTGATTTGCTGTACTGAAAAAGTTAGAAACTCCTGCAACGTCAACACAGTTCATTGAAAGTTAAAAGGGGGGCGTGTTATTTTTAGGTGCTAAGTAATTCACAACATTTTGTGTTTAAAATAAAATATTCATCTGTATCATTATGAGTCATCTTTGCTCAGATAGTTTACTAAAATATTCTCCTTATGTAATACTATCATCCAAAGTACCTGGGGTCTCTGTTTTATTATAAAGTTGGCGTACACCGGAAAGTCTACAGATAAATTTATGTTAAGCTTAATAGGAAAGTAAAACACTATTTCAGGTGTAGTCACTATTAACAAGTTGTAAAATGTTGACTTCTCTCACTGTATTTTCAAGTACTGTATGTCTTTCCTATTATTATTTTTCTTCTGCAGTTTATGTGCTGTATGCCTGCAGCCAGGAACATGTGTTTCCAATTATCTGAGCTTTCCATACCAGCTCTGAGTTCAATAGCAACGGGGGTTTTTTTAAGGTACAGCTCTTCCTCCCACAGAAGTTAATATTCCTCTCCTTTTTCACACAGCAAACAGCAGTGGCTCTTGATTTCAGGCCCATTTTAGAAATCATTTAATTTGGAGCTCCCCCAGACAAGAATGTTATTTTCTTTTAAACTTATTGTACATTTTATGAGACAAAATGAAGCTTTCATATTGAATGAATATAAAGTGTTGAAGCAAGAGAGGGAAAACTGATACCATCCAGCCTGCCTTGTACGTTTCCTCTAGTCTCTTACACAGTGAGGAATTCAATCTGACCACTAGAGTTGTGCCAGTAGAAATGTTAGCATCCCATCCTTACAGCTCATGCTTAGGCCTTACAAATCCCATCCCTGAAGCATCCGTGCAACCTGTGGCCTGTAGCGTATCCGAGCCATGTGTTGTAAGGTCATAAGTTGTGATTATCCCCATCTGTACACAGGGAATTGAGGCACATGTGTTTGTGCCTCTGTGGTGGCTTAGGGCTCAAGCTTGCATTATACTTTCCTGTGTGTTCTGGGCCCCACAATTTAAGAAGGATCTGAAGGTCCTTGAATGCATCCAGAGGAGGGCAACAAAGCCGGTGAAAGGGCTTGAAGGCCTGTCCTGTGAGGAGTAGCTAAAGATTTTGGGTTTGTTTAGGTTGGAGAACAGAAGGCTGAGGGCTGACCTCGTCGTCTCTCCGCAGCTTCCTGAGGAGGACACATGGAGAGGGAGGTGCTGATCTCTTCTCCCTGGGATCCAGAGATAGGACTCATGGGAATGGTTCAAAGTGGCACCAGGGGAGGATTAGGCTTGACATTAGAAATCATTTCATGGACTCATAGAATCACAGAGTCATTTAGGTTGGAAAAAACCTTTAAGGTCATTGAGTCCATCCATTAACCTAGCACTGCCAAGTCCACCACTAACCGTGTCCCTAAGCACCACATCTACACAGCACTGAAATACCTCCAGGGATGGTGACACAACCACTTCCTTGGGCAGCCTGTTTCAGTGCTTAATAACATTTTGGTGAATTTTTTTTTCCTAATATCCAACCTAAACCTTCCCTGCTGCAACTTGAGGCCGTTTCCTTTTGTCCTATCACTTGTTACCTGGGAAAAGATACCTACACCCACCTGCCTACGACCTCCTTTCAGGTAGCTGTAGGGAACAATAAAGTTCCCCCTAGCCTCCTTTTCTCCAGGGTAAACAACCCCAGTTCCCTCAGCTGCCCCTCATAAGACTCGTGCTCCAGACCCTTCACCAGCTCCATTGCCCTTCTCTGGACACACTCCAGCACCTTAGTCTTTCTTGTAGTGAGGGGCACATCCTTCTTTACAAAAAGGGTGGTCAAATACTGGAACAAACTTCCTAGAGAGGTGCCCGGGCCTGTCAGTGTTTAATAATGACTTTATTAACATGCTTTAACTTTTGGTCAGCCCTGAAGGGGTGAGGCAGTTGAACTAGATAATCATTGTAGGTCACTTCTAACGGGAATAGTCTATTCTATTGATCATGTACATCATTGAGGCATCGGCCTCCACTCACACTTTGGTCTGGGGAAGACCATGGGTTCACCACTCATGAGAAATTCAGGCACAGAGCTGCAAATCGAGGTGCAGTCCTTATGGACAGTGCAAACACAATCAACATAAAGCACCTAACAAGAAAATGGACCCCACCCTGAGGCACAGCTATGCAGTCAGAGAGACCCAGGCTGTATCTTGCCTGAGCAGAAGGTGTGGGGCAGCATATGAGGGGAGTGGGGTTAGTGCACATCCCTGGGTCCAGCTCCAGGTTGGAATGAAGCCAAAACACAACTAGACAGCAGTTTGGAAGTGCCCTGGGGTTTGTCAGTTCAAAGGAAGTCTGGGTGAGTTGACCAAAGCCAGCATAAGATCTTGAATTCAGTATTATCCATGAATCTGCTTATTGAATCTTCATTAACAACTCAATCTGCTACCTGGGACTGTAAAGGGATCAGAAGGGGCAACCCACACCAAACTTTACGGCCACCACTGGGGCAGAGCATGTTCTGAGCCCCAGGCAGCAGAAAGGCTGATTTAGGGTGCTAGGAATAGGTTATAAACCCCTGGCGTTTAGTCACTGAGTAAACAAAGACTGAATAGCAGATCACTCATCTGACCTCCACGTGAGGAAAAGCCATGATCCCTCATTTGTATGAGAAGCACCAGACAAACACTACTATGTGGTTGCCCTGAGCACCAGGAGATATGGGTAGCTTCTTCTGAAGTACAAAGCTACTGAGGCAGTGTGTGCTGCAAGTGAAAGGTAGGAAAGCAAGATGTTTAACCCAAGAAGAGTCACTCAGAGGATTAATTAATGCTCGGTGTCATATGACCTTCCCCCATGGACGTGCTGTGTAGTCTTAAAACAGATGTGCAGTCAGCATAATACTGCAGCGTTTGTAACCTCTGATAACGGTATCAGAGTGCAAGTGAGATACCCTGACTGAGCCAGGATGAATGCTTCAGCCAGAAAACACTCACAGAGGGACTCGCAGCAAGCAAGAGTGTGATGAGGGCAGCCACTACCTCCTGCAGAAGAGCTGAAGGAGCCTCTCCCGAGGAGAAGCCTATAACCAGAACACAACCAGCCAGAACAGAGGTGTGATGGGAAGAAATATGGAAACAAGACATCTGCAGTGCCCATTCCTCCTTCAGAGAAGGGCTGCAGTCTTTCTGTGACAATAATGAGTCTCTTCTCTAACCACTATGTTTTTCTCAAGAGCTATCAGGCCTCTCTAGTGATGGTCCCAGCTGCATTGGCAGTGGAGGACAGGAGCTGCAGCCCTTCTGAGCATGGGGTACAGCACTTTCTGACCCATTGGACCTAATGGAGGCAACACTGCCACCTGCTCCCCACTGTCCTGGCTTCTTCCTGCAAAAGTCCCACCTTTCTGCAGCAGTCTCTATCTTCTGGTGGGCCATCTCATTCTCATCTACAGACTTCAGGGTCATAACAGGCCATGCTTGTATTTCACCCTTCTGCTTTGTTTTTCAGTCCTGTTTCCTCATCAGCATTAGAGGATTTGGATTTTAACTACACATACATACGTATACACATAAAAATCTAAAGGCCTAAAGGATCACAGTCGGGGGGAAATTTTGGCTTTGAGTTTATCTTCCTTGCTGTAGACATGTTGCTATAATGATCATCACTTATTTACAGAAGCTGTATGTGGAATTAGAAATAACTTTTTTTTTTTTTTTTCCTGTGGCCTTTCATTTTCCAGATCCCACTAAAGCTCCCTAGGCCGGCTGTCCTACAGCCTGTGCTGTATACAAATATACCGTGCTCGTAGCAAATGAAGTTTGCAGCATTTGTAACAGTGTTGACTCTCACATGTCTATGACAAGTCTTATGGCACCCATCCATACTTTTAAATGTTCAGCTCCTTGTGATAAGGCAATGACAAGAATTTTAGCACTAATTTTTATGTATGTGTCTAGTCTTTGTAAAAAATGCTTACAATTATTTCTCATATGACTTCCAAAGACTCAGATCATGAGGGGTTTACATTTCATTTTTTAAAAAATTCCATAACTGCTAAACCAATCTGGTGATCATGTGGGTGTTTGTCACAGTGTTTATTAATGTCAGGAATTCATGTGTTGTGTTTGTCATTTAAATTTTTTGCAACAAACTAATGACAACACACCCAGGAGGCGTCTTTTTTCACTCATTTTTAGAAAGCAAGCTGAGGAAGGCTTTGATGGCAAAGGGAGATCAAGCCTGGTGTGACACTCACAGCATGTCCAAGGTGTCCTAACCCAGCCCTTTCCTCACAACTGACAGCCTGGGAACCTATAGAGAACGATGTAAAAAGACTCAGACATTCAAATTTCAGCCATTTCCCCACACAGCAGCATTTCATTACTACTGGTGTCTGTGGTGTATAATTCAACTTATAGTTGTCTCTGAACGTTATCTGAATTTTCCACAAACTCTGGCAAATGATGAAGCCAGCAAGCTACACTCACCCCATGGGGATGTCTTTAGGTGACAGCTGTTCTCCTCAGTACCCTTTACTGATTGTATTTCTATACAGCATATTTTGAGCAGAGCTGGTTAAAAAAAAATAGTTTGGACATGTCTTTGGTTTCCTCTTTTCACATGCCACCTTGGAAAAACAAAAGCGGGGAGAAAAGAGGACTATGAAAAAATTCCCCTTTTTTGCCATTGCAGCAAGAAAGAATGAATAAAAAGGAGAGGCAAAAAAGGAAATGTTTCAGTGGGGTTTTTTCCTATTAAAAATGAAAACTATAAAAACATAAAAACAGTTGCAAATGAAATGTGCACAGCTTCCTGCGCATTGGTGCAGCCTGTAGTTACCACCAAGGGTCAAGTGCTTCTTGTCAAGGCAGTTTCTAATGCCTGGACCTTTTCGCAACGTCAAGAGGTGCTATTTGCTTAATAAATGTACAAACAAGTCGTTAAAGCTGTTCGAACACAGCTCCTGCTGTATTTCACTGAATGAACAGTGGGGCAAGTGGCAACGTTTCTTGTGTAATGTAAGAGCACATGGTTTGTTGCTGGATGAAGGGGGCTCGGTGCTTTTCCTAACACAACATTGCCAGCAGGGATGCTGATCTCAAAAGTAAACCTCCTTGACTGCTCATTTAGGAAGGAGCGGACTAGTAATAAAGGTGGCAGGGAGCTCCATGCAAATGTTAGAATTTAAAGCCAATACACAAAGAGATACATTTTGTAGAGCAGCAAGAAGTCTTTAAACCTGTTAATTCCTGATGTTTTGCAAGAAAAATAGTACTTATAGCTTATGGTAAGTTGTGACAGTGTTTATGAAATCCTTTTGGTTACTGTTTTCTATTCATTTTCTCTAACATTTGCTAAGTTTTAGCGTATGTTGTTGTAAATCCAGATAGAGTCACAGTGTGAATGGGGAACTTTGTTTAAGTGTGTCGCAAAATTTCTCTGGCATCCAGTTTCTGGTAGCTAGTGAGAGGTCTGGCATTGCTAAGCACACAGGGCTGGCCATGCTCTAAAGGGAAAGTAAATTATTTTCACATGAATATATTAAGTCTTTTTTTTAAGGATATAAAGCCACAAGGTGACTGAAGGGTGAAGAATGACAAAACTGAGATATGCAATTTCTTTCTCTAAATGTTTTAATTATTCTGTTGAAGACTTCTCCAAATCCAGTAAGTAGGGCGGTGAAAATTAAAGGACCAATCCTTATTTCAAATCTGTACTGAAAAAAAAAAAAAATTCCTAACTATTTGTAATGCCAAGGCTTGTCATTGAAACATGAAAAATAACAGAGCTTGGAGACTCGTAGGTTAATAATAACTCTTTCTCGAGCATTTTTTTCACAATCTCAATTATAATTTAATGTTCTTTATCTTTCACATAAATAGCTAAACCCTTTTAATCTTTAATGAACTGATTCGTCTTAATTCAGTAGCTATAGAGTTCTTTGTGGAAGGGGTGAGAATTTCGTTATCAGCTTGAGGACTATACAACATTACACCCTGGGGATATAAAGCAAGTGAGCAGAAACCTCAGCCGCTGTGGGTGCATCAAGGGTGGATGTGGTGGAGGGGTTTTTTCCAACTTAAAAGCAAGCATCTTCACATCTGTATTGAATTAGGCCACTGGCTTTTTTTTTCTCAGGTGATGGTGGATTTTTTGCAGCTGCTGTGCCCTTTAAGGAATCTTTATCCACTTTTTAGCTTTGATAGCTCTGCTGGCCTGAGTTTGAAGTTTTCTCTCTTCCCTGTTTCTGTATGGTTTATTTTTGTCAGCTTCGTTATTCTACCTACCATGCTGTCCCTGTTCTCCCTTTCACCAAGACTGACAATAACACCTTTCTGTAGAGCTTTTCTACAGAAATTTCTCATCAAATGAAACTTTTCATAATAAGCACAACCTTTTTTCAACTCATTTTTAACTAGAAAAACAGAAAAGTGTAACTTTTTGTGGTTCTGTATGGAAATTGTTGGAACTGTTTTATAAACTGATTGTTTTCCATTGAATACACCAATGAATGTTTTTCCCACTTTGAAATTTTGCTAGACAAAAAACCCCACAGTTTTGCAGCAAGCACTTGCTCTGGTGCTTACAGCCTATTGAAGGTAGCTGGAGGACGCTGGTCTTTTTAATTATTGCTTTATCCCTTCTCACCTTGACCTAACTGTGCCCTTGCAGGGAATGTTTGCCTACCTCTAACTGATTTACAGCAGATGTTAGTGGTAATAAATTATATTCCACTTCCCCAGCTCCTTTTTTTCTAGAGCTGCTTGAATGTTTTCAAATGAAAAGTCTCTCGATGGTAAAAGGTATTTTTTAAAGTTATTTTTTCCAAAATGCATATTTTGAGTGTTTATGAGTATTTTCTCTTTTTTTCTGGTTATACTGAAAAGCAAAAGCAGTGCTTTATTATTTTCTTCTATTTTTGCTTTCTTTTTGCTACTGGAAAGTGTGGCACTAAGGGGAAAATACAAGAGAAGGGAAGGTGAAAAAAAAACGTGACAACAGAACTTCTATGGAAAAAAGTGAATAACTGAAATAGCTCACTGGCAAAGTACATGGAACAAGAAGAAAAAAAAAAATCCAACCTTGACATGTTTTAATTTTTCCCTGGTTTTCCACCAGTTCCCTCCTGACATCATCAAGCAACCATTTGGTACTTGTTTCATGTAGCACGTGCTCGGCAAGGTGAATGACCTCATGCCTCTAAAGTCAAGCCTTTGTTCTACCAGCTATTTGCACAGATGCGGCCGCCAGTGCTCCAGCCACACTCGTAGGGACCAGCCTCCACCACTGGCCTCATGCATCCTAAAAAGCAGTAGGAGAATGACTGGGAATGTGAGGACCCAACTTGAAAGCTCTTTCCTGACTCAGAACTGGGCTGGAGACCAGAGGAGATTTCCTGAGGCAGGCATGCCCCAAAAGCCTTGTTTTCCACCCCAGCTCTGCTGCCAGGCTCTCCGTGGCATTGCTTGGCCAACGTGACCTATCCCAGTAGACCAGGTACGATTTCCAAGCCTGGCCACTTCCAGGGAATGCTGTAACCGATGCTGGTTTGCCGGAGCTTCTGTCTTTGAAATAATAAGCAGAAATACACTGTAAGTAGTAGAAGGTGCTGAAGGAAGCCTTTTCCTATAGTGCTCCTAATTTGTTCCTGGTGGGTACCTCAACATAATGATACAGGTTAATATTGCATGTGGGACTTCTTACATTAAGGCTATTTCAGATGAGCTAATTGCCAATGCCTTAAGCAAGGGCACCAGTCGGTGGATATTACCTCTGTGTCTAATTACTTCCACCAGCAAATGGCAAAGGGAAATTCAAGCTACTAATTTTTATCTTTTTTTTTTTTTTTTTAATCGTTATGAAGTCCTGGAAGAACCAGAAAATTGAAAGACACGATGTTTGCTTTCCAACCTGCTTTAGGCAGGACTGTCCCAAAGAGTCAATTTTAAGAGAGAAGAAGCATTTTTGGAAGCGGGCCCTTGCCTTAGGAGAACTTAGGAGTTCAGTAACCTCTGAAAGGCAGTGAAGCCTGCAACTGTCCTACAGACAACAGGGTGCAGTCCCCACCCTGCCAACATGCAGGGGCTTAACTCTGGGGGGGGGGGGGTGCCACAGTCCTATGGATTTAAATTGGCCAACCCTCATGTTGTATTAATTACATCTGTGGGACTGAGCGGTCAGCTCTATAACATATTACGGCTTCTTCCTCCTTTTGTAGCTGAGAGTTTTACACTAATAAGTTAACTAAGGTAGGTCATATAAAGAAGTCAATTAAGAAGCTGCAAATGAAAAAAAAATAAAAAAACCCAAACAAACACCAAAAAAAAGCAGGAATGTTTTAAATTATGTGGAGTGAACCACAAGACCCAAAGACCAGATTCTACATTCCGGAAACAAGCCACCAAACAGGCTTCACCTTGATTTCTTTGAGACTGTGGAGTTTGATCCTCAACTCCTTGACAAAATGGCATGAAAAGAGTTTCCAAACTCCCTTGCTCCTTTAAGAAGCCTCTCCCTCTAATTTCTAAGGTGCCCCCCACCCCTGCTGCACCAGCCCTGGAGTAAATCATCCAGCCCTATAAAGGAAAAAAAAGAGGGGAAAAAACAGGTAGAAACGAATTCAGGACCATCGGGCAGGCAGGCAGCACACAGGTGCTCAGGTGGGCTGGGGGGGCAACATCATCGCCTTCGCAGGGGAGGAAAATCCTACACTTTGTAACTCAAGCATCACGGTGTAGATGAGCGAGGGGCGGGCAGGCTGTGCCCCCGCCGCTGCGCCTGCTCTGCCCGCGGCAGGGGAAGGGTTAACGGGAGCCGCAGCGCGGCCGCTCGATCTGCGGAGATTATGGCATGTTTATCCAGTGTTCAGATTTCCTGTCTGAGTGTTTGGATTTCCTGAAATCCCTGCTATCAGTCCAAGTGCTGTCCACTGAGCAGACCTTTTTCTCTTTCTCTTTTTCCACCCCCCACCCCCCCTTCTTTTTTTTTTTTCTTTCCTTTTTTTTTCTTTTTTTTTTTTTTTTTTTTTTTTACTTTGCTCACATGGTAGGTTTTCCTTCCTGCTCTTTTTCCAGTTGTAGTGCCTGTGTCTCCTCACCGGTCAGGACATTTATGGATGCAGATCAACACTCTTAAGACTCCAGAACTCTGAGGATCGCCGCACATTGGATTTCCTTCTTTATTATTATTTTATTTCACTTTATTTTATCATTTTGTGGCAAGAAAACCTGAAGAAACATGCTCTTTTGCAGCTGCCCGTGGAAGAATATGTTTTAGTCTGAGATGAAATAATGGCCTTAAGTTTGAGGACCAAACCTGGAATGGGAATTCAGACTGCCCGCGTCCTGGTGAGTTGCAGCATGTTGGGGCTGAGCGTGGTTGTAATGAGCAGCTCTGAGCCTGGGACAAAGGCTGAGCACGTCCATTCAGTGTGGCTGCTGAGTAAACTGCAAAAAGCAGATGGGTGAAGCTGAAGTTAGGACTTTTTTTTTTCCCACAAAAAAAAACCCCAACCAACCAAACACAAAAGCAAAAAACCCACTGCTGAAGTCCATTTTTAATTCCTAAAAATCCATGCTGCTTTACACCCCAGATAATGTCGAGGCAAACATTACTTTAGCAAAATGTGTAAGGCCAGATTCTGTGAGTCCTTATTCACGTAAGGAACTTTCACTTATGTAAACAACCTCAGTGACTTTACAAAGAGCTCGTGTAAGAAAAGACTTGCAGAATGGGGACCCCACTGCGCAAACTGCAATGCCTCAATCTCAGCAAAAATTAATCTTAAAAGAAAAATGAGAATTTTATGAGTGTCTCTGCATGTTTCCTTGGCCTTTTATGTTTTATTGTTGATCTAGATTTCGGTTTTAAGAGGAATCCATGTGCCAGCTATTTCTCCTATTGTCTCTTAAATAAGTTTGCAAGTAGGAGTGACAATGTATTTCATGCAGCAATGTTCCAGGAGGCCAGAAAGGGGCTTTCTGTTGTTGGAGGGAAAAATGCTGAGTGCTATGCTGCTCTGAATGAACTGGAAAGCTGCATTCAGACGTGAGGCTTAGCTAAGGTTTTAACTTCATTTTTGGATGTGGGAGTCTATGACGGCATTATTCGCCTTAGGTGGTTTTATTTAAACCACGGTCACACATGCAATGAGTTGACTAGTCTCAAAACTAGTGACCCAGCATTTGAAAAGAAAAAGCCTTCTTTCCAGACCTTTTTGAAGCAGATTTTCCTTGCTGGCACCCATGGAAGTGTTGCTGGAGTAAGATGTGGAAGTTAAAGCATCATCACTATTGCAACTTTTGTTCTGTCCCATAGTTGGAGGCTGTGGTTGCGCTGAACATTCCTGAGCTGCTCCTTGGAGCTGCTCCAGGGATTCGATTCTCTAATTTTAGGGGAAAAAAGTTTGATTCAGAAATTGCTTAGATGTTAGGAAACATCTGTAGGAAAAACAGCTTTCTACAGTAATTCTACTTCAGCTCTCATTTTCCTTAGACTATTGAATATGTCCTGAATTCTCGTGTACAACACTGTATGTCAATCAAGAAGAGACTTTAACATTGAATTCTTGGGGTTTAGCAGGACAGAATACTTTCCTTTTTTTTTTTTTTTTATGCCGATAAAGGGAAGGAGCCATCTTCCAGAGTCTTTACAGAGCTTCCATATCTGAAGTTTTAAACTAATTGCCTGATGTGCCAGCTTTCCACGCAACCCTTTGAATGTGATCCTGCTACTCTTCTTCAGGGTTTTCTTTGGTATCAGTGGAAGGTTTTTATGAGACCAGCCAGGCCAAACTCTTTTCTGCCTGCAAGCCTTCAACTATTCGGTTTTGCTTACTAACGTGGGGCAACACTGAAAAAGATGGCATTTTATGCATTGAAATGTCAGATCTTGCTGTGTACGCAGGTTTGTACTCTCATTGCAGGGGACTGACCCTCAGAAAAATGAAAGGGAGGACAAGGAACCCGTCACCTGGGTTAGACGGGACCGTGGTGCCCTGCCTTGCAGTTAACATGGAATTTGGTGGTCTGTGGCCACAGATGCGATTAAACTGGCTATAGCAGAAATGTGCTCCTCTCAAAGTTGGCAGAAGAGTCCAAATATCACCAACGATCAGTGAACCACAGAAAATACAGAACACAGATGAGGACTCAGGGGAAATACAAAGACTACCCAAATCTCCTAGCTTTGGAAATTTTGTTGGCTTTCTGATGAGTGCGATGCTTGGGACTGGGTCGATTGTGAGGTTCCCCCCCCCTCCCTTTTTTTGCACGACTGTCAGAACTTTCTGGTTTCAGTCAGGTTGGAAATGCTGTGGGAATAAGTTTTTCTGGTGGTATTTTGGTATTTCCTCTTCTGCTCACACCCAGACCAGGAAGTGCAGAAACACAACCTTCAGCTCATTGTGTACGTGTTTCTTTTTATAAACCTGAATTCTCTTCCCTCCCCCCCTTTTTTTTTCTTTTTTTTTTTTTCCCCTTATCCTGTCCTTATAGCCCTCACATAGGATTAAGATTCTGTTTGATTTAGGCTGGGAATTTTATATTTTTCTTCATATAACTATACCGTGCACTAAATAGTTCTTTAATAAGTGATTACCATATTAGTTTTGAATTATCTAGGTGCAGTATTCCCAACTTAGCTACCCCCAGCTGAGGGAACGGGGGTCATTTAGTCTGGAGAAAAGGAAGCTCAGAGGGGGCCTTATTGCTCTCTACAACTACCTGAAAGGAGGTTGTAGACAGGTGGGGGTAGGTCTCTTCTCCCAAGTAACAAGTGGATGTAAGGATGCTAGAATGAGAGAAAAAGGCCTCAAGTTGTGCTAGGAGAGGTTTAGATTGGATATTAGGAAAAAATTATTCACCAAAAACATTATCAAGCATTGGAACTGGCTGCCCAGGGAAGTGGTTGAGTGACCATCCCTGGAGGTATTTCAAAGACGTATAGACATGGCACTTAGGGACTTGGCAGTGTGGGTTAATGGTTGAACTTGATGATTTTAAAGTCTTTTCCAACATAAATTATTCTATAATTCTATGAATGATGTTAATGTACCAATAACCCCCAGTAGATGTTTCTGCTGGCATTTACCCCTGAACTTTCGGCAGCATAAGAACTAACTGCCTGCTAAGAGCTATCTACTCAGTTGCCTATGAAGAAGTTCTGAAATAGGTCATTTTTTTGGCGTAGCCAACTGGACCATTGAACTCTCTAAGATTAGACCCTTCATACTTCAATGTTCTTTGCCTCCCTCTTTTTCCCTTTCTGCATCAGTGCGGAGGTTCACCTCATGCACCCTCACTCCATGTGTCCAACTTATTCACCATCATGACTGCCAGTCCTCCTGCCTCTCTTGCTGTTGTTGGCAAGTATGGATAAACAATTCTGACAGGCAGAGTCCTGCAGAGCTAACTTCATACACACAGCAATGTTTCTCTGCTCAGATGATAAATGGACCAGAAGAACTAAACCACTTTCACTGAAGTGTTCCCCATATCCAAAGATTTTAACCCCTCCTTTTCACACTGTGATTTGCAAAAAGCAAAGAATGAAATTTCGTTGCGCACCTGAGCAAAAGGTCACATTTGAATTGAAGCTTTCCCCTCAAGACTTTTTTAGCCACCTTGTAGAGTCTTTAATTGGCCATTTTATAAATGAAAATAAACTTTAAATGGATCTTAAAGTTGTCCCATGGCAAAATAATTATCTATATTTCCACTTGGGTCCACTCTCATGAGTGCTACATGAACAGCTATGCCAACTGTGTTTGGAAACTCTCCCCATGTAGAACTGGGTTTGTGAGACAATTTCCTCCTCAGCAGCTTCATACTCCTCAAAAATAAGAGGAAATGCAAGCAAACGGAAGTTAATTTATTTCACTAAAAACCTCTGTAATTTAAGAAGATTTAAGTAAAGGCAGTGGCATTACTGAGGGGTTTTGAGCTCTGTGCTTGTTTGGGGGTATTTTTTTTTTTTCATTGCTCGTTTCTCTAAGTCTCCCTCTTGGGCTTTGGGGAGCTGCAGTGTTTCAGAGAGAGGGCACGAGGTGGGAGAGGGAATGACAGGATGGTTCATTACTGCAGACACCAGCTAGCTGCAGGGCTCAGCCTGGACCTCCTATCGCTCTCCTCCGTGTGGTACCCATGAGCCAAGCTCCATCTATGCTGAACCGGGTCCTCTCTTGGTCCTCCCTGAACGTCAAAGCCAGGTTTAGTCCCGCCAAGAGGCAGTGATGCTTTTCGTGTATCCTCCTTTATCTCGGCTGGAGTTAACAAAATCCATCTGTCTTTATGAGTCAGCAGAAAAGTATTCGGCTTTTATAAGAGTTAAGGGACATGGGATAGGGCAATGTCAAAGTGCAGAAGTCTTCCCCTGGCTCAGCATTTGTACGGCATGCACAGAGAGGTCACGTTTTCAGTTCACATTCACGAGACAAGCTGATTTACACCAGCAGAGGACTTGGCCCACAACATACATGGCCACAGCTGTTGAACAAGGCTCCTTTCATCAGCGGTAAACGTGAACAAATGTGCAAATGGCAACAACCAGCACGCACCATGACACAGCGGCTGCTAGCAGTTTGGAAAAGTCGAAAGAAAACTATTTTCTTCTCATCAAAAGCAAAATAAGGAAACCTCCCCCCTCCCCTTCCGCCCCCACCGCTGCCACCCTGGCTCAAGCAAGTTGATCCGTAGGTATTTGTGTGGGGGTTTGTTCTCGGTGGTTAACCACATAACAATTTGAAGCATGTGGCTAACTCAAAAGAAACTGCCTGTAAACGTTTGCAGACTGCAATTGTGTTAGGGAGAGCGAAGCCCTGGCCGGGGGCTGCTGGCTGCCCTGGGGGCTGCAGCAGAAAGCCCTGAACATCCCACAGCAAGGTCCCACAAAGAGGGAAAGCCCGCTGACTTTATTTATAGGAGCTTCTCCTCTTGCTGATGTTCTGCATCCAGGGCCAGATGTTCCCCACCTCCTGTTTCATGTCTTTGGTGTGTCAGGGCGAAATACCTGGCAGGAAACAAAACAGAGAGAAAAGGGGTGGCTATGAGGAGGAGGGCGTTTTGGCACACAGCTTTCATAAATACAGATGGAGGAAAAAAACCAAAACATTAGAGAAGCTCTGCTGCGAAGCCGAGCCTGACTGGGACCATTGGGCAATCCGCGGGGAAGGTGGTGCAAGGCGAGTGGTGTGGGGCTGGAGAGCCAGGCTCTGGGGAGGGTGGCAAGGAGCAACCCTACTCAGGGTGGTAAAACACCCCCTTCGAGCTCTTCCACCCCTCAAACCTGAATTTTTTGGGCAGGGAAGAAGGTCTGGAGGGAGTGTATGTGTGAAAAAGACATGAGCAGTCATGCTTGTGTGGGTAAAGACCCCAACACCTGCATGGTGCCATGGTGTCTGTTATCACAGAGCCATGGGGCTATACCAACATCCAGTTTTAAAGCAGTTTGGGCTTAAAGAAATCGATGAAACTGAAGATTGCAACATCTCCCCATGCGAGGAGATGCCTGTGAGACATTCTGCAAGTGGTTTGTGACTCCCAAAGGTTTTTTAATTTCCACCAGTTTCCAGTGCATCCTTAGTCTGTGATTAGGGGAGCTTCTCCTTGGCTACAAACAGACACGCTCCTAAGTGTTCATTGTGCAAATAAAATAGTGCAATTAATCTCCTTTGCCCATCAGTGAGCCTCATTGGTAATTCAGTAGTAAAAATACCATATCTGTACAGTCACCAGAGTGGCCCCTGATCTAGGAAAGCAAATGATTTTGGAGTGTGGCCTTAAGGTTGAAAATTCAGCCTGCTTTGGTGAAAGGGCAAATAAGGCCTTGCCAAGTCTTCTCTCTTGGTTACAGCGGCTGGAGCTGTGGCCTTGTGGCATGGGGATGGGGTAGGATTGCGGTGAGAAACCAAGCTGTGCCCCAGAGTCCTGGAAGAATCTGCAACCGCATGCATTTCTCTGTATCCAGTTATATCCAAATTATCCAGTTGTTGGAGAAAAGTAATCAGCTTTTAGACAGCCGTGGGCTTGCCACCTGCTGGCACCGAATTACAGCGTGGCCACAGGCAAGTCATGGCATGGCACTACCCAGACCAGCAGCAGAAGAAGCATGGATGGCTCCTGCTTTGGTCCTGTTCATCTCTGGAATAGCCAGAAGGGAGCACGTAAGTAGGACATGCAGGGCACATAGTTGATGTGCTCCTCAAAACTACTGGGGTAAGAAGAGGGACATGTCTCCTGCTAAGGCTGGCACAGCTGCACAGCCTTTTTGCAGCAGTTGGCCAAATGCATAGAAAGCAATTTTGTTCTGGCCAGAACTGCCAGCCAAAGGGGCAGCAGGATGTTTCAGGCCCTAGGACAAGCCGTACGGTATCTAGAGTCATAATAGCACCAAGCCCTTAGCATAATACTAGGGTTCTACCTAAGATAAAACCATCTGAGCCAACACTTCAAGATCCTGTCTCCAGCAGTGACTTGCATCCAGTAGGATGCAAGAGTGGAACAGGGAGGACATGTAGCAGTATTTCCCCAGATTATGGCCCCAGCTTTCCAGGATCTCACCTGGTGGATTTTTTGAGCCAGAGCTCGTATGTAGTATGTTCTTGTCCTGCAGGTATTTGCAACATGATTTTGTACACTTTTTTCTACTTAAACAAATAGACATTTTAAGCGTTCATTAAAAAAAAAGGCTTATATGGGTACAACAAATCGGTAGAGAAGAACGGGTAAATACATGGAGAATTTTGTCCTTAATTTACAGCTATTAAACCATTACTGACAGAAAGGGTCCAACCCTGCTCTCCTATCTGATTTATAGTAATGCTACAAACTGAATTTTGTGGAAATATTCCAGGGTTTTTTGTGGGTAAACAAGATCTATGCCAGCACCATGGAACTCTTAATGTTTATTTTACATAATTTAGTGTGGAACTATATTGCTGCTTTCTTTCTGCATTCAAATCCAAGCAGTTCGCTAGTCACCTAAATTAATATGCTTACTGATGTAATCATTTACCTAATGGTATATTTGTCACAAAATGTGTTAAGACTGCATTCTCTGCTGATGTAGGATACTGGCTCCATCCATCTGATCAGAGACAGGTTGTAGTTGCATATCCTTTAATAATTATTTCAGCAGCTGTCCTTTTATTCCTGTTCATAATTAGTAGCTGAGCACTTAGCAAAGCTTGTCAGGATCAGAAACTCCTACAATTCAGTAGTTATCTGTATTCATGAACAAAGAGGATCTCTCCCTTGTTAGAATTATTTCTGAAGGTATTTTATAAAAACTAAAGAGTACCAGAATTCTACATTAAATGTAGAGCTTTCAAATTAATATCAACCAGCAGGGTATAATTTTGATCTTACACCTGTCCTAAATTAATGTCACAATCTGACTCCAGATTAAACAAATGGTAAGATAGGTCATAGCCTATCTCACGAGTCATTTAAACTTAATCATTTTTATGTTCTATGTTTATGAAATTGTGGTTGAGAAGGAGCTGTCATGTTCATGTGTTGACCAGGAAGGGGTTAAAAACCTACTTCCGACCCAAGATGATCTACAACTGCTATTTATTCTCGCTACCTAGACAGGCAAATGGGATTTGTCTCAGTTGAAACAAATTTCCTCTACCACTGAGAATATTAGACTTACAGGGTGTCAGTAGCAGCAGGAACAAGGATAAAAAGGTGATTGTAAGTCATGTTTTGCTCCTGTATGCTGGAGCCATACGACAGCCTACCTGACACCTGGTCTGAATTAGAAAAATCTCTTGGCTGTTGAGATTTATGGTTTTCTTCCCAAAGTTCCTAGGAAGCTCAGAACAGTAATTATGCAGCCCCTCCTATAGGGTGGTATATACATGTATGCACGTGGTATATCATAAACTCCTATACTTCGGCCCTTCTGTTGCCTTGAAGTGTAGGCAACAGCCTGGCTGCAAGGTTCCTCTTCAGCCAGAATCCTCCTTCCCCAAGAATCATTTCCAACACTAACTATGTCCATTTTAAGACTGTTTCGTTTCTTTCTCAAGGCTGGGATCTGCAATAAGCCCACGTCCCGTCAGACATATTGGCAGTGTCCTAAGCAAAGTCCTCCAATTGCTACAGCTTCAGCAAGAGAGGTAGACTTCCAAGTAAACTCCTACAATAGATTTGCACCATTAAACCCATCAGGCACAAGAGGGAACATGACCCCAACCAATGATACCAAGTTTAGCATGGCCCTAAGGAAAACAAAGACTCTTACACAACACTTTTTCACAATGCTGGATACTGAAGAACACATTATTATTTAAGGGAACATTATTCATGTTGTGATTTACATTCCAGGAGAAAAAAAGAACTTATTTAATGCAAATTCAGAACATTTAAATGGAGTCTAAATGATGTGTTACTGAGAACTGTGCAATATTTGTAGCCTGGTCTCTATGAGTGAGGCTGAGGCAATTGCACTGTGTGTGCATGTGTCCCCCCAAGACTTTGAACCCGTCTCAACCAAGACAGGTGGAGGAACAGAAGTCTCAAGTGCTCCTATACATTTTGTAAAAACAGGCAGATGGCTAGAAGAAAAAAAAACCAATGTTTGAAACCTCTGACTATCTCCTTCCCAAGGGAGAAGCCACAACTACTGTAAGACAAAAAGTGAATTTCCATGAGTGCAGTGCTGTGCTCACCACGACCTGGGCTTCCACAGGCATTTGCCCTTCAGGGCTGCCTGTGTGGGGTTTCAGCGCTCCCAAGTCCTCTTGGTGTTCATGCAAACCTGCATGTACCAGCGTAGCTTCAGAAGCGGTAACAGTCAGGAGAAAGACACCTGTTGTTATTTATCCCAGTGCTTAAATTCTCTCTCCTTGGAAGAAAGACCTTCTTGCAATATCACAAGCCATTAAACTGCCATGTTAATGCAAAAAATGTTTCCTGGGGATAATAATATCCTGACATCAGTATTGCTTGCATACTAGTGCTGGCTGCTAGTACAGTGGCAACATTTTGCTTAGACAAGCGATACCAGGAGAGGACTGTTTGTTAAAGCAGGCCATTGTAGATAAAAGCTTAAATCAGTAATTTTCAAAAGCTGCTTGCCTAAAATTCAGAGCCTTAGCTCGTAACAAAGTCCTGGATAAATTACTTCAGTGTCCTTTCGAAAGTGACATCGGTTATTTCAGTTAGGGTTTTGGTAGGCAAGAGTTCTGCGCTTCCTCTTGAGTCTCCCAGTGCAGGACGGTGTATCTCAGTCTTGAGCTGCAGAACACTTGATTTTATAATTAAAGGCCCTTTCTAAATAGAAATCATCAGCTGGGCAGACAGTTAATTTGCATCTTGGAGAAAGGCACTGGGCTCCCTCCAGTATGTGAACTGAGATGGGAAAGAAGCTCAGATCCCCAGAAAGGGCAGGTTAGTGCTTTCTCTCCTTGGCACCTCCAGCCATCTGCAATGTATATTGGTTTACCAGGTTTGGCAGGAGATGAGTGGTGGTCACCAGAACTGAGTAGTGATATCCAGCTCCTACTCCAGATGCAAACTGCGGCGGGCTTTGCTCTGGTTCCCACAGATACAATGTGGGAACACAGTGACCAGGCAGCATCTGCATGAACGCTGGCAACACCCTCTGATTTCGACAGTAGTTATCACGAGAAAATATGTTTCTGCTTTGTCCTTCCCTGTGCATGACAAAAACAAGCAAGATATTTGTTTCCAAAAAATGAAATAGGTTCATTCTGGAATGTGCTGGGCAGATCAGGTTCTTCTAAGTACTGAAGGATGCAAATGTGGGATTTCAACATTTTTACGCCCTCCCAGGATATTTGTGCAATATTAATTGTGTCAGTTACTGCAGTGTTTTTGCAGCAAACAGTAGACCTGATGTAAGGAAACCTGGCCTCGTTTGTGCTGTTAAGATAGTCTTTCTTAGAAGCAGAAGCTATTTGCAAGATCATAATTTCCCTCACAGATACTATTTTTAATTGGGGAAGAGTTCTCTCAGAGGAGTAATAGTCTTACTTCTGTTCACATTTGATCAGGAGATCAAGAAAAAGAGGATGTGAGCAACTGCTTCTCTAAGTAATAATGAACAGAGAGCTGTGCAGTAAATCATAATGTGCAATACAATAAGAAGCAAAATTTGGCTGGAGATTAATGACTGGAATGGGACTTACTGAATTAAATCGGATCAGATGTTCCCTGGAAAAAATCTTGAGTTAGATTCACAGTGCTCTGTAGTTTTGGTTTTGTTTTTCACAAAGGAAGATTTAACTTGATTGTTTTGTAACAACTAACAATTTCGAGGCCTTGCAGAGTGGTTGTAGGGGCCTTCAGGAGAAGACAGGCGTTGCCTGGGAATCTTGGTCCCGCTCAGGCAGAGGAGGGAACTGACCACGGAGCCTCCCCAGCACACAATGCCACTAACTGCTCAGGTGTTAACAGGGGGCATTGTATTTTTACAAGATATGAAGGGCTGGCTTTACTTCCCACCTCCAGGCGCAGATTCATGATTACAGGTCTGCTACCGAGGCAGACAGCCCTGCATTCCCAAAGGCTGTCATCAGAGCCCAGTTGCAACTCTTGTGTTCCTTGTCAGGTGGTTTAGGTGCCTCCTTCTTGCTGTGTCTTTTTCTGTGAACACCCTTTTAAGTGTCCCAGCCTTCCAGATGCTGGATAAAGAGACATATAGGCAGCTGACTCAGGCTTTTGAATTTTCCCAAGGACTAAGGCATCCAAACCTACACTTTGCTTGGTGTTTCAGTGCCAGATTTGCTTGTGACTCCAACCTCAAGCAGCAGAATGTTTGTGCTCCTAGCACTGTTCACTGAAGAAATCAACTTAAAACTGTAAACCAATGACAGAGACTGACATTTCCCATGGCTGTTGGTGTTTTTTCCCATCAGAGATGTCTCTTGTTTTGTCAAGATCCAGATTCAGTTCCCAAGTATATCAGAGGAAGGAAACTAAAGCTGCATGACCACTGATCATGCTGGAGATACCGAAACTCTTTCCCCCTCTAATTAATTTTATTTGCTGAACTGAAACAGATCCATAATATGACAGATAGAAAGGCCCACACTGGTAGGCACAATGCTGAAGGTAACACACACACCTGCCTTCTCGTCTGCTCTCAGGCACCGGGCAGCAATTCAGCATTGGGTTTAGTGACTTTGCCTTATTAACTCGGTTTCCTTAGGCTTTTGTAAAAAATGGACTTAACAACAGTTGCCTAGAGCCAGAAGAAGAAAAGCAAGGCTACATTATTAAAACCCAGAATGCAATACCATTTTAAAATTCATCAAAGTGCTCAGAACAAGCTCTCCAGAGATTGAGGACTTAGTCATCCCAGGTTTCTCCATCTCATTTAGATAATTGCCCCTTGAAATAGTTGTTTTTCTCTTTTTTTTTTTAACACTGCCACTTGGCAAGTATTCACTGAGCAGGCAGCTCAGCTCCACAGCTGCAGAGGGGCAGAAGAAACCTCAAGATTCCCACCATGCGCATCTCTGCTTTCTATAGTGTGAGCCAACCATATCCGAGGGCATGCAAAATAGTCATCTCACTGTCACTTGACAAGATGTTAGCAACTCATTAGCCAGTTTAAATAATTAATACACTGGTAAAATTAATTTATTTATGAAGTGATTTGTTAAATAATAGGAGATGTTTAGAGAGTGTAATGTGTGAGTTATTCAGTATTTTTAAATACCACCAGGGCCTGGAGACACTCAGTCTCAGTACTTTCCCACCTTCTTGACAATGGTATGATTTGATTCCTTCTGTCTCAGTATAAATTCATGCTGTCAGCACAAAAGGCAGTCCAAGGAATGTCACATCAAGCTTGATCAGGAAACTGATAAAAATGAAAATGAAAAAAGGAAGTTATTTTTCAGCTGTATCATTCTTCTCTTGTTAAAAATATACTTATAGTACACCATACAATTTTGTTGTATTTTATTTGTGTAACTTCTTCTATGCAAGAAAATCTAAAGATCATTACAACTTCCCATTAGATTGCCAGCATAAAGTATGTCAGCATCCACATTAGTGCACCAATAGGTTTTTTTTTCTAGGCATTTCCATTAGAAGTTTCTTTTTTTATTATTTGTTTTCTTCCTCCTGGCACTTCTTGAATGTGCAATTAGAGGTATGGTTTTGTATCTGCCCATAGCATGTTTCAGGCAGAAATAAGACGGCCCTGCCACAACACACTTAGGGCATGCAGCAACTTTGGGGTAGGTGTCTACCTCTGGGCTCAGCACCCTAGTCTCTCTCTTTTAGTCAGTAGAATGAAAGAGGCAGTTTAGACTGTGATTCATCTGACCTTTGTAGACATCCACTTTAGCATCTCAGTTTTAGACATCTACTTTTGTAGGATGAGGTGAGCTGCAACCTAGTTTCAGTTGTCTGTATTGACTGTATCATCAATAATGATAGAGCCCAGGCAAAGACACTTTGTCAGATATATCCCACTTTTACAGTCTAAAAGTTGAGTCAGAGCTTACTACAGTGGATGTAAAGAATGCCATTTACATTGGATTGAGTTTGGATCAAGTTTTAAAGGCTGTGTTCTGTCACTTACTTTGAGTTGATCTCATTTTTCTATGTAGATAGTACTTATGATTTCAAAAAGCATGCTCATGGGTCTGGGAATGACTCACTGTAGGGGTAGAAACAGACTTGAAGAACAAAAGAGTATATTTAGGAACATCTTTGTATTCCTTTATTGAGGTTTCAATGTGCCTTGTATTTTGGGATATTCTGTAGAGATGCTTTGAACGTTCTGCACTCAGCTGAAGGACAGGATGGCTAGCAGTATTATATCAGCCAAAATATGTGACATTTTCACAGGGCTGCTAAGTAGGAGAGTGGTACTACTTGGTACACGTTGAAGAGGAAGGCATGTAAAACACAGCACTTTGAAGGGCAGAACAGTACCAAGACAAAAGGGGCTGGCAGAAGGCACTGTGGAGTCATCCTTGTGATGAAAGACTGGCTCTGTACTTGAGACATCAGACTGAAGATGAGCACATCGGGCTCTGGTTCGTGGCAGAAGCCACAGTCTGGGGTCTCACGTACAGAGCCAGTCTTTCATACAATATAGAGCCATCCTACAAATATCTATGGAATCTATTCATCAGGTTCTGTGAGGTGTTCAGACAAAGGGCAATGAAAACCTTACTAGTGCCTGACTAATCAATGAGGGGTAGAAGCAGGAGGTGTGCTGTTTGCTTTGCTTGAGAGCTGCCAACACAGAAAAGCTGCTGTAGGAAGGACACGGAAAGTTCAGACACACCAGACTTTTCACGCAGAGACAAGTTGATCTTCAGCACAGCTATGCCAGGTTTAGTTTCTGATTTTTATAATGACTCCTTCCTAAAAATACATCCAGCACATGGCTGATACTGAATACAGCCCACAGTCAGTGGCTATTAAGTGGGGGCAGTGACAAGAGGACTTGATGTTGCATTCAGATTACATTATTAATCTATTATTTATATACTGTGTACAGGCTATTTTGCTATAGACTATGTACTGAGTAAATTAAGCAGTGACTAACCTTACAGAGAAGATGGGAAGCACTCTCATGTGTTATTAGCCCCTGAAAGTCCTCAGAAGTGGCTTGTAAGTAACTCAGAAATGTTGGACTGTGGATGGCAGCCTTGTCATCAAATATAAAATAATACCCTTGATGAGATCAGTGAAAGCTCTCCAGAGGTCTGAAGCTGGGCAGCAGACATTCTGATTAGCTGCTCTCTCCACAAAATGAAAATTCTTCCTTGAGCCCAAGAAACAGATGATGGATACAGTCAGGAGTGATAAAAAGGTCACTCTTAAGTGGATACAAGGAGATTTAACTCACAATACGATCATCCTGAAGCCCATAGACAAATAACAAAAGACAGGCTTCAAAGACTAGAGTCCTTCAGTCTAAGTACTTACACAAATCTCTTTGCCGTATATCTGTGTTTTAAAGAAAATTTACCTTTTAATGACACTGCTGAAAATTACCAAACAAGTACACTTAAGCCCTCTGGCCCTCTACAGCAATGTGTCGTAACAACACACAGTGGTGATATATTACAAAATTTGAGTCTTAGAATTATCATGTTTTGCAGCATGAATTCTAAACCACATTTAAGCTGTCCAGTGTAACTATTCTATATCATTTGCACAGCCAATACATCTTACTGTGATCATTTCATAATCATATGATGATCATTACAGATGAGGATAGCGAACTAATTCCTCTGCTAACAGTAATGCCATCTCCTAAAACTAGATTGTTTTTTATTCAGTTGTTATTTCTAAAAGTACTGGCCATGAAACTATCTGAATTTTAAGTTGATTTTCCATACATATTCAAACACATAGGTATTTCAAGATCAGTGGAAGAAAGCTGATACTTTGCCAGTACATTTAAAAGTTCAGTGGAATGACCTGAGGATTAATAACCCTCTCAGCCTGCCATCAATCCAGTGTAAAACACTGGTATGGCTAATTCCAGGCACTATTCATAAAGAATCAGAGAAAAGTAATGCAATTTATGCCAACCAGTATGTAGTTAAGAAAAATATATTTTATTTCAAGAAAGCTATCTTAATTTTTTTGAGGTTTTACATTTTCCTGATTAAAAAATAAAAATCAAAATCTATACTATTGATGCCATACTTATGAACTTTGGTAGAACTTTGGGCACCAAACAAAATCCTGATTAAGAAATTAGAGTTATCTAAAGTCATCACTGTAATTATTTAATAGATTAAAAACTGAGCAATTGACGTTTCTTAGAAACCATTATAAATAGGGACTCATCATCAAGAGGATGTCAGTCAGCTCTTCAGGGTCACTCCTGAGCTCTGTGCTGAGTTAGTACAATTCAGTGATGGCTTTTCCATTATTGCTTCTTTCAAGATTCAGCTCGTGCCTATAGGCACACTAGTATTTTGATCGTGTATTTTTATGGAAGCGCGGAAAACACATACAGCTAACGTATGAGGTCAGGACAGAGCTTCTGTTGCTTAGGACATACTAAAATCAAGCCGGAGGTGACTTGTCCACAGGCAAATATCCTTGGATTTGCTTCACTGAAGTTTGTTAGACCACATCCTAATAGCGTTACCCAAATCATGGATTAAGGTGATGCTGAAGAATGTATGTTTCGTCACATCCTGTTTGGATTATATCAATGCAGATACAAACAGAACAAGCAGATTTTGGCACAAAATGAAAGACATCTTCTTTAATCTCACACTTATTCCAGAACACGCCAGTTATCACATGGACTGAGTAATTGAATTCTATATTTTGCCCATGAAAATAGTTTCAATAGCCTTTGAAAAAATATGATTTTGAAGACAATCTTTACATTTGTAAGATATGCTTTTGAACAGAATATAGATAGAGCAATGATTTGATTCCCTGTAGTTCAAATAACCAGCTTAATTTTTTCATTTGCAGGAAATAAGATTTCTTCTACCTGCTTTACTTTAAAACTAGGACATTGGGATATAAAGGCTTTCTGCTCAGTCATTAGCTGTAAATTGCAGAATGAAGCAGTACCCTACAGCATTTCCAGATGAAGTAGTCTGTTTATACAGAAAGCACAAGAGCTATAATTACTACATGATCACATTTGTATATCGAGGTCAGAATTCTGTGATTCACGCTATTGTTTGGACATAAAGGGAGTTGATTTTCAGCATGGTGGTGTACAACTACTATTATTGTTACATCAGTGACTGTAGAAACAATATTAACTTTTGCTTGTTTGAGTTTTTGTAGTTAGGTTAACTCCAGTTCAGGCATACATGAAAACTGGCTGGTTAATACTTGTCCTAAAATATTCGTTAGACGTGCAAAATATGTATTTATATTAATGTTATTCAGGTTGTGTATTCTATTATGAAAGCAAAAATCCTCCACAATAAAAAGCAAACTAAAATAGGTCATTAAATGACTTACGCATGAAATCACACAGAGTGTAAGCAATATCAAATGCAAGTAATAAGATTGCAAGAGTGTTTCCTGATCTTTTCCTTCCCTCTGCAAAATCCATGCATAAGGTTTGTCTTCTTACTATTATCCAGTATATTGGCGATTTTTGTATTCTGTTCCTGAGAATCCATTGGCTTTCTACACTATTTAACCAGTTCTAAAAGCTTAAAAATACAGGGATTCAACACATTATACTTACTAGTTAAGAGCTAGGATTAGTCAAGCACTTAGATTGTACCAATTATTTCACTATGATTGTGTGTATTTATCATCAGGCACAAGAACAGATTATTTCCTCATGGACTAATAGAATCTGCTATTGTATTATTATATTGTATTTAAGTGTCACCCAGCTGCCATTAATGTCACTCTGTTCTCAGTTAGGCCTCTTTCTTACCTAAGCCCCAAC
Source organism: Falco biarmicus (assembly GCF_023638135.1). Classification (NCBI taxonomy): domain Eukaryota; kingdom Metazoa; phylum Chordata; class Aves; order Falconiformes; family Falconidae; genus Falco; species Falco biarmicus. Next base: position 15,641,826 of record NC_079290.1, read on the forward strand.
TAGTCTTTCTCTTTTGAAGTGTAGGTGTCCCTAGGTAAAAAGCAATCATATTTCCGCAGGTTTTCCTTGTTCCCTCTCTGTTCCGGGGTTTTACATTTCCTATTCACTCCCCACCCCCACTCACATACTGCCTTACATAAATCTGAGAGCATTACTTTCTCATTGCCAAAGATGGTTAGGAAGCACTGTTTTTCTGGGGGTTTTTTGGGGGGTGAGAAACAAAGCCAAGATGCCATCTTGACACAGACAAAATTTGTCCTTGGGTCAAGAGTTCCATGAGGCTCTCTTTAGCCTCAGAAGACTCTACCCAGACAAAACATTCACATGGGCATAAGGTTTGAGGAGTTTGCCATCTGAATGATACCCTAATAACTTGTCCAAGTTGAACCCACATGAGCATAAGCATCACCGGGCCACCTTTCTTCTCTCTAGGAGAGCCACATATGTTTCCTTTGTAGTGTTATTTCTCATCAATCAATCCTGATAACTTCAACCAGCTTGATTTCTTTATAAATAATTTTCTGGATTTCTTTCATATTTCATTTTATTTGCTAGTTGCTGTAGTACTGAGAGGCCCAGAAATGAGCCGGAGACCTAGAAAGGAAGTATAATCAACCTGATCCACTGAGATCTAACCACAAATGCTGGCAACGCTGCCTATAGCAAATGAGTAATTAAATAACATTCAGTAGCTTATTACAGGAGACATAAGGAGATTCTGTGACTTTCTGGACTTACGAAAAATAAATTACCATCAATTCAAAACATAATCTAATGTAAATCATAGTTACTTGTGAACTTAGGTCAGCATTCAATTTAGAAAGCAATAGCCATTATATTTTTTTCTTTTTGCTTTGATTTGAATAGCATAAACCTATAATCATGAAGGTGACTGTTTTGCCTAAGGAGATGGATAATATCATTAAAAGGAACAGATGTGCTGTAAAACTGAACAGCAAGCAGACATGTCATGGGTTGAGTCAGATCCAGGGTTGCCAGTGGCTGTGGTTTTGTTGTAAGACAGTGGTACTTGGTTGTCTGCTGGTGGAGGCCTTTCCCAGTCCACAAAAACCAGTGCAGTGTCCGGATCTTCTTCTAACACCTTTTTCCTGCATGTAAAGTGATATCAAGCATAATATGTTTGGTTTAAGGTAGATACCTCTCCTCTTACACCCTTGCCTTAGTATTAAATGGACACACCTCTTTCTTACAGACGGAGCCTGTAACCATTTCTTCTCCTGTGCTGCCGAGCTGGTGGCATACTTGGTAGAATCTTAGATGCTTTCCAGCCTGTATGTACAAATCTGAAATCTGCTGGTTTGAGAGATGTGTAGCCCTCCTAATGGCAAAAGAACTCCTGACCTCACTGGAAAGTATCCCGGGGGCTCAGAAACAGAAGGGGAAAGAGATACAGTAACATCCCTTCCAAAAACTTTCATGTCGCAATTTTTAATGAAATCCCGAGTGTCTTGGAGACTGGGATTATTCTATGTTATTTTTAATGTTAAGGGTTGGCAACCCTCCAGACCCACATGACATACTTGGAAACATAAAACAAACAGGACAAACCCCATAAACAAACTACAGATTCTCTGGGGAAATAGGTCAACAGAAGCAACAAGACTTCTCTTAGAGAGAAGGTTAAAAAAACCCCAACTCACAGAGGAAGAGATATGCTTTTCTTCATGGAATCAGATGGTGTGCTCAAATGGAAATGAGAAGACTAGCTAAGCAAAGATGTGATCTGGAGGTGGCCACCCTCCCTCTCCCCTTCTGCCTTGGCCCCTCTGTTTGATCCCGATCTCATCCTTATGAGTCCTTGTCAGGTCCTTGTCAGACCTCCCATTCTGCCAGCCCTGGTCCACATATCTCTCTCTGTCGTGTAGCTTGTCCCAGCTTCCTTGTTTTACCACCTCATCTTAAAAGGCAATGGCTTCTGGGTAGTCTTCTCTTTCCCAGCACCCTTTTTCTCCCCAAGATATCCTTTAATCTCACCCCAAGCCCTGATCAGTCTTTTCCCACCTTGTCCCTTTGGACCCACCACAGAGATCAGCCCAGCAGGCCCCAAAGCAAAAGGCATGTCCCAGTCCTACCCACCTCCTCCAGAGGCGGTGATAGCTTCCTTCCCCCACAGCAACATAAGTCTTAAACTGGAAATAGTATGCAATGTAATGGTGAAGTCTGATGAAAAACTCTGAAACCACTTGTCCATGTCCTGGTATGACCATTTTCCCACACCTCTCCTCCATGGAGGATTCCACCCCACCCAGCCACTTCTTGCTTCCAGTCTCTTTATCCTTCAAATTCTATCTCCATCTTCCAAAAAAGATCAGTCTGGTGCATACTCCTGATATGGACATTTTCAGCCTGAATGGCTAGACTGAAGTTATATCTGAAAACTAGGTCTTCTGAAGTGTTAGACAACTTGGACAGGTGACGTTACCAGCTCTGCAATCAGTGCTGCTGAGTGAGTAGTTGCCACATTGAGTTAAATGAAGAGTTTTCCCAGTCAGCTAAATGAAGCTCTTCTGTAGCAATTTTTAACAGGATGTTATTTTCAGGCTGTTTCTAATGGATCTGTTTACCACAGTGATTTCATCCCAATATCAAATGCAGCAATCAAATAAGATATGATAAATTGCCATCACTGAACAATTAATAGACATAGTTTCAAACTGACTGTTGGAGTAAATGCTCTTGTCAGACGCATGGATTTGGTCAGTTTCACTTACTTCATCTTTTTTCCACATCTAGGTAGGTTTCTGGTTGTGACAGATGAGACATGAGATCTTCAGCTTCCAGGCTTTCAAGTTTTTCTTCAAGAGATTCACTATGGAATCGGTAAGAAAGTAGAAAGATATAAATATAAATAATTGGTTTAAAGAGTAAAAGCAGGTCAGAATCTATGGAAAAAAAAAACAACAACCCAAAACCTAAAAGAAATTGGTTTTATCAATTGCAGTATGTGCCAGTGGGTTTTTCCTTGGCCACTTTGGACACTACTACAGGGGGTGTTTTTCAGATAAGTTCTAACCTATTGATCCTTCCAAGGATCAAAAATTCCAAAAATCCTTAAAAAAGTATTGGCTGCCTGAGCAAGTACCAGGACAAACAGTAACATTTATTAAGTATTTTGCTTTTCTTTCATAGATTTCAAAGCTGGATGGGGGGCAGGGTATAAAAGGGACGCTTTTTGTAACTCCTTTCAACTCATCTAGATCTGGTAACTGATGTTGTTTTAACTTTGAAAACAACAAATCTCTGAGATCAGCCTGAAAAATCTATGGCAAGATTTGTGCGGGGGCTTGAAAGAGGAGGGACTCTCTTCTTGTGATGTAAAGTGCTGAACAGCACACAGTTGTCTAAATATGCTTTTGTTTATTCAGTCTCTGGGTGGTGAATGCTCTTGTTTTAAAGTTTTTACTGTGTTTCACTGAACCACTAAAAGCTACGTTTGGATTGCCTGACTTTAACCCCTACAGAACAACATTGATGGTTAAGGCTGAAATTTTCTTTGTACCTGGTACACTGGCTGGAGCTGTCCTGGCACAGGTCACTGCTCCCTGCGTGGCCATCGCAGCAGTGTGGGACTTTCATCTTTTCTTCTTCCCTGGGGAAATTGGTTGACCATATTGCACTCCAGCCCAGCCAAGAAGGGTGAATCACTACTGCTGATCTTCTGAAAACTGAATAAACCTTCCTTTGGTGCATTTGCTTTCTCACATGGCTACACATATTTTTCTTTTTTAAGTCCATGATGCCTTAAATAAGCAAGAGTTCAGAAGTCAAACAATCATCTTTCGAAAAGTATGAAGCTATTAAGCTGCATATTCCTATTTGATTTTAAAACAGCACTTAAGTTTTTATGTCCTACTGCTCCTAAATTTTCTTGGAGAAATAAAATAAAACATAACCACCACCAAGTGAATAAATAGTGGTAAGATCACTGAAATTAATGAAACTTAATTTCCTACAGATTTGTGTCTTGACTGCAGCTCCTATGGAGGTGCAAACTATCAATGAAACTCTTCCCATGATTGGGACACTTACAGGATCTTTCTCATACACTGCTTACCTTGATAAAGAACAAGATGAAGGTGAGCCTTTTCTATCCATAGGGCTAATAAACATCTTCTTCCTCTGTTTTTTTTTTTTTTAATTATTATTTTCCCACAAAACTGCTAGGAACTGAAGATTTTTTACACTTTTCCTGCCCTCCTTTCAAATTTACTGAGACCCGCGATGCATTAAAAAAAAATCATTGGAGGCAGGACAGATGAGCGTATGATCACCCTCTGCTGTAGTCAACAGTAAGAGCCCGTTAACCTAGGAAGCAACAAGATCAGTTTCAGTGGTTAAAAGCAGAAGCAAATGAGAAATCAGAGAGAGGGGATGTTGTGATGGACTTCTAGAACAAAATTCTGAACTTTACTTCATTTAGTACCATGTGAACACTGACTGAACAGAGACTAGGTCCATGCAGCAAGACCAGTTTCCAAAAACTTCCAGATGGTTGTCTGATGTCCTGGGTTTTAACAGAACGCCACAACTACAACATTCAAAAGTCTACTTTAACAAAACATTCAGACACTAATTTTAAATTTGAGTAACTTTTGCTTGGTGACAAGACTTTGAGCATTAAAGCAGATATCAAGTCTTACGTATTGTTAAACTTCTTGATCTGAATAAACAAACAAACAAGCAGACAAACAAAACCCCACCAAAACCCCAAAGACATCACTCCTGAATTGAAAATTTCCTATGCTGAATTCAAGCCTAGAGTGTGGCCAAGTGATGCATCCTTGAAAATAAAGGCTTGTATAAGGGAAATGCAGATGTGCCAGTAAATTCAGTGGTTGCAAGGGCCTTTTTTATGACATCCAACATCTGCAGATTTATTTCCAGCATTTCTCTAACAAGATGAAATTAAGAAATTAAGTATGTTCAGTCAACACTATGAGCCAGTTTCTGAGTTCAATTCAGTAAGCCCATACATGTGCACGTCTGCAAACTGTCATAGAAAAGCTTGTATGAAGCCACAAATTACTTCCATGTATCTGTTCAGCATGATGGGGTCTCAGTCCCTCTTTTTCCACTAAGTACTGCTTTAATGCTAATAAATTCATAACACAGAGGGGAAAAAACCCTCACAAAACCAGATCTCTCTGCTTCATGTTGTCATATGATGAACAACCAGTAGAAAGAAACCCTTTCATTTACCTGCCAATCCTTTTTATCTAACCAGTAAAATGATGATGAAATTGTTTAGCCTGAGAGCGCTTCTCATCCTTAAGCTATTTTTTGAAACTCTTACAATAAACTGTGTAATAAAAATAAATTAGTTCTGATATAGCACTACTCAGCTGGAAAATCCCACCATGCTTTCACCTAGAAAAATAAAGGTAATTGCCTGCATTCCACAGACAGAGAAACAATGCACACAGAGCTCAAATGCCATGTCACAGCCATGAGTGGTAGCTCAAGGACGTGATCCCAGGTCCACAAAGCCTTTATTTTATTCGTAAGCTGCTTCCAAGGTTCATTTTGGCCTGAACCTCCAGTGTCACTGCAGGCAAGATGCATGCTGCCATCAGCATACATTCAGTAGCTTAGGTAGAACCAGAGACATGCCTGGATAATGACACAGCCTTATCATTTCCAGAGGGGAAGAGAAAATATTGAAATGTTTGCAGTGCGGGCTGAAGCTTTATTTCATTCTCTTTTTATTTTGGAGAGCCTGCTATACCAGCTGCCCTGCAACATGTTCATTTCTGCAGTATCACTCTCTGATTTTAGTCATTGCCATTTCTCATATTAAAAAAAAAAAACAAACTTATTCAGATACTATGATTCCTGCTTTGGAAGAATTCTTTTTTCTCTTGTTTCAGAGTACTCCTTCATGATGTATTGGTTTTGTCTTGTGCTTTGCAATCCCACTGGCATGGCCTGCTCTGATGCTAATGTGTCCGCTGTGACCTTCACAGCAATCCTCCAAGGACTGCAAGGACAGCTACAAACAGGTTTTCCCCATGCTGGTCCTCACCCTCATGACACGGCAATGGTGTGTACTGCTGGGAGAGCAGCTCCTGTGGGGTCGGCAGTCCTTGTGCCACTGTTCCCTTTGCAAGCAATGTGTGGGGTTACACTCACCAGAGGCTCCACTGACAGTTTTCTTATCCATCAGCATTCACAAGCATTTGATACCTTTGGACTGTCCAAAATATGGTCCTTATAAATGAATATACAGCTGTGGTTTTATGTTCTGTAGATGTTTTAAGGGCTGTATTTGAATCTGATCTCTCCCAACACGTGCAGTATTGCACCTTCTATGAAAGAAAGTACGGTTTTTTAAATGAGCATCTCTAACAAAAAACCTTCATGCAATAAAAATACCAATTTCAGCACACCTGTGACAAAAAAAGAGCATGCCTTTCCCATCCTCAGCCTGCTGCCTCTTGTTGCTAGTGAGCATGTTGCCATGTTTCTCTTTGGAGGATGCAGGGGTTGCAGGGGAACAGCCTGTTGCTTGTTGTAGTTACTGCGAGCCTGGAATGCCATTATGTGTTTGCCTGCATGACTCTTGATCTTGCATGACAAAACCAAAAAACAAAGGCAAAACTGAATCAGCAGATTAGTCAGCTTAATCTTGTGTAACTCAGTGTTGCACTTCATTTTCAGTGCTGTTATTTTCAGCTGTCCTTTGAGATGGCTATTTGAGCTTTACCTATTTTTCAGTCAAACTTCTCACACAGGACATTCAAGTAAATAAGATGCAAAATATATAATACATTGGAATGTTTCTGATGTTTTGATTTAATCTTTTTCATTTGGTACATATAGTGTTAAAACCTCAAGACCTTAATGTTAGCAAAATGTCATTTATCATGAGAACACAATGGGTTCTTTTTTTGCTGTCATATTAATATTGAAAGAATGCAAAAAGAACCTTTTGTTTAAGCCACTATGCTAGTGCTAAAAGGCTTTTAAACTAATACTGTAGTTTCTAAGACAGTTGCTTATGTTTTCTTATCTAATTAAAAATACCAAGTGAAGACAAATGGTCAGAGATGCCAGTATTAAAACTGAAATCATCTGATACTTGTATTCGAAACAGTCACAGCAGTAAGACACATTGTTGATGCAGCTAATGTGCTCCATAAGCCGTGTTGGTAGATACCCTTGCTTAAAAATACAGAATTGCAATCAGCATGTTTGCTGGATGTGGATTTTGGTTTGCTGGATCTGGATTTTTGTTTGCTGCATGTACAGTGATACCATTTAGATAAGAACATTTTTCTTTGACCAGAAAGTTACCTGACAATTCTGTGCTAATAACACAATAATTTATAAGATTTGTTTGCAAATGTCAAATCCAACAGCCTTCTTTCTCCAGCAGAAACACTTTGAAGTTTACCATGTAAGTTCCCTTAAAGCAAATCAGCACCAGTCACTATGTGTGATGTAGGCTTAAACGTTTAAAATAGACTTTGCCTTTTCCTGTGAGTACATCATGCACTTACGTGATCTTAAAAGTGTAAACATGCTGCAGGTTAAAATATGTAGTTGTTACATTTTGTACAAGGCTCAGTCAGCCAACAGGATCATCCTCTGAGAGGGCACTGCTCCTGGAGGTGAAACTCCTCCTGACTAAACATTTCCCACTGAAGTACAAAGTGATGATGTTACGTGCCCTTACATAAATGGGGTGGTTTTGTTTTTCAAAACAAAATCATGAGAGTTCCATTAACAGAAAACCTTTATTATGGAGTTTTAGCAGGAGATACTCCAAAACTGAAAGCCAAACTCACCCTGCTGAGATTCTTATTGATTTGAAGCTCCTTTTTTCCTCTAAGCCCAACATTCAACTCAAATGAGAATAATTGTTGTTCAGAAATATTTCTGGATATTCTAGCACTTATGGCCCTAAATTTAAATAAGTATTTCCCATTAATTTTGTCAAAAGTAGCCTGAAAATGAAATTATAATAATGTAACAACAGCAATTTAGCATATAGATGTTTTCTCAGGGAATCTGAAACCGACTATATTGGGTATCAAATGACATGGTTGCCTTATGCCGTAGTGTGATCCCATTAGGCATAGTTAGGATAGGAAGGAGGATGGGAAGCAATGCTGACTGCTGTGTTTAGCTGAAATGGATGAATATAACACCAAACTACAAAATTATTCAGAATAGTAGAGCAGCATAGCCTAAGGATATTTTTCTGATGAGTTTTAGCATGTCACTAGTTCTGTTGCTATTTGCTGCTGAACTGGTGATACTTTCCATGTTCGTGAAGATTCTAAGGGGCATAAAAAGAACAACTATATGGTTTACTAACAAAAGCATGTGTATTTCAATGATTTGATGTTTTAATTAAACACTAATGCCTGACCCATACCACTCCTATCAGCAGTAATAGTCAAGATGGGGACGTTGAAAGTAAAGAAATGAGTGTAGGTGTAAACCCAGATTTGCAAAGTGGCATCATCTTGTTCATACTGAAGAAGAAAAAACAAACGAGTTTGACATGTAAGATCCTGGCATTACTGTGTCTGTGCTAATCAAGAGGAGTCATCTGCACAGTAGCCATGTGCACAGTGATTTCCTTCTTCAGCTAACAACTCACTTCACTGCCACACTGACAGGTTGCAAACGGCCCTGAAGGCAGCTTGTCTGAGCATGCTTGCCAGCACATCTGGTGCACAGCCAGGGACCTGGGTCAAGCTTGTTTCCAAAAATCAAGCGGCAACCACACCTGAGTTTGTGTTTGTGCACTCGCTATCTGCGCAGCAGGCAAGCGTGGCCTCAGGGCTGATCCTGGGGCTGCTCTCTGCAAGGTAGTTTAATTGTATCATGCCGGAGATCCACTGGAGGCTTCAGCACAGCTGAGGCGCTGATACCCTGAAGAGCTGACTTTGCATGACTAACTCTAGACAGCCAAAAATACAGCCCTGCTTTTGGTCAGCAGGGCCACAGCCTCCTGTCTGTCTCCGTATCTACAATAGAAAGATAATCTTGCTGTTCTCTACCTCACCGCTGCATCGTTTAAACAGTTACTGCACCGAGGACATGAAGAGCTATGCAAGCGCAATGTAGCTTTTCACCTCTGGCACATACCTGTAATGTTTGAAAGTTCACAATGATGACAATAGTCATCATCACCTGATGAGTACTGCTCAGCTCTTGTGAATGAACTGATGATCTCAATCTAAATATGACTAGAGTACTATAAAATGAAAAATACCATACTCGCTATTCAGCTTATTGCCAAACACCTGCATTAGTAGTTTGTGCTGTCGTTGCTGTGTTCCTTAGCCTCTCCCTAAGCAGGGTGACTATCACCAATATTGCAGAAATATTATCAGTTGGCTGTAATTAACTCTCCTGTTGGCAATCACAGTAAAAAAGGACAGGGAATCAAATGGATTTGTAGAGTGAATCACTGGGTGGGATGGCAAGACAGCACAACTTCCTTGACTGCAGTGTGTCATCAGTAAGGAGTGTGCTTTCCAGGGCTGATTGCACGATCCTCACCCACGCTAGCTTGTCCCAGGGTGGACACAGAGATGCATTTCACATCAGAATATCAAGAGGAGTGAGATAGGCATAACTTCTGTTGGCAAGCCTTACATGAGAAAAAGGCTGCAGCACAGCCTCCCCCAGGATCTTGCACAGACTAAGATAGCGTTAGAGCAGACGCCGTGAAATGTAACTTTCACACTCTGCTGATTATTCTCTGACATTTGTGAAGTGAAACAGTGATTTCAGTTAGTGACAATTTATAAGGAGGTGCATCCTACTAATTTAGAAGTGAATCTCAGATACTGATCACAATTCAAAACAGGAAGCATGGTTAAATCTGAAATCCACTAAAAGCTATCTGAAACACTTATATAATTTGACTAAATGTAAGCACACTTTTACAGGCAAGTGGTATCATTTTTTTATTAATATCAGAGTAATTAACTAATCTTGCTTCCAGTGACCTTAAGTGAAGATAATCCAAGCCTAAAGAGGTCGTGCCCATAGGGCTATTTTCTCCACTAGCATTTGTATAGGCGAAGAGGAAATGCTGCTTCGAAGCAGCAAAACTGAGTACCATATCCTCTTTAATAAACAATTTCAGAACTGTCAAAAAACCAGACTAATAGGCAATTATGATTGGGAGCTATTGATCTTCCTATTTAATCTTTAGGTTTTGCACTGTTCTTTTTATTTCCCAGTATTCTATTTTTTATATATTCAGTATTTAAAAAAAAAATAAAATTCTCCTGATGAGGAAACATAGAAGTGCAGCTACTGTTACTCTCTGCTGTGCCTTCATTTCTGTCATTCTTCACTGCTCCAGTTTCCCTGGCCTGCCCCCTCCCTTTCTTTGTTGGACATGCTCTTAAATTCTGCAGTTGAAATTTCCTCTAAATAATATTAAAGAAATTATGTTTCTAGCAACATGTCCAGCTTCTGTCCACACTCTTTGGGGTAGGATTTGTTTAGGATACCAGATGAGGTTATTTTACGATCCAAAGGCTACTGTTCATGCTCAATAGCCTGAAGAACAATTCAACTTTAACATTGAAAGAAGTCAATTAATTAAACCAGTCTACCCATCAGTGCAATGGATTTATCCTCACTTGAAATCTGCTGGAGAGCGATCGGGACTCCTCCTAATGTGAACACCATAGCTGACCTGCAGATGATAGGTCTGGCTTAGGAATGGCTGTGTGACAGCCTATGATTGATGTTCTGCAGGAAATTACAGGGGATGACCAGAGAGACCCCATTTGGCCCTCAGGCAGTATCCCAGCTGCTCACCCATCCAGTTTCCATGCAGGCTAGGCACACTGAAACAGCTCTTTTTGATGCTGCCAACAGCTCTTGCCTAGCCTAAACCCCTACACAGTTCTTCACTCTCCTTTCCACACTGCTTTGGATGCTACCAGCCATTTTTATCTTCTTGATCTCGCCACCTCCTCCACTGCTTTTATGAGCACGATCCTCAACTGATTTCCGTCCCACCCCTCCAGTTGCTTCTTCAGTGCTTCAATTTTTTTCGCCCAAATCCATTTTTCAGTGCAACTCCCACGCAGTTCTTTTCTTGGCTTCCTCCTCCTCTTGCCTACTCTACCTTTCAGAGTCTCATGACGTTTAACAATCATCTGTATGAGCCCAGAGCCTTTGTGCCGGAAAGCGGGATCACGTGAAGCAGTAGCAGCAGCAATCACATGGCCATATGGAGGGCTTCTGCTAATGCAATGAAATCAAAGAAACATGTTCAGGCAGGACCATTTCTCAGGAGTATTGGTCATATTTTTGCTGGCAGGACTGCATGCAAATCATTTTTTATGGGTATACACAAATCAGGTATCTCCTTTTTATGCTTACTCAGGCATTGCAGCCTTTAGTTGATATTTTCAAATTTATTTGAGCTGCGCAAGCATTTTATTAGAGTTATATGCTTGGGGTTGGACTCAATGATCTTTAAAGGTCCTTTCCAACCCAAACCCTTCTGTGATTCTGTGAAAACCATGTAAAAGCCAAAGTGCATTCTAATACAGTAGGTCCTTATATACAGAACATTAAAACCTTTGAATGGATATAGCCATATAATATTGCTCATTTTCAATTGTTCAGATTTGAGAATATTTACCATTCCTGAATTTCCTGGTTTCTATGGAAAGAATCCCAAATGCAAAGAGAAGGAAAACACATAGGATGACTAAATAAATCAGACTGAAACGGCAGATGACCATAATTACTTGAGTCTCCTGAGACCTAGCTGTCTTTAGAACAGCACATATGGGCACCAAAATCTAAGCTAAAAAAACCAACAACAACCCCCCAAAAAACCTTATTAGTGCTGTCTGTCAATTCCCAGGGTTACATGATCCAATAACAGATCAAGGATATGTTAACTTATTCAAAAATACTGGTTGTGAGGGGACGCTGGACTGTTAAACCACGTGGAGCATGCCAGGGATGCAAGGAAGGTGGCAGCCTGTGCTGCTGCTGCTCTGTGGTACGAGGGTGTCCAGCCGTCTGGGCAGTAACACAGCTCTCTTTGGGAGGGCTCAGGAGCAGCATCAGTAATAGCAGCTTCAAGGGTGTCAGTGAGACATAGCAGGACTTCTCTAAACATTACCTAAGTAGAAAGAGGGTAAAAATCTACCTAGTCAGATTGCTTCGAGTGATGACTTTACCAGCGGTGGCTGGAAGAAGCCGTCAGGCTTTACGCCACCGAGGGCTTGTGGCACACGGGCTCGAAGCAAAGGGGCCGCGGCTGGCTGAGGGGCTCGGAGAAGGAAAACAACCCAGCGCCGCAGGCTTGGCCCTGGGGTGTACCCGCCAGCGGCTGGCGCTGGGGAAGGGGCTGGGGAAGGGGCTGCGGCTGGGGAAGGGGCTGAGGCGCGGGCCGGGCCGCCGCTGCCACACGGCCGCCGGCGCGAGAAGCCCCGGTCTCCGGGCTGGGGACAGGGCTGGAGCCCCTCACCCCTTTTTTTTTTATAATAAAATTAAAAAAAAAAAAAAAAAAAAAAAAAGGCAAGGAGAGGCACCGCCGCAGCCCCCCCGCGCGCGCCGCCCCCTCGCCCCCCCCAGTACGCGCCCCCCGCGGGGCAGGAGCGGGGGGTTGGGGGGGCGGTGCGCGAGGCCGGGGGAGGGGGAAGGAGGAGGCGGGCGGCCGCGCGTGCGCAGAGCACTTCCTCGTTGGCCCCACGTAACGGCTGCGGGCGGGCGCCGGGCAGCGCGTGTCAGTCACCGGGTGACTGTCAGCGGCGGCGGGAGCCCCCGCCAGCCCCGGTCAGCCGCCCCCTCCCCCGGCCCTTCCCCTCCTTCCCCCCGGCCGGGGGGCGCAGCCGGAGCCCGCACAAGTTAGTGCCCAACTTGGCGGCGGGTGGGAGCGGCGGTGGAGGCGAGGGGCGTGAGGGGGATCGGCGGCGGGGTGGGGAAAGGGGCTGAGCCCGGCGGGGTGGGGGCTGGCGGGCGCCTCTCCCCTCTCCTCCCGCCGCCCTCCCCTCAGCGCCGGCGGCAGGGCCGGGCTCCTCAGAGGCGGCCCCGTCCCCGCAGCCGTCGGGGGGCCGCAGGCAGCCGAGGGAGCGCTCCCCACCGGCGGGGCCGAGCGCGGGGCGAGGGGGCCGCGGCGAGGCCTCTCCCCCCTTCACCTCCTGCCCGGGAGGAGGAGGGGGCGGCCGGGGCAGAGGCTGGATGTAGAGGGCGAAGCCTCAGCCTGTCTGCGGCTCCGCTGCTTTGATGCTGGGGGTCTCTGCTGGCTGTTAACATCTTCCCTCTGCTTTTTTCCTCACCCCCACCCCTCCCCACCTTTTTATCCCTTCATCTTCCCCCCACCCCCACCCCCGGCGAAACTTGGCTTTCTCTCCTCCGGATCCGTGTGCTGGGCTCCTTCTGGGCTTCACCGGCGGGGCAGGATCATGCCGGACCAGATCACCGTGTCGGAGTTCATCGCCGAGACCACAGAGGATTACAACTCCCCGACCACCTCCAGCTTCACCACCCGGCTGCAGAACTGCAGGAATACGGTCACACTGCTGGAAGAGGTAAATCGCCCTCCACCTCCCCCCCCAACCCCCGCGGATTTTTTTTTGTTCCTTTTTTTTTTTTTTTTTTTTTTTTTGTGTCTTTGAGAAAGAGCATCAGGGCCACCCGCTCCAATCCACGGCAGCTAGAGGCGTTGGTATGCATGTAATCTGGTCTTTTAATTGTGGGACTTTGCTCTTGTGTTGAGCTAGTTACAGAAAGCTTTCCTGCCCTGGCGTCTTAAAGATTAGGGCGTAAAGCAGTTGTCTGAACTTTAATATTACTGTTGCACTTCTCGGTGGTTTTGGTGTTGGCAGTTGTTGCAGTAGAAAAAAGCGTTAATGTTGGGATTTTTAGAGGGAAGATGAAGGTTGGGTTTTGTTTGGGAGCATTAGCAGAGGTTTTCCCCAGCCACTCGTTAGATCAAGTCAGCACAGAACTCTGGCTGCAGAAACCTGCCAAAGGAGACTTCGCTTAACAAATGAGGTAAGGATGAAGGGATGAATGTGGAGTGAGGAAAATAATAAAACGGCATAGATGGTGGAAGGAGAGGAGCAAAATAGTGCAGCAGAGGCAGTTATACAGACTCGGCACCTCAACCTTGAAAGCCTCAGTGTTTGGTTTGTTGTAATGCTTATTGTGTCATTTAAATGTTCATCCTGCTTTGCTGTTGAGAAACTGGAGTGTGAAAACATGTAAACTTCCAGAGCTGGTTTCTGTGGGGTATCAGCCCACTGCATCCCCTTTGAGGTTTCAGTGTGACTTCCTATGGACTGGGTCAGCAGTTACGAGGAAACAGCTTCCAAACGACCCTAAAACAAGACAGCATACAGGTCTTCTTTTGCCCTAGCATAATGATGCTGAAAGAAGGCAGTTTTTTTGCTGTTGTTTCATCGATTGCAGTTAGCTGTTGGTTTTGTTTATACACTTAGTTCATCAAGTATTTGTCAGTCCTTCAGGAGCTGGCTGGTATGTAGGAGATGGATTTAATAGATTCTTTTTAGTTTTGCTGAATGTGTTGGCATGAGCAAAGCATTTGGTATGCAAGGACAGAGTATTAATCATGGCATTCTTCTGATAGTTTTGGGTATGGAAAATATAATTCCATAGGGTTAAAATTATTTAATGTTGGCTTAGTAGAAAAACAGTCTACATTCAAAATTTTAACAGCACTGTTGTTTACAATAATCAACTTGTTAATAGAGAGAATGTAAGATTGCATTTAAAATTATATATTTTATTTTTAGTATGTAACCTAGATTAACTTCTGTAACTTTTATGTAACTGTACCTTTTTTTTTTTCCTCATGTAAGCAAGCCATGGCTGCTTATAGATTTGTCAGAAATCAACCTGTTTTGGTTTGTGTTTGACAGTATTGCTGCCCCCTGGTCTTAACAATGTGGAATAGGTACAGCCATTGATATACTTAACTAGTGCAGTTGACAGTGTTCATAGAATTAAGTAAAAATATGTATTCTGTCATCACTGGTGACTTCTAGGGTAAAAATACGGTATAGTGCTTTCATGATTTGGGAGATAAATCAGTACAGTCTGAGTGTGGTAATGCCTGTGCAAAGAAAATCAAAATATAGATGATAAATACACAGTGTTCTGTACTATTTGTGTGGATTGTGTATATTTTCAAAGCTTTTATGTTTGATTTGAAAGCAGTAAATCAGAAGAAGAGAGAATAGTGGGTGCTTCTGGTGCTTGCGTTGCTTTTTCTTGAATGTCTTCTGTTTGTATAACTACTTTATGTGCCCTATTTAAACTGTTCGCAGTTTAAAATGATTGTGGAGTTGTTTTGTATTTCTTTATTATCTGCAAATATTACAAAAAAGCTTTATTTGATGGGGAAGAAAAAGATATAAATATGCTTTACTGTTACATACTGCAAAAAATCTGCAACTCTACCAATTTTTTTTTTATTAATTTTCATGGAGAAATACAGATGGTCAGAGTGTGGCAGGACAAGTGCTCTGTTAGTCTTGGTGTTTTTATTGTAGTTGTAGTTTGCATACGCGGTTCTGCTGCTGCTACTTTAAAGAAAGGTTGGTTTCTGTACATCTGCTTACCTAAGGCTGTGATTCATATGAAGCAGGAGATTGAAATTGAATGGTTGAAGTGGCTGTTATGTAGCTCTTATTACTGCTGCTATTGCCCATGCATCGTGGATGACTGAAGAGCTCTTCAAGCAGCTCCTGAACATCAGTTTTGAGCCCACTATATTAAGGCAAAGGGGTTGATCCCATCCTTGCAGCTGTTTGATTTTTAACTTAATGTTGCATGTGGGTTGGAGCCCTCAATGGGCTTTTGCAGGCATTGTCAGGCTCCGCACTGTTATTGTGCTGCAGCCTGAAGTATCTTAGGTCATTTTAAAGCTAACTTAATTCAACACAACCTGTACCTACCTCAGTGGCTATAAGCCAGTTTGTGGATAAACTTACTATTTTCTTTATTCTAAACAAGATTGAGAACTGGAACTATTTTCTGAACAGAAATGGTAGGTAAATTAAACAGATTTAATGAAAGTTAGATTCTTTCATAGCCTCTCAGTTTGGTGTAATTCCTGCCATAGCTAGATCAGTGGTTAGATCGGAACTACCTTTTCATAAAGAATGAAAAAAAAAAAAAAAAAAAGAAATAGACTGTTCTGCATGTGGCTGTGTCTGTCTAGTTGCATGAAGGTATTGCAGAATTGTGAATTTACTGTTCCTTAATCACAATTAACAAGTTCTCTGAAATAATATAGTAGATGACGAACTCAGTTGCTGTTTTTTTCACTTGGTTGTCCTCCAGTAGAAGTGCAGTTAGTTAAAGCGGGTGGATTGATACATATTCTCTCCTGGTTGTGACTCTTCTCCTATAACTAAAATTATTTTCAGAGGAGACTTTGGAACCACTTAGATGCAATTTTGGGATGAGTTTCAGGTGAAAAATCAGAGCAGGTATTTTTACCGATTCTGATGACTTGGCATTTTCTAAGTCTTTAGTGGAAAGCCCAACAAAATGCAAAGGCATACCCCCCAAAAATCGGAATCCTAGGAAAGATTCTCCGAAGGACTTCTCTGTGTGTTTGACTTATTTAATAATAATAATTTAAAAAGCACCACAACTACCACCCCCAACTTTATTTAAACCTATTGGAATATTATCAGAGGAGAAAATAGTAAATACATGCTGCAATGTAGCAGTTTATTGACTAGAAAGGTTTCATGCTGTGTTATTTAAACTAGTGAAAATGTTGTAAATTTGCATTTCTTTCCCTTATAAGACGAAAAATCAGATGGAAAAAAAAAAAAAGACCCTATCATCTTTGTAGTCAGGCTTGGGAATCTTGCACAATAGTTATCAAAGAACTGCAAGATTATTTTAATAATAATTTTTCTAAAGCATGAGTGTTATCTTATGGCCATCAGTAGACACAAATTTTAAGGTTCACTCTATTGCTAAAGTAATGATTTTTTTTTTTTTTGTTAACTGATGGGAAGGAACAAAACCATTGTGTTGTAGTCTAGGTCTAGTTTGAGAGAAGTTGCAATCTGTAGTCCTTTATGTGTTGATTTCTTCAGTGTAATGTTACGTTCATGCAAAGAAGACATTTTTAACTTCATATTTCTGCATGTAACTGGGAGAAGTTTTTTAATAATATTCATGTGAAGAGATGGATTATTGCATGTGTAGGTGGGTGGTTAATTACTTTTTTGAGAAAAAAGTTTAAATCCTACGATTGTACACAGATTACAGCATCTTAAAAAATAGCCTCTGCTTTGTTCTGGGCAGATGTGCTTTTTATATCCACAATAACTCTGTGATTTGTGTTACTCAACTAGATTTTGAAGAGTTGATTTTAATCCTTTAGCTGATATTACTGTGTGAGCTAGCTGGAATTTTTAAGGAATGATGACATCTGTTCTGAGAATAAGTAGTGCACATGTGGGATCACCGCAAGACTGTCTTGATTGCCCTTCCACTGTGTCCCAGCTCCAGCTGAATGGGCATCTTTGCACTCAAGGGATAACTTGGTTATCATGACCAGGCAGTTCTGAGTCTTTCTCCTGCAGCAGCAGATGTTTTGCAGGACTATCTTGAGATACAGAGGTTAAGCTTAAATGTTTAAATTCCCTTTAGGCAGGCTGGTAGATAAGAAGGGACAGTTAGAAGCTGATGATACAATAAAGAATAGCTGCAGTTGTTTCTGATGCCTGTTTTGCTGTTATAATTTGGTACTACCTGGGCGTCTTTATTAAATTTTATTTATTTCTTTTGGTCTTCAAGGAGAAGTTAAAAACTCAAAATGTGCTTTTTGACAATTAGCTCTTGTCATATGCATCATTTTTAAAACATAAATATTTAAACTGATGAGTATAATGAAATATGGCTACAGATATGTTTGGGCTCTTTCAAAAAAAAAAACAACCAAAAACAACTAACAACCCAAAGCACCATTCCCTCAATGAGTGTTGCTCATTTTGTGTCTCATTGTGTTGATTTGCTCAAGCTTAGAGGTCTGTTGGTCTAGACAGGTCCTGTAACAGATGCGTGCGTGCTGTGTCAGTGAAAGAATGACTGACTGGTTCCTGCTCAGCCTCGCATATGTTTTGTTGTTGTCAGTGTAAGTCTGGTATAAACTAAGATCACTTGAAAGGGGAAGATTTCTCAATGTTTCTCACCCTGTCATGGACACTTATATAAGGTTAGAGATGGGAAAGGGGAAAGTATGTTTGTTTGTTCTTTCTGTTTTGTCTTCCTTTTTGTTTTCTTTTAAAATAAGTTGTGTATGAATCCTTTTCAGTTTCCTGTATGTAACTTTCCCTTCATGCTTCAGTTTCTAGGAATTTTTCATTTTCTGCTGGGGGAAGGAATTCTGGGACAAGGGTAAGGGTCTGGGGTTTTTCCTCCATATGGTTTTGTAGAAACTTGTGTAGCACTGAAACTGCTATGCAATCAGTTCATCTATAGTGATTTCATATGCTTTTCTACCACAAGACTGTTTTGCAGTGGCAAAGCATTTTGTCAAGAGAGACAGGTGAAACCACTGAAGAGAGCAGAAGCACTTCCATTTAAAATGAACTTTTTGTTTTAGTTGGCATATGTACAGACTTTGTTCCTTAGCTTGGACTGTGAAAACTGGTAAGATCTATTCTGTGTATGTGTCTGAAGAGGAAGAAATTTTTCTATTGATTCTATCACTTCATTTCCCTTGAAGTGTCACCTCTATATAATTACAGCAGGTAAATTGTAACATTCTATTCCTTATCTGTCTTTATTTTTTAAATTAAAATATTTTTTTTATTTTTTGTGGAGGGAATCCAGGAGACTCCAGCAGCACTGGACTTTAAAACCAGCTTTTCCTAACCTTGTGACCCGTGACTTATGGTAGTCAGAAGCAGTCTTGCATCAGAGAGCTTTGTACTTAGGAGTTGATTCTTATGTAATATACCACAAGGAATCTTCAGTTTTCAATGAAATATGCTTTTTGGTAGCAAACAGTCCTAAAAAAAACAGATAAGAAAAGTTCTTTGCCTAGTAAATGAAACTCAGGATAATTATTGCTGTTCTTACGCTGAATGGCAAATTGCACCAAAGACGTAAAAATGGGTACATGAGCATTCTAAAATTGATGCCAGTGTCAGCTCATGGGTGACTCCTTATCACGATACTGAAAATGTGATGAAGAAGGAGATTTGACAGCAATACCCTGTATTTACAATAGCATGTTTCACAAAAACACAGTTGAGGATGCTTTTACATTTACTTGCTACAGTACTTATTAATTTAGGATGTAATTGGTTTTACCCTTCATTTGATAGTAGTCAAAACATGGTTGTAGTAAGCAGGCAATCTCCTTTTACAGAAACGTGACTGATGAGAGGAAAACCAAAAAAAATACTCACTGGTACCTCAAAGTTTCAGTCATGGTAGATTGGTTAGCTTTGCTTTTTGAGAATTTGTATTCATTTAAGACATTTTTGAAAGTACTTACTGCTTTTTGGTAGCTCATGGTTTTTTAGGAAAGTAGTGCTTCTTGTTTTGAACTCCCAGCAGGCTGCTTCATGTTTGCTCATCAGTTAGGAAACTGTGAAAGTGCTCTTTGGTGTACTCTGTTCAGTATGCCATTCAGATAAATCCTAACAGAGTGTGTGCCATGTAGTCATGGGAACTTGGGCCCTGATGGAGAAGAGAGACGCTTAAAGTGACATGACTTAATGTTGGTTTTGGCGTTTAGCTTGGAGTTCTGTGGAGATACCTTCTGTAGTTAAAAAGCAATAAAAGGGAGTAAGTTGTTTGAAGGAAAAAAAAAAGTATGTGTGGGGAAACAATCCACAAAGCCATGTTTGTAATCCAACATGGTATCAGTGAAAGACTGCAGATGAGTGATTTGGAACAGTTAAATTTGTTCATTTCATTTCCTGTATTTTTCTCACTCTAGTGAGCAAAACTCAATTTTCAGAACTATTTTATAATGATGCGAATGAGTGCTTGTTAATAATTTTTAAAAACAGATGTGAAACAAATTTATAGAGGAGAACTGTAAGAAAGATCGTAAGATCTTATTTTGAATGGAATAGTACCTTGCAATAAAACTTTTAGACGGAATTGTGCCAAGAATGCTAATTATTAGTATTGTTTCAAGTGCAGAGGTAGGCAATATAAGCATGTTCTGAAAAAGGTGCCCTAAACCAATAGTATATTTTTGTATTTCATGGCAAGATTTTCAGAATCCTGTTAATAGCATATATCATGCTGCTTCTCCTAGAGACTGTTCTGTCAGGTTTGATTGATACTGGCCAGGAGGCCTGAAGTTTATTGGTGAGTGTGAGGGAAAACTCCGGAGATAATTGTGTGAGTTTTCTTTGCTGAAGGACTATGGCTAAGTGCAGCAAACAGTTATTTTATATTTCTAAAGAGACAGTGTTGATCTGCATTTTATATATATTGGGTTTTAAATACCAGTGGGCTAATGCTGAGGTTTTGTATAAGCGTTGTGGCAAGTAAGATTTTTGAGGACAGTGGGTTTCATTGTCATCTTGGGAAACTTTTCCTTCAATGCTTCTGTGAAAAAAGCAGCAAAACACTGTTGGGATCCTGTTTCCCCCTTTATACACATAGATGTGCGTATGGGCGTACACATTATGGTTGAGCCAGAGGGTGTATGTTTTTTCTTTAATAGCCATCTCAGTCTTGATCTTACTTGTTTTATCGTTCTTGTAACGATTGTTATCGGGAGAAATACAGAAGTCTTTCTGGTTTAGAAATAGATATTTGCCATACATATAGTCTTGTCTTTTGTTGGTTTTTCCTTGCCTAAGAACTAAAAATCTGATATGATGTTAGACAAAACTTTCTGCAAAATTAAAGTCTGTAGGACTGCAGGGCCTTTGACGTGGCCTGCTCTGGTAGCCTTCTTCCAGGTTGGTAAGAGATGGACCAGATAAGTGACCTGCAGGGTGGGTGGGATATTGACTGAGTTGCCAAGCCCAGAGGGCGGTGATCACTGAAGCAGAGTCCAGCTGGTAGCAGATTGCAAGTGGCATTCTTCCAGTATCAGTTTTGGGGCCAGTACTGTGTTGTGTCTTTTAATTGTCTGCATGATGGGCTGGAGTATGATCTCAACGAGTATATTTGTATGATACCAAGTTGCTCAATATGCTGGCAGGCAGGGTCATCATTCAGTGGGACCTGGAGAAAGGGTCTGACAGGAGGAGCCTTGTGGGACTCACTGGAGACAAATATGAAATCTTGTGCCAGCGCTGGTTTGGCCCTGTGCAGCGGTACAGGCTGGCTAGAAGACAGGTTTCCAGGATAGGACCTTGGACTTGGGTGGATGAGAAGTTGAATATGTGTTGATGGTGACAAAGGCCAGCAATGAACTGGGCTGTGTTAGTAAGACTGCAGCCAGCAACTGGAAAATAATGGTTCTTCCCCTCCATCCAGCAACTGTGAGGCCATGTCTGAAGTACTATGTTTGGGGTTTGCCAATACATGAGAGAAATTAGATGCTGCTGCAAGTCCAGGTGAGGATCACCAAGATGATCAGGGGCCTAGAACACATCACTTATGGAGGGGAAACAGGATTTCCTCAACCTTAGAAGAGAAGCAAAGGGAAGGTTATACTGTTTTCTTAAGTATGTAATGGAAGGAAACTGAGAAGGCAGAAATTCTGATATGATTTGAGGGGAGTTTGTGTGTGTAGTGTTTGTGGTTTTTTTATTATTATTATTTTGGGGGTGGTTTTGTTTGTTTGTTTTGAATCATGAGTCTGATGAACAGGTGCCCAGAGAGACTGTGGAACCTCTGTCCACAGAGACATTCAGAACTCTATTTGACTGTAGAAGTAGTCCTTAAAATAGTTTGGACTGCATAATTTAATCTTTGAAAAGATATGCAGATGGAGTAAAGTGGTTATTTACTTTCATGAACGTGTTTTTTGTTTTTTTTCAGTTAAAAGTTACACTGAAGTTATTCTTGGCAAACTGGCGCATTTAAACCTAATAAAACTGATGTAATCAAAGTAGATAACTTTTTTTTTTTTTCTTCAATGAAAGACTTCTTTAATAGAGGAAATGGGATACTAGCATTTTTACAAGTCTGTTTTTCAGAATGTTTATCAAATTTGGAGTATTGTATGAATTTTAAGAATAACTTGAGTAGTTACTGTTTGACAAAGATACAGTTCTTTTTAAATGATCGACGTGCACCTCTGGAAAGTCAGCTAATTTATTCTGCAAAGGAATGACTGTATTACAGTTTAAATGTCTCTGCTGGATTAACTTTACTTCTATGAGGAAGATGATCTGAATTATAAGTTCTAGAGCTCCTGCCTTGTATTTAGTTCACTGATTTCCTTTCCTTTTGTGTTATAGTTTACTTTTCTGGTAAATTATCTCTCAAATTTTTGATTCATAAAGCAAGACTTTGGTTTTGAAGAGGGAAACAATATGATGTTTCTTGATATTAAACTTAATCTTTTCCATAGCACTTCAGAAAAAAACTTCTTTGGGATCAGAGATGAGAAGGAATAGTGTCTAACAGGTATTTTTGCCAGAAGAGTTTATGAAACTACTAGGATTTAGATATCCTATTTTGTTTAGATTCTTAAGACTTCATTTCATAGAATATCTCAGGTTGGAAGAGACCCATAAGGATCATCAACTCCCTGTTCCTCATGAGACTAAACCATTTGACTAAGAGCATTGCCCAGATGCTCCTTGAACTCTTGGAAGGCTTGGTGCTGTGGCCACTTCCAGGAGAAGCCTTTTCCAGTGACTCATCACCCTCTCAGTGAAGAACCTTTTCCTAATGTCCAGTCTGGAATACCCCTGATGCCGCTTCATTCTATTTCCTCATGTCCTATCACTGGTCACCAAGGAGAGGAGATCAGCACCTCGCCCTCCATTGCCCCCCTTGAGGAACTTGTAGACTGCCATGAGGTCACCCCTCAGCCTTCGGTTCTCCAAGCTGAACAAACCAAGGTGGTGAAAATCCTTTAGGGCAAGACTTCCAAGGAGTGGCTGAGGTCACTTGGTCGCCTTGCTCTGGACACATTCAAATAGTTTAATGTCATCATATTGACGCACCCAAAACTGGACACTGTTCTTGAGGCGGGGCTGCATCAGTGCAGTGTAAAGCTGGGCAATTGCCTCCCTTTATGGGCTAGCTATGCTGTGCTTGATGCGCCCCAGGATGCAGTCAGCCCTTTAGGCTGCCAGAGCACACTGTTGACTCATATTCAACTTGCTGTCAACCCAGACCCCCAAATCTCTTCTCGTGGGGCTGATTTCCAGCCTCTGTCCCCCAGTTTGTATGTAGAACTAGGATTACTCTGTCCCAGGTGGAGAATGTAGCACTTGTTCACGTTAAACTTCATACAGTTGGTGATTGCTCAGCTCTCCAGTCTATTCAGATCTTTCTGTAAGGCCTCCCTACCCTCAAGGGAGTCTACAGCTCCTCCTGCTTTAGTATCATCAGCATACTTAAGGTACATTTGATTCCTGCATCCAGATCATTTATAGAAACATCAGAGTGCTGACACTAAATTTGAGCCCCAGGTGACTGGCAACCAGCCTGATGTAACCCAGTTACTAAAACTCTTTGAGCCTGACCCCTTAGCCAATTGCTCATCCAGTGTATAGTGGACTTGCCTAGCTGTGTGCTGGACACTTTGTTCGGAAGAATACTGTGAGAGACAGTATCAATAAAATCCCAAACCACCACATCCACTGGCTTCCCTTGGTCAAGTAAATGGATGGTCTTGTCATAACAGGAAATTAAGTTGGTTAAGCAGGACTTTTCCCTTGTGAACCCATGCTGGCTGTGACCAATGGCTGTGTTGTCTCTCAAGTGTTTTTTCAATAACTCCCAGAGCAATCTTCTTCATAATTTTACCAGGCACTGAAGTGAGACTGGCAGGCCTGTAATTACTAGGGTCTTCCTTCTTACTCGTCTTGAAAACTGGGACAACATTTGCCAGCTTCCAGTTGACTGGGACCTCTCCAGACTCCCAAGACCTTTGAAAAATAATACAGAGGTCCTTCAGAGACACTGGGCAGCTCTTTCAGTACTCTGGGATGAATCCTGTTGGGCCCCAGAGACTTAAGCACAACCAGCTGGAGTAGCAATACGTTCAGAGTTGGCTAGTTTGTTTAAAACAAGATGGAACCCCCCTAATGATTGCATGAAACTCACTTAACATTTTTGTTATACTTTGCTCCTGATAGAGTTATGTCAAAGTTTCACATTTTATTTACATCTAATTTAGAATTCAGAAATTTTCATGTTAAGCATATTGTTGAGGAAGTGTTTCAGTAATTAAATTTCAGTGTGTATGCTTTTGATGCTATTGAGAGAATTAGGTTTTGTTGTATTCCAGTCATTTTAGAATGAGACTGTCGTGTTACTGCTGCGTGTAGAAACTTGGATTTCTGAGATACTTTGGGTTTCAGTTAATGAAGACTATTTTTGCCCAAGTAATATTTAGATTATTACACTTTTCTGGAAAAGTGTTCTTTTGCTGCGCTCAAATTTGGCTTGCATGGCATTTTTGTAGAGCTGTTTTTGGTAGTTCTTAAGTCATGAAAGTGACATGTAGCACTACGTCACATTTAGTAGCACTGCTTGCTAATAATTGTAGAATGGTTTGGGTTGGAAAGGACCTTTAAAGATCACCTAGTCCAACCCCTGTGCCATGGACAGGGACATCTTTCACTAGATCAGGTTTCTCAAAGCTCTGCCCACCCTGACTTTGAATACTTCCCATGATGGGGCATCTACCACCTCTCTGGGCAACCTGTTCCAGTGTTTCACCACCCTTATTGTAAAAAAAAAATTCTTATATCTAGTCTGGATCTACCCTCTTTTAGTGTAAACATTCCCCCTTGTCCTATCACTACAGGCTTTGCTAAAAAGCCTGTCCCCATCTTTCTTATAAGGCCTCTTTAAGGATTGAAAGGCTGCCATAAGGTCTACCCAGGGCTTTCTGTTCTTCAGGCTGAACAACCCCAACTCTTTCAGCCTGTCCTCATAGGAGAGGTGCTCCAGCCCTCTGACCACTTCCGTGGCCCTCCTCTGGCCCTCCTTTTACAGGTCTATGTTTTGTGCTGGGGCCTCCAGAGCTGGATGCAGGACTCCAGGCAGTCTCATGAGAGCGGAGTACAGGGGGGAATCATCTCCCTCGAGCTGTTGGCCATGCTTTGTTTTATGCAGCCCAGGACACAGCTGGCTTTTTGGGCTGCAGGTGCACATTGGTGGCTCGTGTCTGATTTTTATTTTTTTTTATAACTGTCCATGAGTATTCTCAAGTCCTTCTCAGGGCTGCTCTCAATCCATTCATCCCCCAGTCTCTTGATACCTGCACCTCAACCCAGGTGCAGGACCTTGCACTTGGCCTTGTTGAACATCATGAGCTTCACTTAATCCCATTCCTTAAGCTGATCAAGGTGCCTCTGGATGGCATCTTTTCCCTCTGGTGTATCAACTGTGCCGCTCAGCTTGGTGTGATCTGCACGCTTCCTGAGGGTGTACTGAATCCCACTGTAAATGTCATTAATAAAGATATTGAACAGTACTGGTCCCAGTATGGGCTCCTGAGGGACGCCAGTTGTTACTGGTCTCCATTTGGACACTGAGACATTGATTCAAACTTTCTGGATGTGGTCATCCAGCCAATTCCTTAGCCGTTGAATAGTCCATCCATCAAACCTGTCTCTCTCTCAGGTAGTGACAAGGATGTTGTGTGGGAGTATGTCAAAGGCCTTACAGAAGTCAAGGCAGATGACATGAAAGTATGTAAATGTGATGCTCACGGCAAAACAAACAAGGCCATTTTAATAAATACTTCTACATGTCAGTGTCATTGTCTTGAAAGTACAATACTATGAAAGTAGTTGTGCTGTTGTTTTATCCAGTGTGTATCAAGGAAGTGAAGACAACTGTTAGAAAAATGTAACAGTGATGTTAAAACAGACTTTAGACACTTTTGTTCAGTGATGATAGAATGCCTGTTTACAACCTTCAAGAACTATTTATTTGTTAACTGTCAATTTATGAAACTGTTGAATTTTAATAAAGTTGAATGATGCTGGGATGGGTCTGGGAAATTTAAGTCCATTGACATGTTGAGCAGTCCCTTCCATGCTTAGCATGTTGTTGTCTGGGAACTCAAGAAAAGTGGTCTGTAAAGTATAACAGAATGTGTAAACTCTTTGCCAGCCTTTGCCACGTTGTAAGCGTGCAGGACCATCATGATGGTCCATTCCTGTGTTCTTAATAATGTGATGTACAATGGTGGTGGTAAGTGTTCTTGAGGTGAGCAGGAATGGGTGGCTTTTAATGGAGAAGCTTAAATGTAAGATATACTGACATTCTTGTTGGTTATGTTTTATTTTGTATTTTTCTTCCCTCACTAAGTGTCAGAATTCTGGCGAAAATTATAAAACCAAGAGTAATGATGCTGTGACAATGCAAGTGGGGTATCCTGACTATGTCTGTTGTCCAATGCAAGCTTTTATGCTAGAGGAATGCTTATACTATCTGTATTAGTCATTAAGATGGAACTCATAACAGACAATGAGTGTGGCTAACTATAAAGAGAGAAGTGAATGAAATTGCCTTGAACGTTTTGACAAAGCTGTTTGTGTTTACTGTAAAACTGATCTTGCACACTGTGTTTTTCTAACCTTATAAATTATGCTTTGATTTGTTTTGGAAATTGTTTTTCATGTGAGGGAGGCCTTGCCAAAATTAAGCTTTTATGATTTAATTTGGGAAAAAATACTTAGACAAAATAACCCTATGCCTTACAAAAATCAGAATTGTATTATAGTTTTTTTAGTATATTGTAATGTCTGCAGCATCTGTATCAGTGTAATTTTTGTGGGGGTGTTTTGTGGGAGTTCTTCTGGTAATTGCCCCCCCCCCCCCCCCCCCCCAGCATCTTCAGGGAGGGATGAAAAAAGCCTGCAGAGGCTCTTTGTTGTGAAAACCTACTTAAATTAGTTTTCAGTGTTATGATACCAAGGGTGTTGGTGTGCAGATTTGAAAAAATGGTGGGATTACGTAGCTGATGTGATTTAAGCATGCAAGGGATGTAATGTCCTGTGGGGTGGGGTCACCTGCAGAAGCTTGAGTGCCCAAAATATTGTCTGCTCACTAGTACAGTTACAGGGAAAGAGATGCTAGCCTTCTTTAAAACCTCCCTTTTAAAAATGTTTATAGTCCTCTAGTGGTGGTTTTGTTGCCAAGCTAGTGTTGCTTTCACAGGAAGTGCTTGGAAGGAGATCTTGTTTAAACTGGCAGAGAAAATGTGAGAAGAAATGCATATTATTTTTTTTTTCATTGCTGACACTTTGCAGGTTGGTGAAGCTCTTTGTCATAGGTGATACTGACTTAAACCCTCAAATTCACTGCCTGCCCTTATCTCCCCATTTCATCTGAAGTACTTCAAATGCTTGCTTACTTGCTTTGTTCCATCATGTTTAGGATAGGTTCTTCAAAAATAGTGTTGTCCCTGGGTATGATACTTTCTGGTTAAAATATCTGTAACAGTGTTGCTGTACTTCAGCAAAGCCTAGTCTATGTACAGAAATCATTTGTAGTTTAGTATAGCTTCCTATTTTTCTCAACTTTCTTAATTGGGCAACAAGTTGCAGCAAAGCAGCTTCCTTTAAATTGAGTCAGTGAATATTGTGCATATTCTAAATATGGAAACAACTAATGTCTCTTTGAATCTTACAAAATGATTGGATATTTTTCTATAGTTTTAATATTTGCCTGGAAAGCCAAGCTTGGTTGCAAATAAGCAATTACCTGCCTTTCTGTGCATTCCTCTTCAATTTCACTGGATTTATTTTTTGTTCTCTGTTGCTGTCTTTTGATGGTAACAATAAAGAGCTGTTCTACCTTATACTTTCCCCAGTCACTACCTTTATTGCTGCATGTCATATAACTTGTTCCTACAAGTAATGGTACTACTTCATTGAGTCCAGATGTGTGTGCTCCTATCCTAAGATAATTATACAATAAAATTGATGTGTAGAAGTATTTATTAAAACAGTCTCATTTATTTTGCAGTGAACATTGCATAGTGTGATTATTTTTATAATACAACTATTTCTTTGAAACTCTGTGTGTGTGTGTCTGTGTTTGCCTTAAAAAAAGCAAAGGGAAATAGGGAAAGTCAGTACAGGCAGTCTAGCTAGGTGCAGAGCATAGTTCATACTATAAACCTTGGAAACTACGACTGATACGGGGATTAGTGTGAAATCATTGATTGTGAATACAAAAGAATGAATGCATACTCATGAATACAAAAGACTGAATTACTGGATGGAGTGGTGATACTCTGCTGATAGTTGTAGTGTGCTGAAAGCACATGTACAATATGTACAAAGATATTTGAACGGATGCCTCTTCTCTGGTAGAATGATTTTGCCCATTATAAACATGCAGGCTGGACCTTTGTCCGTTTGCCAAAAGTTAAACCAGAAAGCTGTGATTTATGACTTGCTCAACAAGGCGTTTTGGAATATCTTTCATCAAGTTGCTATACGAATCTCTAATTCTGAAACAATCCCATAATCTGTGGTGGAGGAAGAAAACCTGAACTTTTTTCATCATAAAGCAATGCACAGTAAAGCTGGAGCTTTGCCTGAGACTTTAAAAGTAAGTAGATGCACCTGTAGAGAACACATTAGGTGCAAGAAACATGCTATCTGTGATTCCAGAGTATGAGTGCAGTGCAGTGCTTGAAGGACTTCCCACTCAGTGTGGACATGCACTGTGCTACCAGCCTGCTGCGTAGTTACACCACATCAAGAGTTTCTGGTGCTTCTGTTGGAAGAATTTTTGCAAAGAAGTTACAGCTTGACCATGATTGACAATTTTTAAATAAAGATTAGATCACTCTTAAAACAACTCTAGATGAACCTATGTTTTGATAAGGTGAATTTTTAACTATTGCTTATACGGGCTGTAAGACTTTTTAGTGTTATTTCCTGTCCAGCTGCAAAAACCTGTATGCAAAGTGAGCAACTGCAGTAAAAAGAAATGAAGATGTCTTTGTTGGTTGAATGCTAGATAAGTGAGTTTCATCCCTGTCTGGTTAATGAATCTGCTTGAGATATTAGAAAAGTTATGTAAACAACACATTTTGCAGGTGACCAGTAATTGGGATTTCATAGCTTTTGAGAGTTTGCCTTGAAGTTGAGTAGTCTAGTTGAATTAAAAGAATATTGAGGTCTCCAATTGAAGACAATTTAATCTATTCATTGAACATAAAAAACTTTATAAAATGCTTGTGTCCTGTGTACTTAACGTTAATGGAGGATTTTAACCCTAAGCTGTCATCTTACTTTTGACAGGGGTGCAGGCAAATTCATTCATATTGTAAAGCTCTGAGATTATAGTAGAGCCTTGTAAAACTCCAAGAGGAAATTTAGTATTTCTGTGGTCAGAGTGGGGTTTGACCAGCATGTGTATTTAACAGGAAGGAAAAAGAATGCAAGCCTAGAAGTGTATGATCAGAGCAGGCTGAAAATGCTTTAAAAAGGAGTTCACCACACAGCCTTTATACAAGATGTGCCAGAATAAGTTAAACCAAAAGGCTATAGAGACTCATGGTCATTTAGTGGCACAGTATAGAGGTGTGTGTCTTATGGTATCATGGTAAGATGTGAATGGAGCCTGCAGTTGGGCTTCTGTGTTCTATATTAACCTTACTGTTTTACCCTTTGTGTGAGGGTGTATACACACCTATCAGTGAAAAAAAATATAAGCGTACCTCAGTGCAAAACTGTCATGTGAATGGAGCTTCTTTTCTGTTTCTGTGCTATAGTTTTTGGCCCACTAAGCAAGGCAGATGTAGCATGTAGAGAAACGGTGCTCTTTCTTTAGCAGTATAGGCATTTCATTTGAATCAAGCTGATGCATAAAGAATAGGCATTGCCCTGAGCATATCACTTCTCTGCTGAAACTTAGACAGTCGATCAGTTTAGGGTGGTATAGAATCATAGAATTGTTCAGGTTGGAAGGGACCTCTGAAGATCATCTAGTCCAACCCCCTGTAGTGAGCAGGAACATCTTCCACTAGATCAGATTCAGTGCTTGGGTTTTTTGGACTACAGTGTAGTCCAAACAGGCTTCCAGTAATCATTGGTTATATTTGTGTTGGGCTTTGATTTTGTGAGTTAATGTTCAGATCCATTTTGAGCATTCTTAGGAAGCTTTCAGTTTAGTTTGAAGAAGCCTTACTTACTATGTTGCTAAAAGTAAATGTGGTCAAACACATACTTTTTACATTGTAGATGGCCTTTACAGCCTGGTTTGGATCTACTGTTCTGCCACGCTGATTTTGCAGCCTTTGAAGCATTTTTTTCCCCCTTTCTTTTCCTTTTAATGATAGGATTGAAAAAATGGAATTCAAAGATGTGTTGGTTGAAAAGATAGTTTGTCTAGACAAACGAAAATGCAGACAGGAGAATGACAGGTCAAAGGCAGACAAACTGATATGCTCCTGAAGTGCATATGATATATTGTGATGGATTTGCTGTCTTGGACATTTCTTTCAAAAAAATTGCATGAGCCATATGATAAGAATAAAGCAAAAGGTAGATCATGAAAGGTTATGTTCATGCTTCAGGAACTGCTGGGGACCAAATAGAGTTTAGTACTTAAGCTGACGTATCCTGTTACTGCTCCAGAATGTTGGAGGCAGAAAACTTTTCAGTTTCAACTGAGGAAAGAGGAAGTGATGTTTAAAAACTTCAGCAGTATTAAACTTGAGCAGATTTTATAATGAATTTCTGCTCTGACTTTGAGCAGAACATTTGGATGGTACTGATTTGTAGCCCACAGCGAACAATTTACCTATAGATAAAAATTTACTTACAAGATTTACTTAAGATTTAAGTATATTTGCTACTGACTATTAAATTCTTACAAGGAGAAAAATCCTTTCTTTTGCTGACTCAGGTTTTACATTGTTGTTCATGCTTTCCACCCAGTTTTCCATCTTTCTGTTGTATCTTGTCCCTTCTTGAGGGGCTTGATGTTAACTGATACCAGATCTGTGTGAAAGGCTTTTAAATGCTTCGCTGCTTGTAGTAAGATCTCCAAAAGACCTGCCTAACAGCCCTTCCTATAAAAGTGCTTTTATTTTGCAGAAGTGCAGTTGTTATTCACAACTTAGTAGGTTCTGTTTTGCTGGGTAGTTTGTTCTGAAAGACAATAAATGTCCCTCTAAACCGTACTAGTTATAACTTCTATTCTGTTATCCTTTTTTTGTAGGTGTTTTAACTTAAAACTTCTCAGACTCCCTGGCTTATGTGAATATGACAGTCTGTATTGCGAAACGAGAAAGGTGGATTGGTAGAAATTGAAACACAATGTGTGGGTTGAGAAATGTAGTTGAATTATGTGCTATGGTTGAAACAGTAAAAAGTTTATTTGCACAAGATATTCTCAAAAGTTTTCTAGGTTGTCAGTTTCTTTCACCAGAAACTACCAACACATTGAGTCAAACCACAAGTTCACCTAACCCTGTATCTTGCTTTTTAACAGGCATGATCAATAGCAGCTTCCTTGGGGAGATCACTAAGAGCAGGGCAACTTGCTGTGATACTATTCCAACAATTTGCAGCTCTGAAGTTTTCTGAGCTGAAGGTGATGAACTATTAAACACACAGATGTCTTGGATATCCCTCTTATTAATTACGTGAGTTCAGAAAGAATTTTTTAGCATCCATGGAAACGTAAATTTTGCAGCTTACCTAGGTGGTGTTTAGGGCAAAACCCAGACTTTTAAATGAAGCCTGCATCCTGATGATATAATTTGTGTCATTAGTTTCAATAGCATGAGAAAATAAGTAATCAATCCCTGTTTATTTCTTCTGTCCCTTTCAACTTGTAGACTTCCCATGTTCTATATCGGTCATTTCTTCTTGATGTTGAAGAATCTTAGCATAGGTACGTTTAACCCCATCTCTCTTAGGAAATGGTAGATTTGAGGCATATGATTGAGAGGGGAGACACAGCAGAATTAAGACAAGCTTTTTGATTAGAAGGTGTTTGAAAAATATACTAGGTGTTATGCATTTAGAAATTTCTTTACTGTAAGTCTCCTGTTTTGTTATTTTTACACTTAATTTGCAGAGTACCTGTGTGATATCCTTATTTGACCGTGACTTCAGCTTGTTGAAGGATGTTGTCTTTTATTAATCTCCTTTACTGGCTCTTTTGTCTTTGTGGTCTTTCTGAAATGAAAGGCTGTCATTTACTTAGGTACAGTCACTTACCATGTTATTGTCAAAAATCAGAGGTTGTATATCAAGGAGAATGGGCGAAGATTTCCTTCAGTATACCTTGCTGAAACACTATAATATTAGAAAATTATATGTGAATACTAATTGGGTACAGCTACATATTTATAATGTTTCAGGAGACTGCCTCACATTAATTTTAATGTATTTTCAGAAAAGCGTGTTTCCAAATAAAGTTACAATTGGGTTAATAATGTCTATGGTAGTACATTTTCAAGACGAAAGACCTTTTTAAATAGCTGGCATCTGCTAAAAGCATGTATGAGACACTTATGGAGGAATTTTAATTAGAATTACAGTGAAGACACCAGCATCTAAATTTCCTTTTATTATTTATTTGAAGAGGTTCTGACACTGGCTGGTAAATGGGATCAGTGATCATGTTTTCCATGCATTGGCCCTGTCCATTGAGCTGATATTCAAAATGTCAGGAAACTTCCTTCTTTCCCTGCGGAAAATTAGACAACATTTCTATGGGAAAGCTAATATTAGAATATCCTGCTACAGAGAAAAAAAGTCTTAAGTGCTTTCTTACATCATATGAGAATTGGGCAGATGTTTGCTTCAAAATAATGAAAAGTACTTAAAGCCAGAGTAATTAATTCAGTAAAATGAGGGATAAAGTTCACGGTGTGCCTGCTTTTTGTCTTACCTGCTTGGATGAGTTAAATTAAAAATAAACCAAAGCCCTTTATTTTTTACAGTGTTGTCCTTGTGTCTTTACTGAGAAGATTTTGGCTGCTTTTTTTACCTCAGTACATGGCTGTCAGGCAGAGTCTTTACTGCAGCGCTGCTGGAGCATGCATTAACCACATGAGTGCCTGCACAGGAAATGGAAACTTTCTTGCATGCACTGCAAGAGAAGTTGTGGCATTGGTTGTGTAGGTGGCATGGCTGGTGTGAAGTTCTGCCTCTTGACAGCAAGAACATGCCTTCTCTGCTCCCCTCCGGAATGGGCTTGAGATGGGGGAAAAGTCAGGTTACCAAGCATCAAGTAGAGATGATCAGTTCAGGATTTAAAAACATGTAGCAGACATATTTTTAACAGTTAACTAACAGTTAGTTAACTGTTAGTGGAAGAAAACGGTAACTTTGGTTTTTCATGTTGCCTTTGGGGTTGTTTTTCTTGATATTTTTGTTTTGATCACTTGTGTAGTAGGCATGGAAGAAGTAAAAGGTGTAGTCCTCCAAGTTTAATTTGGTAACCAAGAAGTTTCTTTGTTTCAATACGCATCCTTAAATCAAGAGGTAAGAGCACCGCTGTGCTGGTGTTACACAATTCCCCTTCTACTTGCAGTGTTTAGCAGGAGTGGCCTTTGCTACTGCCCTTCTTCCCCAGCCTGCTTTTCTTGACTTGTGTGCCCAGAACAGGGAGTGGGCAGCACTGGACTGCTGTGCTGTAGCAGGGGCTTGTTCCTTGGCTCTTACTGTGAAAAAATGAGATTGCTTGCCTCTCCTTGCTTTTATTCCTGTTGGCTGGATGTTAGTAGTTCTTTTCTAATAGGATATTTGTTTCCTGAGCTGGATGTTTTGGCTGCTGGTTTTTAAGGGTGAAAAAAATACCCGAAGGCACCTATCCCCCAGGTGGCATAGTGCTGGAAATGCAAAATGATGCAGTTCTGTGAGAAGAAAAAGGGATGAAAAGGGAGATAAAGTTCTTTATGCTTGGTGGGGCCATATACTTCTACGTTATCTTCAGCATGGGATGCTCCTCATCTTGTTTCTTCTTTTCTATATAGAGATAGCAAAATGTGTCATTAGATTTAACTAGGAATTTGTTTGAGGCCTGAAGGTACTGAGAGTATAGGGGGTTTGGGGGAGCCTTTGATGTTCATTAGGGAGTAGTTCTGTTTCTGTGCCAGGCAATGTTTACTTTATCCTGTTGCTTTTTTGTTGTTTCCTTTGCAAACTGCAGTCTTACTGTTTCTTTACTTTCTTCTGTATCTGCTAATGTTTCTTATTTCGCTTTTCTTTCCCAGAGAAGCTCTTAGGCTTTAGAAAACTTGGTTATCTTGACTTCTGTGGAATTTAACTTAATGCAAGGGAAAATGGAATTTTATTAGTGTTCTTTTTATTTTATACAAAGGACTAATTTTTTACTTAACAGCATGTTAGTATTTAAGTGGCATATGAAGGGATAGGTTATCCCCATATGGTCATTAAAGCCAGTATGTAAAATATTACAGTCTTCATGTCATGCTCTGGTCTTTTTTTTTTTAATTATTTTTATTTTTCTTATGATAGACAGTAAATTGTAAGTTAATTTTATTTCCTGTTTATGTTCTGAGTATTTCAGTGTTTCCTTTTCAGGTAATTTTAAATAAATGTTTGGGTTTTAAGTCTAATGGAATCTCTTCACAGTTTTGAGAGACAACTCCACAAAATTAGCAGAACTTATATTTGGTGTCATAATTAAACTAAATTACTGTTTAGGAAGAAAAAGAGTAGTTATTCCTTGGAAGCCATCACTATAGCAAATGGCAACTGTTACTGTATTTTTAGATTGCATAGATTTGTCTGGTACTTGCTTTTTACTGTGTTCCTCAGTCTCAATACATTTAAACCTCTCTAGAATATTTCTGGAATCTAGAAATATGAATATTTCTATATGAAATAATGCGGGTAAGCCAGTACTTCAGCCAGGTGTCATGTGTGCTTACTAAACAGATTAAAAGACACTGAAACAGAGAAAGGAGCTTGCACAGAAGGTCAGAGTATTGTGATAATAATGAAACACCTATGTAATATGTATATGAAGTTACCAGGCTTCAGCTTAAGGCCAGAAGTAAAGATTACTAGGTGTGATTGATAGGAGAGTTGCTGTTTGAAGGTTGATAAACAAACTAGATTCCTGTTCTGTAATGGTGTTATGACCCAGGCCGGCCTTAATAGGTCACAGGGCACCACTGCAGCGGCAGCTGGGAACAGTTGTTTTCAACCAGTGATACCACTGAGATGTTGCAGGTTGTCTTAAGAGAAGTCAGGTCTTCTAAGGATTCTCATTAGCCTTTCATGTGTGTAGTATTTTCTGTTTGTTAATGAACAGCATTTACTGATTGTTACAGCGTTTCATTAAAAGGGATTGTAAGGAACATACCTGAAGAGCTTTAACCCAGTTCATGGAAGTGATTAATTTTCATGCTGAAGTTGAATGAATGATAAATTAAATGAGAAATGAAATTGTAAAATATTTTTAAAATTACTCCGAAGATGAAAGACTAAATCAACAGTCCCTTATAACTAAAAAAATGTTGCC
Organism: Falco biarmicus; assembly: GCF_023638135.1. NCBI lineage: Eukaryota > Metazoa > Chordata > Aves > Falconiformes > Falconidae > Falco > Falco biarmicus. The sequence continues at coordinate 15,677,430 of NC_079290.1, forward strand.
AAATTTCTTGGGTCTGTTGTTGAATTTGAGCTGGCTCTGTGCAACGTGGAGGCAGCTTGTGGTGTCTTCTCACAGAAGCCACCCCTGCAGCCCCTCTCTGCCTCCCCACCCTGCAGCTACCAAAACCTTGCCACGTAAACCCAATATGCAGAGTAGGACATCTACCTAGCAGTAAAGTTATTTTAATATTGAATTTGAAAATGTCCTTACCCAAATTGTGGTAACAACAACTGTCAGATGTGGTTGTCGATTAGCAAATAGAGTAGTGAAAGACTGATCAAAACATGCCTGACATCAGCATGCGTTTTGATAGTGTAATGCTTTTTGTAAGATCCCAACAAGAAATTGCCTAGAAGTATTTGCCAGGAACTAGTTAGACTGATAGGTGTACTTAAAGGTGTCCTGGTTTCAGCTGGGATAGGGTTAATTTTCTTCCTAGTAGCTGACACAGTGCTGTATTTTGGATTTAGTAGGAGAGTAATGTTGATAAGACGCTGATGTTTTAGTTGTTGCTAAGTAGTGCTTACTCTAAGTCAAGGACTTTACAGTTTCCCATTCTCTGCTAGTGAGCAAGTGCATAAGAAGCCAGGAGGGAGCACAGCCAGGACAGCTGACCCAAACTAGCCACAGGGTTATTCCACACCACAGAATGCCATGCTCAATGTATAAATTGAGGGGAGTTGGCCAGGGGCTGCCAGTCACTGCTCTGAACATAGGTCAGCTGGTGGTGAGCAATTGTATTGTGCATCACTTGTTTTTCTTGAGTTTTATTCCACTCTCTCTTTTTCCTTTTCCTTAAAATGGTTATTATTAGTATTTATTATATTTTATTTCAATTATTAAACTATTAATAACTCAACCCACAAGTTTTACCTTTTTTTTCCAGTTCTCCTCCCCATCCTACTGTGGAGGGGTGTGGAGTGAGCAAGTGGTTGCATGATACTTAGCTGCTGGCTAGGGTTAAACCAGAACAAAAGGGTTGTTAGATCAGTCCTTGAGGATTATTGCACGTATAGCAAGTTTGACAATTTTGGGAGAACTAGGCTTTCAATGCAGTTGGTCTGAAAGAGTATAATAAATGCAATGCATTTAGGAGTTGCTGTGCGTGCCTTGTAGACTTTGCAGAATGGATGTAATGAGCAGGTGCTGAAGTCCAGATTCCTGAGTATGTACAGGACCAGCAGGAGTTTCTGCTACTTGTGTTTTGAGCCAGTACTTACATTGGGTCACAAAACCTCTGGAAATCCAGACAGCTGCAGAAAATCCTTAGCGTGTGTGGGCACAATTGCCAAGTTTCTTAGCCTGTCATACCACTTCACTGCTTAGACCATTCAGTTGTAATGGGAGCTTCTGATAACCCCTTGAATGATCTGTAGGATATAATAGGCAGCTGGAGTGTTTGGTAACATGCCCTTCTTTGGTAATTTGCTACATGGTAGAACGAAAAATTTATTATGGTTTCTTTACCTTAAAATTACACTCAACTCGAACCCAGGATAAAATTTAGTGCAAGTTTAAAGTATTCATCATGACTTTGAGAATGGACAACACTGTTGCAGATGTTTCTAAAAGATGTACAGAAAAAAATGGGCGAATAATACTTAATCGAGTTGCACCTGACTCCATTTAGAGCTATTCCTCCCTCTCTCAAGTTAGCACATGGAGTCAGCTGAAGAACTGTCTGTCCTGGACGCTTTCTTTCATCCTACCTCCTGCTGCACCTGGTAGAAAGCACAGCCAGTCTTGGTGCAGAGTGTTTGTGTGTATGGCTAATCTTTTCCTTGAAGTTGTGGGTGGAAAAGAGGGAGGGGTCTAGACTTTTAATCTTTCTCCATTTTTTTTTTTCTTTCCTCCTTGGAGATGCAGATATGGGTCAAGGTATCTTGCAAACTAGCCTGCCATATTTGACAGGCTGATTAACAGATGTTTGCCTGAATGTGGTAAAATTTTCCAGTCTCTTTTTGTGACTTGCTAAGTATGCTATGCTGCAAAGTCTTTCTGATTTAACCTTTTCTTTTTTCTGATGGAACAGACTCTGTTTCTCTATACAGCAGTGATCATACCCCATTCAGTACCCTGGATAAAGGTGATGGCTCAGGTGATAGTATTTACAGGGAAAGCAAAATAGTGGACAGCTAGTTTTTCATCCCCTTCTGTCAGTAGTTTGGGTTGATTGGGCTCCAAGCTGACAGTTATGTTTCATCTTTGGAGTGCTTAAAAGATACCTTTAAGGTGGGTATGTTTTACTGTCTCTCCTGGTATTTTTTGAAAATAATGCTTCTCCTAACAAATGAGTTGCTTGGAAGCCACTAGGGATTTGGAAAGTATGTTTCTAGTCATAATACTCCTTTGTAATCTATGGTGCAGATGCAGTTAGGTGCCTGTAAGTTAGGTTGTTGCAATGGTTGGGCAGTGCTGTTAATGGAAAGTAACTTGTAAAAATGTAGTCTGAGCTGCTTTGTGTTCGCTGCAGGCTAGGAGCACGCACAGGGGTAGTTATTAACGGTTCAATTTCACTTTACTTGTTAAGACACTATGTTGGTTATATATTTAAGGTTTGGAAAAAACCCCAGCGCTTATTGTATGGTCTATGGACATTCATACACTGTTACTAATTTATTGATTTTTCAAGACTTGCTTTTATTTTTATTAATTTGGGTGAATTATTTCTACAGGAGTTGTTTTGTTTCTTTGTATCACAGGAAATCATTTGAAAACTGCTGCTCATGCTAATAAACAACAAAAAGCTTTATACTGACTCAAGGCATAAACAGAATAGAGGTCTCAGCTGAGCATGTGACTGTTCAGGCATAACAAAATCAAAGCAGTTGGTTGAATAGCTTGGGGTTTTTTCACTGCCAACCTTGCCAAGACATCTGTGTTCTATAAGGCATTAAGGGGAGAAGTTGATTTCAAATAGTGGTATGTTTTTGACAGCTTTGCTTCTGAATAAGGGGTCTGTACAAGTTTCCATATTCAAAAAGGCAGGATGCCATGTGACTGTCCCTTCCACTGCAAACCTTTGAAATGCAAAGTGTTTTAATAAGAGTCTGTTTTGGAGTGACGGTTTTATATCAGCTGTTCTCTTACCAGGAAGGTACTCTGGATTCATTGCAACAACAGAACCAGCACTGAGTTTTTTGACTTGTGTGAACTAGGGGGAAAAAATCTTTACTTTTGAGGTTTTAGATTAGCTGATGTACCACTCAGCTGTGAAACTGCAGCACACAAGGTGTTTGTGTTTTTAGCTGTGGATTTTGGAAATGTATACTAGAAGAATATCCTATGGTAGCTTCATGAGTGCATCTTTGGGCTATTCTGTTTATAGTAGAAAACTGCCTCCAGCTAATTGTTTTGGTATGCTTTTTCTTTCAGTTTCACAAAGCTTAGAATATAACTAAGATTTATTTATTCCCTCCCCCCCCGATTCCCAAGACATCAAATACACACCTTATAATCCCATACTTAACTCTAGGAGTCTGCGATAGCTTACTTCACATTATTTTCAGATCCCTATGCATGTCATTTTTACTGTTCTACTATGGTAGGCTTGCTTTCTTGTAAGACTGAGGATTCTCTGAATTACTTCAGATTAATCTGAAGTAATTAACACTTCGTCATAGAAATAACACTTTATAAATTAAGTAACATAGCCAAAATAAAGTTACATACTACCACAAATTGCCCAGGAAGTTTTAGTTCTCAATTGTTCTACAAGGTTAAGAAGACAAGCAAAGTTGCTATGAATTGCTGTGAAATAGTGATGTTGCAGTGAAGTTCTTTCTAAATTTCACAGGCCCTGTATGTAAAAGCATGCACACAGTAGCTGCAGTAGGTGAACATGTGTTGTTACCTGAGTGACCGTGCAGTCTTACCCTGTTGTCATGTGGAGGTAACTCAAGAAGCTTAGTGCAATAAGCAATCTGAAAGAATCCTTGGAATTTAAATTTCTTAGTTATTAAAAAAAAAGTCTCACCATAAATATTAGCAGTATGCAACGCAAGTGTGAACTAATTATTTGTGGAACTCATAATTACAGGCCAAAACCTAAACCATCAATTCTTCGGTTTCACAGATAGAGTTTCTGTAGTATCTGTTCTTTGCAGGGACAGGCACTGTGACCAGGTGGAGGTGCTCTCTCTTCAGGAGCCTGAGTGGTTTGTGGACTGAGTGGTGCAGTCTGTGCCTGTCTTCTAGCCCTGGGCTGCAAATTCTGTTGTTCCACATGCTGGCGTGCACGTGGAAGGCACAGCAGCAGTATGGATTTGGGTTGTGTAACTGGGAAACCATTTACTGTATAAAATTTGAAAAATTGAAGAAATTCTGCATTTTCCCCATTTATTTAATCAGTAGTGCCTATAATGGCACCTTGGGACAGTGACTTTTTTTTTAACTGCACAGGTTTTAGGTTTGTATTTTATCATATTAATTTGTTCTAAATTTGTAGTCTATGAATTTTTAATCTATGAATTCACTCAACTGTTTGGTTACCCTGTGAATATGTGATGTGTTCTTCGCCTTTTTTGTAGTTATCTTTAAAGTGTGTTAACATGTGTTACTTGTCTGTTAGCTGTTTGGTTAGGTAGTGGAATTAAATACATATTTGTGGGTTTTTTTTAAAGATGTGAACTTTTATTGAGCTCTCAGCCAGAACAGTTGTAGCTAAATGCATTTTGTAAGTTATTTGCAAACCACTGATCAATTAACAAACAGGAAGAGAGAATGGGAATAATGGAGACTTGAGGAGAAAAGCCTTGACATTCTCAAAGGGCAAGTGGGAGGAAGAAGAGACTAGACAGAAGACAGACTAGAGGAAAGCTGGATGAGCTTAGACAAACAAGGATTCAGAAAAGAGAGGAGCCCAGAGAACCTTAGGAGCAGGCAGAGAGAAGGATGCCAAATGTTACTTGACTGGGCTGTAGATCTCTCAGGTCAGTAAGTTAAAACAAATATTACCAAAGGTGGTATATTTTTAACAACGTGCAGCAAGGCAGACATCAGGAAATCATGGCACTTTCAGAGGTGCATGAAATGCAGCATCTTGGAGCTTGTGGATCTTGCCAAGGTCCGAACTTGGTGAGAGTAAGATTCTTTGCTTTTGCAGAGATTTTTATGTGGATTTTTTTTTTTTTATTCCAGTCCTTGACAAATTAATTGATCTCTGCAATACAGATGAAGAATATGTGTTATCTTGAAGTAGTATCTTCTAGTAGTAGTCTTGTGGGAATTGGGTGTCATATGATTCCTCTAAAATAGCCGTGACGGCTTGTATGTACACCTTCAGCTGTTTGGTTTTTCTTTGAGAGGAGGAGTAACCTTACAGCTTTCCACTTTTTCTTAACCTGTTGTTTCTTTCTTGCTGTCTTCCACTTGCACCCATCCTTGACTCTGGCCTTCTGTGCCCATTTGCTCGTAAACTTAAAGGGAGCTGCTTTGACTTCTGTGATATCTCTTAATGCTTGCTAGGGGCGCCCTATTAGTGTGCTCCAATGTTACATATTTCTCTTTCATGATGGCAGTAGAAACTTGAAGAAGAGTGCTGTATGTCATGTTATCAAGTGCTGTCTTGTACTCTTTTGTGTAAGAAAGCAGATTTGTTTTCTTTCATGTGCTGCCTCTGTCAGATCTGAGGCTTTGTTCAGTATTTGCAGAGTTCTTACCCCAAAGGACTTTGGTTATGCTTGGGCACTTTGGTAATATAAGTAAGAATACTTTAGCGTTTGCTGAAGCTGACAATTTAACTTCAATTTTATTTTATTTTTTTTAGTTGTTAGACTGTACTATCTGTGAGGGAAGCTGTCATTAATTGGTCACGGCAAGTCCTTACTGCCAGTACAAATTAATTTCTTGTTTTCATTTTTAAGTGGATGGGGAATGGCATATACATTCGAGTAAGTTTCTGATTTGGTTTGCAGGCTTTAAAATAAATCTTTGTAATATTTTTTCATACCACAGCACTTGACTCCTGAGATTTGAGGTACACAGTGTACCACGGTGGAATCCTCTCTGGCTTTACTCTTAAGTGCAGGGAGAGGTTAGGTTGTGTGGTAAAAGGCTCATCTCCATAAAGACAAAGCGACCCAGTGGAATGGTGAAAGATGGGGAAATCCTAAAAATGTGAGAAATGGAGCACCCTGACCTGGCTGTTTCTGAGTATGCCACAGAAGGGTGATCAGCTGCATGAGACTCATTACAGGATGGAGGGAAAGAGCATCATGGAATTGTTTAGGACTCATTATGCAATGTTTAGGGGAAGCGCCAAAGGCAGGGTAAAAGGAGGATTTGAGGTGGTTTGGAGGGGAACAAGCATAGAACAGGAGAATAGGGGAATAAAGGGGCTACTCATATTTTCCTGAATGAGGGGGCTCTCTTCTATATGCATATGTATATGTGGAGCACTAAGTGGCAGTGTTAGACCACAGTCCAGACTGGAGTCAGACCATTGTGTCATAGGGGCCTGCACATCTTGGGGTGCCAGCAACTGGAGTGCATACATATTGTGGGGATATGTATATCAGTGTGCAATATTAAGCAGGACTGTCACTAGGCTGATGAGTAGGTAAGATACTTGGGAGCCAGATACTGAAGCTGCTGTAAATCCAGGAGAGACTGAGTGAACAGAAGGTCTGCCAGTTGGCTGCTGGGGGGGACCAGCAGGTCCAAGCCAACAACCGGAGACATGGTGAGGTCTCAGGGTTGGTTGAGAGACCTGTTTGCATGTGTATGTCTGTGCCCGAGGTGTCGTAGACTGCAGTAATATGCTTTTGTGCTGGTCAGCCGTAGTGGAGACCAGGATGAGAGCCCTTTGTGCTGTGTGTCTCTGCTGGAAATACATGCTCAACCAGTACTGGCTGGAACTAGGAATGTGGAACCTCACCTCTTACCGAGCTACTGGAATCAGCAACCCGTAACCTACTTGGATGGAGTTTGTACCTGTGGTGGTCTTTTTCCTCTGCTTTTTTTTTTTTGTGTGTGTGTGTGTGGCTTAAAAAATAGTACAAGGTAGACTCTTGTGATATATCCAACATGGCAATGAGTCTTTTTATAGATTCTGATTAAAAAAAGATTTAATTTACCAAATTATGAGTCTAAAGATAGCAAATATTTATTGAGATGTAACAAGTATCACTCTTGGCTTTAGATTTCTGGGTTTTTTTGGTGGAGCCATCTGAAGATCATAACTAATATCAAGAGGGCTTCTTGCCTCTTCCTATGGTAGCCTAGTGATAGCAGCCCTTTTCTGACAATTTATAACCCATAGTTCCCACTTCTAAGGAATAATGAATGGATAGATTTTTGTATAAAATAAGCACAAAATCTAAAGAACTGGAGTGTGAGGAAGCATATGGTAGTCTGCCTTCTGAAAATCAGACTCATCTCTGACAACAACAAGTCCTTGATAGTGGTCTCAATTTTCAGCACTGTTTGTTGTGTTCTAGGTTGGAGCATGAGTATTGTTTTGAAGTGAATTTCCTAATTATCCCTGTTATTATGCTTTGTCTTATGTCATGAAACAGTTTTATGGTAGACAGAACTGGCTTATGTTCAGATGAAAACAATTGAAGATGCACCCCCAACTGCTACCAAGCATTCAGTGCACAGGGTGGTTTAGATCTGGTCTGGAGTAAACCTGTCTGAAATGCTGCACCTTATGTGGATAAAGTATAGTTTGTTTTACAGATCCTATCCTAATACTGTGCTTTACTTGTGGCTATAGATGTGGTCTTTATTTTGTGGAGCAGCACAGATCTATCTGGTGTGGACTAGTTGGTTGTTTGCTTTTCCTCCTTTAAACAGCAAAGATTCACCTAGGAGGAGTTGCCTTCCCTGGCTGTCTAAGGGGGCTTTGTGTTTTGTGCACCATCCTGATGAGGATGCTACAAGTAATACATACCCCTTGAAAAGATTCTGGATTGCAAATCTGCTTCATCTTTTCCTTATTATGGTGTATATTTAAATGCTTTTCCACTGTGCTGCTTATTTTGCTTCACTGTTTGTACTATTTCCTTAATGGCAATTTTTTCCTCAGTGTCTATGACTGTCAGTTGAATGCCTGTAAAATAATCCCTTGTTTATGGTCCTCAAACTCAGCCGTTCATCTTCTTGTAACTATTGTGAAATGTACCATACAATTGCATCCACCATGGGAGATAGTAATCTACAGTTGCTATCAACTACTGTATTATGTGTCCTTAACTATGACTTCTATTTGTGTACATTACACAAACTATATGTAACGTTGGCATTAAATCACTCTAGTTCCAAATTTTGGAACTCTCCAATTTTGTGATTAACAAGGGTTGCCTTTTATGCTTATTCAGTATATAACTAGAGTTCGAATATATTCCAAATGTGAATGCTTAGAAAAATAGTTCTTTACTGAACCTTCTATTTATATTCTGCATGTGAATGAGCTGAAGGTTTTCTTACTTTCTTCCTGGTATTCGGGCAGAATACAAATCAGCAATAGGATTTTTTTTTTGCATCATTGCACACAGCTTCCTTTTCTGTTGCTCCGTTCTATTTGTGTCCTGCCTTCAGCTTTGCTGGAATACAGCCTTTAGCATTCTGTGCAGTACTAGCTTCCAGAGAGCCAAACAATGCGACGTTCATGAAAGCTTTGAAAGACTGCAGTTGCCAGGTGTAGGATTTACTCTGTTCTGGCTGCCCAATGGTAACTTGTAATAAACCAAGACAAAAATAGAATCCCACGATATTCTCTTGTGAATTCACAAGGGAAGATTTATGGTCATGGGAATGTAAGTGTCTTTGCTTGGCCCATGGCTGTCTCTAACCAAGGTGAGAAATGGATGCTTATGGAAAGAGCGTAGGAACAGTGTGCAGTGGTATTTGTCTTGGTACACTGTTCCACTGGTTTATGAACAGGGATGTTTTGAGCTGGAGTTCCATAAAAGCTGTTGCAATTGAACCAAGGCTTTCTGACTTAAAGGCAACATCACTACCATGTCTTTTACTGTTTCTGTTTTCCCTAACCTCAATTTAATCCAAACCTGTGATGATGTAAACTGAAATTTTGTTGTGGTTTGCCTGGTAGATATTTACCAGTAATATTCCTTTTTTTTTTTTTTTTTTTTTTTGGTGTCAAAGTAGATGCTTCTCAAATGTAGCATACCTTGTTGTCCTCATTGGTAAAGAGATCAGTAAAAGGGCTGAACTCAACGTGGTGGATTTTTTCAGTGTCTGATGCACCAAGATTGTTTTCAAAACGATATGTATAAAGAGAATCTGTATTAAAAATGTTAATCTTAAAAGGCTAGGAGCTAGCTTAATAATAGCTCATTTTTCTGTAAAGGCTTGTAGATTTTATTAAAACAAAATGGCTTTCTGAAAAGACTATATTTTTAGTGTTTCAATTAGATGCCTTAGTTTAGTAAATTTCCATTCACTGCATAAAGACTGGATGTTCTGGAATAATGTAAAGTTAATTGAATTTCACTCTTAATGGGTATAGGGCAAAAGATACAGTATCAAACAGCTGTCCTTGTAAGACTGGCAGTAAATCACAGCTTTTCTGTGTCTGTGAAAACAAACATTCTATGGTCTGTACAAGAAACAATCGACTTTCATTCTCTTTTGAGTTTAAGACATACTGTAAAGTATACAATGGACATTTGAACAAATTTTTCACTTTAAGTTTAACCATTTTGTTTTGCTAGAGCACATCAACATAGTTTGTGAAACATGGACTAATGTCTAAGGGCTATGTACATTTAGAAACCAAAATGTATGAAGTGTTTTGTTGGTCCAGTGAATGTAATGGTTCAGTTAATACCGTACTACTTAATTATTGCTAAACCTTTCAGCAGATCTTCCCCCTTTATATGTAAACAGCTTTTGGGGGTTTTGCAATGATGGCCGGTATTCAGATCTGAAGAAAACAAAAGCTGTATGAAGGAAGAGGAAGAGTTGTCCTTGTTTGCTACAGGACTTTTTGGTTTTTTTCCACTTTCTTACTGAGGTTTGTCTGTTGCTTGGTGTTGTGCTTATATGGTTATTTACTGGTGAATTCCTTCACTTTGCTGCTTACATAACAGAAATACCATTAGTGAGTGGAAGAACAGCTGTGCTGGGATAGTCCAGAAGTTGATAAAAGCCTATGATCTTTTCTGATGCCATCTGCTGTTGGTGACAAGTGAAGAGTGTAGGAAAAGGGCAAATGTGTTAGGCGTACCTTCTCCAATGTAATCTCCCAGTCTCCAGTAACTTGCAGCTCAGGGTATGGCAGAACAAAGGTGTTGAATTTATATTTAATGGCCTTGTTGAATTTCTCCTCTATGACTTTGTACTCCTTGTTTTTGTTTTTGGGGTTTTTTTGAGGTATATAAAATTTTAGGATCCATAAGGAGATCCACAGCTTACCATATGCAGTGCAAAGCACTATACTGTTGCAGCACTCTCCAAACTAGCCGGCTGCAACATGGTCTTTTACCATCTCATACCAACATCTCTTCATGCCAGTCCCTCTGCTGCCTTCTCCTGGTCTCCCCTCACCCAGGGTGCTTGTTCTCTCTCCTCTCTTCTCTCTGCTTCTTCCTCCTCCCTCTTCCGTGGCTGCCCAACCTCTTCACAGAACCAGCCACGCCTGCACCTTATCTACATTGGCCAACCCTCTGCCCCTGAAACTAACCCACAGCTGTATGTTATCAATGATAATTAACTCAGCTGCATTCTTCTACACTATACTTCTATTTTTTTCTAACTTTTATTTTGAATTTGGTACCTGCTAGTTTGTTTTAAGGTCCTCTGCCCTTTGTGTTGGAATAGGCTGTGTTCAGCCATTGGGTATCCAGTTTGCCATTAGGGGTTTTTACAGGCCTGTGAGGTCAGGCAGGGTTCTTGGTCTCTGCCTTGCCATGTGCTCATCTCCAGAGGTGTAGGTTATGCCTGCTGTGGCTTCTCTGCAGAGATCTGAAGGGTTGTGCTTTACTCTCTCAGGTGATAAGGAGGAGTGGGTGGGACTTTTGAAGGGGCTGCTCTGCGAAAGGAAATTCAAGGTAAAATATTTCTGGAAAAGCTACTGTCAATTCCTACAACTTCTGTTGCACCACTGTAGTGTTTTCTTTCTGCTTAATTGTCTATCCAGGCCAGCTTCTGGGCTTTAGTTCCAAATGCGCCTTTACTAAATAACATCTTCTCTCTGGGCAAGAAGTGTGCTGAGAGCAAGTGCTGCTTGCTTGGAGTGATGTGTGGTGCAGGAGGTATTGAAACTAGGTTACTAGAGAGTTAATAATACAGCACACTGGAAGTTGCATGAAGTGCTTTGTAGATTTTGCTCAATTGGTATCGTCAAGGGGAGTAATTCTCTGTAGCTGCAAATTCAAAACTTCAGTCCGTACTTCAGCAATGGTTTATGCACTTGTGAAGATCCTGAGAAAAGGCATAAGGAACTCTAGTTTAGATAGTTGACTGAGTTTCTGAAGGATATAACTATTTTAAAGTCAAGAGAAAGAATGTGAAATTAAAAAAGGAAATCTGTAGCCTCAGTCACCCCTGCTGGCAAAAGAAAAATTGAATTTAACTCCTACATGCATTAATATTGCAGCTTTGTAAGGCTGGTTTCTAGGGATCTAAGTTTTGCAGTCTCAAAGCGTATCTTCACAAATAAAAGTAGGTGGAATGCAAGGGATGCCAGGGAGATGGAACAGATCTTAATGTAGTTAAAATATTAAATATAATCTGTTTTCTCAGGTTATGGTCACATGGCAGTTTTAATCTGTTATAATAAACTTGTGCATCCATTGAAAGGGGTGGAGCCCCCACATGTGTAGTTGCCCTTCTCTGTGCCGGCCATAATGCACAGAAAAGGCAATTTTCATCTGATGTCATTTCTTGACTTTGTGGTTTTCTGAACGCTAGCGTGCTGGCACAGACGAGGTAGTGGGAATGAGTGGTTGGTAGAGGGAAATAAGGAAACCCATTTTTTAGGTCCTGTGGGGCAACGGAGATTTCCACAGAAGCTTGCCATAATACCTGTTGACCTGTTGCTTCTGGTCATACTAGACCAGCTGGAATGTGGAATGCTGTTGATTCTAACTTTCATTTGCTTAACCACTTCAACTTTCCTGTCCAAATTTTCACGATATTACTTACCATTTTTTCTATACATTCGTTCTGTATTCCAGAAAGTCTTTTAACCATACGTACACATGTAGCATATAGGACATCTGTTGTATTTTGTTGACATCTGAAACCGTTATTTCCTAAGAAAAAGGAGGAAAAAAGGCCTTCATTCATATGCGTTTGCTAAATTAAATTGCATTTAGAGGTTTTAAACTTGTATTAATGAGCACAATGAAGAAACTGCAGAAATGTAAAAATGAAGAAAGTATCTTTGTGGCTAAGTAGAAGTGTTCATGAAAAGGTACTGCATTTATTGGTGATAACATTAGGTCATATCCCATAACATCTAAGTCTAAGGGTGTTTGTCAAAAGAGTACACTGTTGCATAAATTTAGAAGTTTGCTCTGTTCATAGCTGCTTCTTTACAACTTTGTGAGAGCTACTGTGCCCTTATTTAATTTTAAAATAACAGCCTATTAATCTATTGTTCTAGTATCTCTGTCTAGTTTTTATGTAAAATCATTTGTCAATTTTGTAAGCTTCTTGAGTATCTTTAAGACTGATGTTGATATGTTAATTTTACTTAAGCACTAACTGCATCCATTAGGATTAGCTAATATAATTTTTAGAGTAAGCTGGAATGAATAAATTGGTTTTGAGAACCAAGGTAACTTTAATATAAATGTCATAAATTAGTGATTTTAGTATTAGTCTTAATTTTGTGCATGTGGGAGAGGATTGTGTAGTTAAAAGAAAAAATCATTGGCCTAAAATATGAATAACATAGTTTCTGATTAAATATACTTTATTATGTAATTACTGCTCTTTTGGGTGGGTTTTAAATTATGCCATTGCTTTGTCCTATGTTTAAGTGTAACCTATATTTTCTGGTTACATATTATACAAGTATGAAAAGCTTACGTGGTAACGATCAGCTTTGTCCATGCACTCTTGTTACCCTGTGGTAGCAGTCATGGTTTTCATTAGCTTTCCCAGATTCCTTTCTTGATCCTGAATCATAAATTATATTCCTTTTTTTAGAGAAGAATATTGCCAACCTTTACTCTTTCAAAGTGATATATAGCCTCTTCAGCTGTCAGTGCTATTTAAAAAAAAACCCAAAAAAACCCAACCAAAGCAAAATAAACAAATTAAAAACCCAACAGTATTTTCCTTTTCACTGGTGTTTTCTGATTCTTCCTGTAAGCAAAAGTGTTATTTCCAAACTTATTTTGCCCGGAGTGATTTACTTTATATTGTAGCTAATCCTGCCAGAAATACTGTTTGTTGATTTACTGCAGCTGATTCTACTTTCACCTTCCTTGCTGCTTCTTGCAGAAGACAGGGTCCAGGAACCCATGTGTTAGGTGTTTGTATGATCCCCTTAAATAAGTAGTAATTATCTGAAGTGTGGATGTAGGAATGCCTCTTCCAAAGAGGGAGGTGAGAGTAAACAAACTGAAAACCTCTTTCCCTACAATATCTAATATCACAAGGAAATTATAAACTGTGAGCATTTTGGAGGTTTGTTGGTTTGGGGCGGGGGTGTGTGTGTTTTGGTTTTATTGTTTGGGGTTTTTTTCTCCAAGCAAAATAAATTAAAAGTCATCTAGCATCTGGCTGTTATTGCATAAACTACTGTTGCCCTTAGTAGAGCAAGAATATTGATTTCCAAGAAGTTAATACTTATTGCTGTGTTTAAGGTCCCTTTTATCTATGATTCACTATATGTGAGTTATGTACAAAGCCTGTGTTTTATCTGACAAGAATGTGCTGAAATAATATTTTACAGAGTAGAGTTTGTTGCACAGTTGTTTGATATTCAGTGAGGATGTATGCCTGGGAGTCTAGCACAGCTGTTAGCAAAAGTCTTTTTAAGTCCTAGCTTAAGGAAGAGAAGGGTGATGGTGCGTGGTCTTCTCTACTGAACTTGAACCTTCTACTTAACTGCAGCATATCTGGGGAAAATGTTATCTTCGACTAATTTTTGCTTTTGAATCTGTGGAATCTGAATTCTTCAGAAGCCCCAGGTCCTCAGTCACCTCCCTTCTAGCTGATTTCTAAGCCTTTTCCCTTCCTGAAAACACTACTGTGTTTTTGCTAATGTACATGCATCACTGCGCCTCCAAAAATGATTAAACAATGTAATTGAAAAGTGTCATAAATCTGGGATTATTTTTTTGGCACTTATAACTCTTTTGTTAGGGAGTATTTTTGCTTGGCTAGTAGCATGACTGTATACTCATTTTATAAATGTGGCATTACTTACATTAATATTAAATTAAACCTGATCAGACCAATCAGTTGCATTTTCTAAATGGAATGCAGTGCAGCTATTTTTAGATCTGACAGTGAGTATTTTAAAGAAAGTTGTTGCTAGTGTAATTTAGTTGTATTTATAATCTTGGCTGTAAGTTATGTCTGAAGCTTAATATTGTTAAGAAAATTTACGGAATATTCTCCAAGGGCATCTGTTCTCTAATGCAATCTTAGAAGTAACATAGGACTGTTTTTAGCAAACACAATAGTATTTTAACAGGTGCTGTGAAGTAGCAGTTTGCTTGAAAAGCACTCATATTTTTTCCTAATGTACTGGAAATTACTGCTGAATTCTTTTAAGTTTCATTGTTATTTTAAAACAATACCTTGAAAATCAGGACTGTAAAGTGTTCTTCCTATGGAAGGGAAAGTGGTAGCTTCTGTGTTGTCCCAATGACTTTGTCAGGTCATAGGCACAGTTAAGGCAAATTAAGGTTACCTTTACGCGGTAGGATTTCAGTGGTGTTAGTGTATCCTTTTCTTTCACCCTTGACTGTTTGCTATAGCTTATGTGTTTGCACGTAGACATAAATTCTTTTCTAGACTTAACCAGTTTGCTAATGGTCAAAATGTGTGCCAGCACCTTCAAAATAAACCCTGGGGAATCTAACTAGATTATAGGTTTTTGCTTTAGGTTGGATATACTTTCTCATTTCACTGTATTTTACTTGTAGATGGAGAAAGCAGATCTCACTCTGGTATTAAGTTTATATATAGACTTATTCTACTAATTAAAGGATTTATATCCTTACATGCTATGTATTATACACACGTTAATGGGTTGGTTTTTTTTCAGCCTATATTGCTTTTAGAGGTCTGTTGGGTTTCTGTACCACAGTGAAGATGAGTTGTGCATCTTAGTTTTCTAATGTACACTTATGATATTTTTGCATTTTGATCAAAAGAAATGAAAGACAATGTAGGACAAAGTATTGTTTTTTAGATGAGGTTTGTGTTATAATAATAGAATTGACTATTCTGATTATATTGTTTATTTTCCTGTAATACCCTCCATTAAATTCAGTATTTTCAGAGAATATGTTTGTATCAAAGAACATGACATTAAAATACAAAATGAACTCTAATGTTTCACATCTAAATTGTGCTTTTGTCTTTTTATTTTTTTCTTCCTTTTGGAAAGGGAGACTCAAACCCCTCCTTGTGCATTCTGTAAATCTCTAGCCAAAGTCTAATCATAATGATTAGAAACAGAACTCCTGTTGTATATTATACTACTTCCATTTTTAACTTTCACCTTAAAAACAAAAAAAAAGTTGAATGTGTGCTTATTTTCTAGAATTTTTCTAGACTGTTTCTAGATTTGTTGTTCTCCCTTTGTTGTGGCCCTATAGCAGCAGCCTACTTTATACACTGTAAGAAGTATTAGATGGTAGATTCCTAGCTGGTCATTGGTGTTTAGCTCTAAATTCATAGTAAGTGGTGGTGGTTACAGGTTCAACATGATGTAAGGTGAAGTCTCAAGTCTGTCATCATAGTGTTCTCCAATAACAGAATGAAACTGAGCTGTGAGCGGTGTCCCAGAGTACTGTAGTTGTCTTCAAGGTCTGTGTTGTAATGGAAATCCCATTTATTATATTTTATTTTTAAATTAATGACACTCTTGAAATCTGAAGCTTGGAACAAATAGACACAATTAAATATATATATATCTTACATAAAACAATTTTAATGCATTAATATAGCTGCTTTTTCTCTCTGAAAGGAATAATTCTGAAATGGAATATTGCAGTCATGCATCAGTATATGCATTTAAGTATTTCTTCATGGGTTAGGAGAAGGAACATGGGTTGCCTCTGTTCTTAGAGGACCATAACCCACCCACCCATCCTACCCATCCAATGATGCAAATATTTAAAGAAGAAAGGGTTTATAATAGTAAATGGCTTGGTCTACCATGAATATATTTCTGATGTCCTTCATGTCTCTGCTGCTAGCTGATAGCAGGTATTGATAAATAACAATACTGATTGAAATGTAGAGAGCTAGGAGGTGTGAGTGTACAATGTAATTGCAGCACTGCTGTGAAGCTGGCAATGGCTGAGTGAGGGAGTACTTTATTTGTCCTTGAGTGTCACTTTTGAGCTTCTGTAACATTCATAGAATCGCTGTACAAGATTTGAAGAATTTTGCTGCTTGAGAAGGTGGTAATAATTCTATCTTAAGAGTCCTGATCTAGTGCATCTTCCTTCCTTGAGTAGAGTTACAGGGATAACAGCTTAAATACCAAATATACTGCAAAATATTTGGGATTTCAAAAGAAGAAGAAAGAGTTAACACGAGAGGAAAATACTTTATGGTATTTAACTTTGGTGCAGTAACTGGAGAGCTTTCCTGTTAGTGAAATATACAGTCAAATCTGGGGGTGGGGGGAGCAATTCTCCAGAGACTTTTGCACTTTTTTCCGGTCCAAGTTGCTAAGAATCACATTTCTTTCTAATAAATCTAGGTCTGCTAGCACATCTATTTAGTGTGTTTCTGTTTGTTGCTTGCATGTCATGTTCTCGTCAGTTTGCTTCCTTGTGAAAGACTTTACCTCAACTATTTGCTGTCTTCTGATGTGTTTATTTATTTTCTAGAACAATAAAAAAATAATCTTGTTCTGTTTTGGACTGTTTTGAATTGCATTTAGTTGTCTTTTGTCGATAAGCTTTTTAAGTTAGATTTTTGTTGAATGGTGCTTTATAGTGGATTGGGTTTTCAAATTACAAGCATCTTCAATAAATTAATAAAAAAATTCATTTAGATGCTATTTCTATGGAACTGTATATTTGTATGCTGGAAAAAAGGATTTTGTAGGGTAGTATTTGGTAGCCAATACTCTCACTCGAAGTAATGTATTTCCACTGGACTTTGAAAAAAGCATCAGGAGAGGTTTGCGAGAGAGAGCACAGGTACAGAATAGGCTTCTGTTTGTTAGATCATTCCCTTTGTGCTTTTAAAGCAGTATTTAGTAGATTGCTAATGTGCACAAGAAGAATCAACTCGGTGTGGGGGTGGGGGGGAAGGTTGTCAATATGCCATGACTTGCTAAAAAGTAGAGCACAACAGTACTACTTATTTTTAAACACAGAAGCATTTGTAATGTAGGAAGGCTCTTCTATTTGTGTTCTGTGCAACCACTTGCTAGTGCTGTGCAGCTTTAATGCTAGCAAAAATGGTGTGTGCAACTTGAGAATCTTGGACGCAGTGGTATCTTCAGGAGCTATGGGGGGCCTGGCTATGGGTTTGCTGGTTTCTGAGCTTTAACTGTGTATTACCCTGTTAATCATGCCAGTGTGTTTATCTGCTGCTGGAGTAAGACATAGGTAAAATTGTGCTGCAGTGACCTGAAAAGTGGTGAATCTTCTTCACTGGTTTTGCTGTCTTAGGCTTCTAATTAGTACTAGTAAAGCTGACTAGTATAATCAAGTGAGTCTGGATATAGTGAATGATAGCTGTTCAACATACCGTGTTACTTCATCGTATGTTGTTGCTAGCTTAAAGGTAAGAACATTGGCACTAAAGTAACTGTGGATGCCCCATCATGCCCAGAGAAGCTATGGATGCCCGAGCATCGGCACTGTTCAAGGTCAGGTTGAATGGGGCTATGTGCGACCTGATGTAGTAAAAGATGTCCCTGCCCATGGTAAGGGGTTGGACTAGATGGTCTTTAAGGTTTCTTCCAACCCCAAACCATTTCTGTGTTACTTATCGCTGAGATTAGTTTCAACCCAGTGGCAGCTGTTTTAGACCCAGTGCCTGTGGAAGAAAATTTTATACCTGTAACTAGATGTTTTCAGGTGTTGCCACTACCTGTGGGCTTTTCAGCATCTCCTGCACAATAGAAGTTAGGAAATGAATCTGATCTGTGTCATCATCCTATCTGGAAACAAATCTCATAGTTTTATTTTTCAGTTATCTCTAAATATACCTTATGCACAAAATGAGCTAAACTCAGAAATACTAATGTAACTCAACTGACAACTTAAAGGAAGTAACTGCCCAAAATATTGTTAAATATTCCCAGATGTGTCAGAGCGTGCACAAGATCAAATATCAGCTGCACGCTCATTAGGAAGAATGCGATGCTAACTTCCTATTATCTAGGAGTAATCCTACATAGATAGCAATTAGTGTCTACATTCATGCTTTTGCAGAAAAGGAGTCTGGTTGCAAAGAAGGGTCCAATAGACCAATTGTCAAGACAATTACAATTAGCAATGCTGGATGACTTAGAGATTTTACAAGCAGTATCTCCTGGGCTTCCATTTGAGTAATATTGGAAGA